>NC_029794.2:88389317-88415699 GCF_000816755.2 Arachis ipaensis
CCTATATAAAGCCCTCCATTCTTCATCAAATTCACACAACACACCCCTCTACACCCTTCTTGGCCGAAAACACTTCCCACTTTCCCTCTCCTCCATTTCTTCTTCTTCTTCATCTATTCTTTCTTTTCTTACTCGAGGGCGAGCAAAATTCTAAGTTTAGTGTGGTAAAAGCATAAGCTTTTTGTTTTTCCATAACCATTAATGGCACCTAAGGCCAGAGAAACCTCAAGAAAGAGGAAAGAGAAGACAATTGCTTCCACCTCTGAGTCATGGGAGATGGAAAGATTCATCTCAAGGGACTATAGCTCAGTGGTAGAACATGTGGCTGTAAATCAAGAGATCCCTGAGATACCTCAGGGGATGCACTTCCCTCCACATAAATATTGGGAGCAAATCAACACCTCCCTAGGAGAATTAAGTCCCAACATGGGACAACTAATGAGCGGATAATTTATACGCTTTTTGACATTGTTTTTAGTATGTTTTTAGTAGGATCTAGTTACTTTTAGGGATGTTTTCATTAGTTTTTATGTTAAATTCACATTTCTGGACTTTACTATGAATTTGTGTGTTTTTCTGTGATTTCAGGTATTTTCTGGCTAAAATTGAGGGACTTGAGCAGAAATCAGATTCAGAGGTTGAAGAAGGACTGCTGATGCTGTTGGATTCTGACCTCCCTGCACTCAAAATGGATTTTCTGGAGCTACAGAACTCAAAATGGGGCGCTTCTAAATGCGTTGGAAAGTAGACGTCCAGGGCATTCCAGAAATGTATAATAGTCTATACGTTGGCCAAGTTTAGACGACGCAAACTGGCGTTCAACGCCAACTCTCTGCCCAAATCTGGCGTCCAGTGCCAGAAAAGGATCCAAAACCAGAGTTGAACGCCCAAACTGGCACAAAAACTGGCGTTCAACTCCAAGAAGGACCTCTACACGTGCAAAACTCAAGCTCAGCCCAAGCACACACCAAGTGGGCCCCGAAAGTGGATTTATGCATCAATTACTTACTTCTGTAAACCCTAGTAGCTAGTTTATTATAAATAGGACATTTCACTATTGTATTTTAATCACGATTGCGCGTACCAAGTTGCTCACGTTGCCAGGGATTGTTTGAGCCTGGACATCACAATTTCGTGCACCAAGTTTTTGGCGCTGTTGCCGGGGAAAGAAAGAGCAATGAACTTTACATAATTAAAGTGTAATCACAATTCCGCGTACCAAGTTTTTGGCGCCGTTGGCGGGGATTGTTTGAGCCTGGACATCACAATTTCGTGCACCAGGCAACTATGGCATATTATATATCAAATCGAAGCCCCAGATGTTAGCTTTCCAACGCAACTAGAACCGCGTCGTTTAGACCTTTGAAGCTAAAGTTATAGACATTTGAGTGCGAAGAGGTCAGGCTGGACAGCTTAGCAGTTTCTCCAACTTCTTGTATTCCTTCCACTTTTGCATGCTTCCTTTCTATTCTCTGAGCCATTCCTGTCCTGTAATCTCTGAAATCACTTAACACACATATTAAGGCATCTAATGGTAATAAGAGAGGATTAAACATAGGGAACTTAAGGCCAAAGAAGCATATTTTCAATCAAAGCACATAATTAGGAAGGCAAATGTAAGACCATGCAAATAGTATGAATAAGTGGGTAAAGAGTTGATAAAAATCACTCAATTGAGCACAAGATAAACAATGAAATAGTGGTTTATCATCGACATCAGCCAAGAAAAGGCGCAAAGCACGATCTCAAAAGAACAAGCCAGAAGGTTGAGAAACAAATTAAGGCTCAAAAGCGAAACAACTCCACTCAAATAATGGACTAGGGCTACGAGGAAGTCGACAACTAAAAAGATTCTATAAGAACACTAAAAAGTCATCAGACAAGTTAGCCTGGACACCAAAGGATCACCTCGTCCAAGCAGGAAGCAAGGCATAATATAAAAACGGCCAAAGAGATCAGACAGGGGAGGTACTAAACCTCCGTAAAAATCCACAAAGCTGCAAGGGTATGGTCAACATATCAGAGAAACATATTCATCATAATAAAGCATTAAAGATTCAAAAGGCCATCGAAAAAGGCAGCCTCAAAATCTAAAGTGTTTTGTGTTTCAAAATGAAGTTGCTAAGAAGGAATCAAGTGTCACCAAAGTCAACCACAAAGAGATATATAAAAAGCTAAGTTCAAAAGTCCACAAACCGGACTATAATACAAAGCACAAGCAAATTATAAAGGATCTAACTTGTAACAACCCTGATTTTCGAGTACATGAGATCTTTTCTGAAAATACGGATTTCTCCGAAAGATCAGTAAAGGGAACACCTCTGTTATATCATCAAGCATCTCAATCCTCATTATCATTATGTCATCCTTAAGTTAGAACCTCCTCTGAGGCAAGCTCGATAATGCAATCGCGAAGAACCTTGTTTTTGAACCGTATCGGTTGGTAGTTTTGATTATGATTTTTGTAAATAGTCTCTGTTTGACGAACCGGACTCGATTCATGAGAGGAGAGAGATAATAGTATAATATTATCATTATATTAGTATTAGAAAATGCTTGAATGACATTATAAGGTTACCTGGTCTGTTTTTGTTAAAAACAGAAAATCGGTTTAACCGAGTTTACGGTTTACTGGTGCAGCTTAGCACCGGCACTCTCTGATGAATTTAGCAATGCTAAGGTCTCATTATACATGTTCTATTCTCATAATAAATATGTTACTAGTGTCATTTATGCTAGTTGCTCAGAAAATAATTTTAAAGATGTTTTTACGAGTGTTCCGATACACCTAGTTTTAGTAGTTGTACACCAGAGATATTTTAATATTATTTTAATCCACCTCCAAGCCAACCAATCACAACTCACCTTACACCCCCAAGACCTCCAAGGATGTCTCATTTTATCATTTTGGCCAAAAATAACAAGAGAGAAAAGAGAGAAACTTTCATGAACACTTAATCTTCAAAGCTTGATTTCTTCTGAACTAAAACTCAAATCAAAACTCCGATTTCACCAAAATGATCCTCTCTTCTTCCTCTACATAACCATGTAACTTATCAAGGATGGAGATAAGGTGAGATGGCTGTCTCCCTCCCATTTCAATTCGGTTTTCAAGGAAAACCATGCAAAACATGTGTTTTCTTAATGTTCTTCCTTAGGAATCATGCTTAACATGACTTGAGGGCCAAGAAACGTGAATTTTCAGCAAATCTAAGGTGAGATATCTCTTCCTAACATACTGAGTGAGATTTGGTCAGTTGAGAGTTTTTGGATTTAAAGTTGTTCTTGATGTGATTTAGGAGGAAAAAGTGCTTAAGGACCACCTGAAAGTTTAACCGAATTAGGAGCAGCAAAACCAGGTAGGGATTGACGAATTTAATCTTGATTGATTGTGTTTGAGTTGTGTGATTATGATATGGTTTGGCTGTGCTTGAAATTGATTGTTTGCATGAGTAATTCTTGTTGAAATTTTGGTGAAAATTTGATGAAATTTGATGAAATTCAAGCTATGAATGTGTCTTCTTGTGGCTGCTGGAAAACAAAACGCTAGAGCTTAAATTGAGGTTCAATTTGTGTTAAAATCATGTAGAAAAGATGGGGTTTTAGTGGCTGGAAATTTATTTTGAATTTTGGTAAAAATCGGTTGCTGAAAAGACTGAAAAACGGGTAAAAACAAAGAAAGAATATGAAGAATTTACGAAGAACATGAAGAACACCTTTTTGATCCATAAAAGGGAAAGGAAGTAAATATTTTGGTGTTTGAGGGATTATTTTGTAATTTCTGAAAGTTAGGGTGGTTAAAGTAGAATTATTAAAAGTTACCGGGGTAAAAAGTTAATTTTAAAGGTTAAAAGGTAAAGGCAAGGTAATTTTCGAATAAATAATAATAAAATATTAAATAATAATATTTAATTAAAAATAATTTTTTAATAAAAATAATAAAATAATGCGAAAAAGGCAGTTTTCTGTAAAAGGTTTAGAAAGACAAATTTAAGTGCAGAATCTCATAATTACCTTCATAAAACACTTAGGGAGCGGTAATAACATGATAGTGAGGCAAAGATAAAGAAAAGATAAAAAGTTAAAGAAAAGATAAAAACCAAAGAAAATGTCTGTAAAATTTTAATGACAGAAAAACAGACAAAGACTAGTGAACGAACTAGGGCAACTTAGTTAGTACTTGAGTTGCGACTAGGGTTAGGTGTTATATGAAAAGTTAAACTATTTCAGTACAGACTTAATGAACCTATACCTGAGACAAGCTAACTATTCATACCGAAATTTACATAAGATTTAAATACACATGTTAAACAGAGAAATCAGAGCAGAATAAAGTAACACAGAGCACAGAGTAACCAGAGTAAAGTAAAGAGATACAAAGAGAAAAGAATAATATAATAAAGAGAAATGGTTTGAGCCAGGATATTGTAAAAGTGAAAGATGTAAAGTTTGTACAGTATGATTGAACAGAGAAAGAAAGAGGTACTGCATAAGAATGTGAAAATGATGATGAATAATGAGAATGATGATGAATGATGATAACGAGAATGATTATGTAATGATCTGCTGCGTGAAGGCAGTCAGATAGATAGTGGTACGACCACAGAACGTTTTCCAGTGTTACACAGCTATTGAGAGCTGTACCTGCAACTGATAACCTGGGATCACTTGCAGAGGATATTAATTCATACACGGCTAGAATGCCGCACCTGTAAGGCAAGAATTGCTTACAGAGAATATGATTTCATACACGGCTGGAATGCCGCCACCTGTAAGGCAGAGTTTGCTTACAGAGGATATGACGCATACGTCGGTTAGTGAGAACTGTACCTATGCTGACTGGAAAACCATACCCATTTCAGCTGCTTCGGGTTACGTTGGGAGCGGGTAGAAATCAACAGATGAGCTCATTACCTGCGCTAGGGCTAGACATGCATCATACTTGGTTGCGCATTTCCTTTGTTATGATTGTGGTATGAATGTATTCTTTCCTTGTTTGTATTCCATTCTCTGCGCTTGTGTTATTTTCTTGTATTCTTCTGTTTGTGTTCTGCTATCTGTTTTCTCTATCTTCTCTACTTATCTGTGTTTTCTAATTACTGCTTCTTTGTAATCTGCTAATAGTCTGCTAAATAACATAGAATTAATGAACGTAACTAATAACCCCGACCCTACTAAGAACTCCCCAGTTCTTACCCCTTCTCTCTCCCTTCCGCCTTCAGATGGAAGTAAGAGTACCTTACCATAGTTCGCTGATGACCGTTCGCAAGAAGAGGATTCTGCTCTAGATAGTCTTCTGAGTTTAGGGTGAATATCGTTCTCTGATTATACGTATATACTGTGAGACTAGCCAACGTCTGCACACCATTCGTATGCGCACTTTAACCTAAATCTTGTGTACGAGATTCCTATTGTGTGGCTACTTCATGAGGTACCAGAGAGACGTCCTGTGGAAAAGTCTGATCGTGCATAGGAGTAGCAGATGATGTTCTATCTTTTGATGACGTTCCACCTGACTTGAGTTTTGAAGACCTAGAACGTACCTTCCCTCGCTTTAGTAGTTTAGAGGGACTAGGTGAGTATAGAGTCTAGGCTAGCCTAGGTGCCAGATTAGAGACCTCTTGAACAGGTCAGGACCTGGGATATTGTATGTATGTATATAGTTATTATCTAGCTATATCTAGGGGTGTTCTAACTAAAAGTCTATACTTAAATAAAAGTTGGATCACTGAATGTTGTTGACTGCTTGTGATGTATTTATGTGTGGTTGTTTATAACTGTTTTATCTGTTATCAGTTGTGAATTGATTATGAATGATTCCGTCTATTAATCCAAACATTTTTTTTAAAAAAAATACACCTCGCAAATTAACTACACTTTTAACAACGAATCAGGCTCATATGATAAATAATAGATAATAATTAGGAAGACAAATTGGTAGCGCTCAGTTTCTGGTATGATCTAGACATATTGAAAATTGGGTCATTAGAATTTGGTATCAGAGCAGTTCGTTCCCAGTAGAGCCTGGGGAGTGGATTGACTATGCTTCATTGCATACTCTGTTGTGTGTCTCATGCGTATAGGATATCCCAGTGATATATGTTGCATGATTGTTTCTGTGTTTTCATTTTGGGAATGTTCACACTTGACTTGAAGTGTTAAAACTGATCACCTTAACAATGATTGTTTGGTGTGAACAGGACTACAATGGGTTCACGGAAACGAGGCGTACGGGAAGGAATTCCTAATGTTAACTACGAGAGGGAACAAGAAACGTTTATGGCTACCATGAACAACGCGGCTGAAGTAGTGCGTGAAGCTGCGGTAACAGCGGCTAGGGCTGTTGAACGTCTTGGAGTGAGAAATGGGAATGATGAGAATAACTTAAGGCATCTTGAAAGACCTATGACCCTTGCGACCTTTCTGAAGGTTAATCCGCCTAAGTTCAAGGGTACACTCATTGGGACTGACGCTGATAACTGGTTTCGAGGTATTGAACGATCACTGAGAGCGCAGCATGTTCTGGAAGGACAACATGTGGAGCTTGCTACTTATATGTTCGAGGGAGAAGCTGAGTACTGGTGGCAGGGGATACAGCGACTGCTACAACGTAATGAAGGTGACATTCCTTGGGATATTTTTAAAGATGAATTCTACAAGAAATATTTCCCAAGAGCAGTGAGTGATGCTAAAGAGATAGAGCTTATGCAGCTGAGGCAAGGGGATATGACTGTTGCTGAGTATGCTCGTAATTTCGATGACTTGTGTCGTTTCTCTAAGATCTGTCAAGGGAATCCTGCTAACTTTGAAGAATGGAAGTGCTTGAAGTTTGAAGGAGGCCTTTGTGATGATTTGATGAGTTCAATAGTTCCGCTGAAGATACGTAATTTTGCTGAATTAGTCAACAAGAGCAAGTTAGTGGAAGAATGTATTAAGAAAGTGACTGTGGCCAAGGTGAGTCGCCAAGGATTTCCACCAAGGCGTCTTAGCAATCATCAGGCAGCTGGGAGAAGGGTGCATTTTAAAGCTCGTGGCATACGACAGCATAAGAACCTACAAGTTGGTAACATTACTGCTCGCCGTACGGGTAAGAATGGAGGTAAAGTAAGGCAAGGCAATGGTAAACGAGCCCATTAGGCTTACATAAACACTGCATGTAAGCAATGCGGAAAAGAGCATGATAACAGGTCTTGCCAGTTTGGATCACCTAACTGCTATGCTTGTGGAGAACTTGGACATATTGCCTAGGATTGTCCGAAGGGATTTACTCAAAATTCAGTTAGAACCCAGCAACAAGGACGAGTATTTGCTATCACTATTGACGATGTTGTGCAATCGAACGCCCTCATTCAAGGTCAGTGTTATGTCAAGAATCGATTTCTAACTGTACTGTATGATTCGGGTGCATCGCATTCTTTATTTCTCTAACTATTGTTTACGAGTTAGGATTATATTTCTTTAAATTGAATTTTTACTTGATTGTCCATACACCTGCATCCCAAAATGCTTTGACCAGTTTAGTGTGCCTGCAAGTACCATTCGCTATTAGAAACAGGACTTTTATACACGATCTAATCTGTTTACCTCTATGTGGTTTAGAAGTTATTTTAGGATTAGATTAGTTATCTAAGTATCATGCTTTCCTTGATTATTTTAAAAGAACTGCTGTTATTCCATCTGATAGTCTATGTACTAAACCTTTTCTGTCTCACACCTTATATCTGAATTCTGTAAGAGTTACCTTAGACGGGAGGGATTATGAGGGGTACGTTCTGTTAGTGGCTAGCTCAAATGACAGTGAACTAAGCTTAGAACGAATCCGAGTGGTGAAGGAATTTCCTGATGTTTTCCCGGACGACATACCTGAGTTTTCTCCTTAGTGAGAGATAGAATTCAGCATTAAATTAGTACCTGGAACCGGACCGATTTCCATAGCAACGTGCCAGATGTCACCACTGGAACTTGCAAAGTTGAAGAAGTAGTTGGATGAGCTACTTGGAAAGGAATTTATTCGTCCTAGTGCATCATCTTGGGGAGCTCCAGTATTGCTAGTAAAGAAGAAGGACGGTGGAATCAGACTTTGCATAGATTACCGACAGCTAAATAAAGACACTATCAAGAACAAGTATCCACTTCCACGGATAGATGATTTGATGGATCAGTTGGAAGGTGCAACTATGTTCTCGAAGATTGATTTGCGATCGAGCGATCACTAGATTCGAGTGAAAGAATCAGATATACCGAAGACTGTATTTAGAACTTGTTATGGTCACTATGAGTATACGGTTATCTCTTTTGGACTAACTAATGCTCCTACGATTTTCATGGATTACATGAATCGTATTTTCCGTCCGTACCTTGATCAGTTTGTAGTAGTTTTCATAGACGATATTCTCATCTATTCGAAGACAGAAAGAGTGCATGAAGAGCATCTAAGGACTGTATTGCAGACACTGAGGACTCGGAAGTTATATGATAAACTATCAAAGTGCGAATTCTGGACAGCGAAGGTGGATGGAATTTTTGAAGGACTATGATTTCAAATTAAGTTATCACCCAGGGAAAGCGAACGTGGTGGCAAACGCTTTAAGTAGGAAGAATTTGAGTATCTCTTGGATGATGATACAGGAAGAAAAATTACTCGCGGAATTTGAGGACCTTAAGTTGGCTATGACTGAGACGTCAAGTGGAGTCCATTTGGCCCAATTGCGTATAAGACCAGATTTTAAGATTAGTATTCAGCAAGCACAAGCACAGGACTCAGAAATGATGACGATGCTGATACGGATGAACATAGAAGAACCAGAAGCTCTGAGACAGGATCTTAGTGGCCTATAGAGGTACAAGAACAGAATTTGTGTGCCTAACTCTGGAGAATTGTGACAAAAGATTCTTGCTGAAGCTCACCAAAGTAGATTTTCTATGCATCCTGGAGTGACAAAGATGTATCGAGATTTGAAACAAATGTTCTGGTGGCTGGACTTAAAGAAAGAAGTAGCTGATTATATCTCAAAATGTTTAACCTGCCAGAAGATGAAGGTGGAACATCAGAAGCTGTCAGGAACCCTACAACCCTTAGAAACACCACAATGGAAATGGGAGCAGATTACTATGGATTTTGTCACGGGATTGCCAAGGACCTCAACAGGACACGATACCATCTGGGTAATTGTGGATAGGTTGACAAAGTCAGCGCACTTCCTTCCGATTCGAGTTGACTATACTTTAGAAAGGCTGGAACGAATATATATTCAAGAAAACATACAACTACATGGGATACCTTCGTAAATTGTCTCAGATCAAGTTTCGAGGTTTACTACTAGATTTTGGGGAGCTTTTCAGAAAGCGTTGGAAACAGAATTGCACACGAGTATAGCATACCATCGTCAGATAGATGGAAAATCAGAGCAGACAATCCAGACGTTAGAAGACATGTTACGATTATGTATGATAGACAACCAAAGCAGCTGGGATAAGTATTTGTTGTTGGTCGAATTTGTCTACAACAACAGTTGCTAATAAAGTATCGGGATGGCACCATACGAAGCTCTCTACGAAAGAAGATGTCGGACACCATTATGTTGAAATGACGATGGGGAAGCTAGTGTCTTAGGTCCAAACTTAGTGTAAGAAACTACTGAGAAGATAAAGGAGATTCGTCGGAAGATCCAGACAGCACAAGGCCGTCAAAAGAGCTATGCCGATAATAGACGTAGACCCTTAGAGTTTAGTGAGGGAAACCATGTCTTTCTAGAAGTAACTTCGATTACTGGAATAGGTAGAGCCCTTAAGACTAAAAAGCTTAACCCACGATACATAGAACATTTCCAAATACTTAAAAGAGTCGGTCTAGTAGCTTATCAAATAGCCCTTCCTCCTTATTTATCAAACCTTCATGATGTTTTTTTTTTTATGTCTCGTAACTTAGAAATATGTTCCCGATGAGAGTCACGTTTCACAACCAGAAACAGTACAGTTATAAAATGATTTGACATATCAAGCATCACCAGTTCAGATCGTAGAAAGAAGTAATAAGCAGCTAAGAGGCAAGACTGTTCGCTTAGTCAAAGTAGCATGGGAACCAAGAGGAGAAGAAGAGCACACTTGGGAATTGGAAGATAAGATGAGAGCTGATTACCCGCATCTGTTCTCAGGTTACTGAAATTTTGAGGGCAAAATTTTCTTTTAGGAGGGTAGAATATAACAACCCTGATTTTCGAGTACATGAGATCTTTTCTGAAAGTACGGATTTCTCCGGAAGATTAGTAAAGGGAACACCTCTGTTATATCATCAAGCATCTCAATCCCTCCCATTTCAATTCGGTTTTCAAGGAAAACCATGCAAAACATGTGTTTTCTTGATGTTCTTCCTTAGGAATCATGCTTAACTTGACTTGAGGGCCAAGAAACGTGAATTTCCAGCAAGTCTAAGGTGAGATATCTCTTCCTAACATACTGAGTGAGATTTGGTCAGTTGAGAGTTTTTGGATTTAAAGTTGTTATTGATGTGATTTAGGAGGAAAAAGTGCTTAAGGACCACCTGAAAGTTTAACTGAATTAGGAGCAGCAAAACCAGGTAGGGATTGACGAATTTAATCTTGATTGATTGTGTTTGAGTTGTGTGATTATGATATGGTTTGGCTGTGCTTGAAATTGGTTGTTTGTATGAGTAATTCTTGTTGAAATTTTGGTGAAAATTTGATGAAATTTGATGAAATTCAAGCTATGAATGTGTGTTCTTGTGGCTGCTGGAAAATGAAACCCTAGAGATTAAATTGAGGTTCAATTTGGGTTAAAATCATGTAGAAAAGATGGGGTTTTAGTGGCTGGAAATTTATTTTAAATTTTGGTAAAAATCGGTTGCAGAAAAGACTAAAATACGGGTAAAAACAGAGAAAGAATTTGAAGAATATACGAAGAACACTTTGAGTGTGGTGAAGAACATTGAAGAACACCTTTTAGATCTTAGAAAGGGCAAGGAAGTAAAATTTTTGGTGTTTAAGGGGTTATATGGTAATTTCTGGAAGTTAGGGTGGTAAAAGTAGAAATATTAAAAGTTACGGGTGGTAAAAAGTGAATTTATAAAGTAAAAGGTTAAAGGAAGGTAATTTTCGAAAATATATTAATAAAACAATAAATAATAATAAAATATTAAATAATAATATTTAATTAAAAATAGTTTTTTAATAAAAATAATAAAATAATGCGAAAAAGGCATTTTTCTGTAAAAGCTTTAGAAAGACAACTTTAAGTGCAGAATCTCATAATTACCTTCATAAAACACTTAGGGAGTGGTAATAACATGATAGTGAGGTAAAGATAAAGAAAAGATAAAAAGTTAAAGAAAAGATAAAAACCAAAGAAAAAGTCTGTAAAATTTTAATGACAGAAAAACAGACAGAGACTAGTGAACGAAATAGGGCAACTTAGTACTTGAGTTGCGACTAGGGTTAGGTGTTATATGAAAAGTTAAACTATTTCAGTATAGACTTAATGAACCTATACCTGGGATAGGCTAACTATTCCTACCGAAATTTACATAAGCTTTAAATACACATGTTAAACAGAGAAATCAGAGCAGAATAAAGTAACACAGAGCACAGAGTAACCAGAGTAAAGTAAAGAGATACAAAGAGAAAAGAATAATATGATAAAGAGAAATGGTTTGAGCCAGGATATTGTAAAAGTGAAAGATGTAAAGTTTGTACAGTATGATTGAACAGAGAAAGAAAGAGGTACTACATAAGAATGTGAAAATGATGATGAATAATGAGAATGATGATGAATGATGATAACGAGAATGATTATGTAATGATCTGCTGCGCGAAGGCAGTCAGATAGATAGTGGTATGACCACAGAACGTTTTCCAGTGTTACATAGCTATTGAGAGCTGTACCTGCAACTGATAACCTGGGATCACTTGCAGAGGATATTAATTCATACACGGCTAGAATGCCGCACCTGTAAGGCAAGGATTGCTTACAGAGAATATGATTTCATACACGGCTGGAATGCCGCCACCTGTAAGGCAGAGTTTGCTTACAGAGGATATGACGCATACGTCGGTTAGTCAGAACTGTACCTATGCTGACTGAAAAACCATACCCGTTTCAGCTACTTCGGGTTACGTCGGGAGCGGGTAGAAACCAACAGATGAGCTCATTACCTGCGCTAGGGCTAGACATGCATCATACTTGGTTGCGCATTTCCTTTGTTATGATTGTGGTATGAATGTATGCTTTCCTTGTTTGTATTCCATTCTCTGCGCTTGTGTTATTTTCTTGTATTCTTCTATTTGTGTTCTGCTATCTGTTTTCTCTATCTTCTCTACTTATCTGTGTTTTCTAATTACTGCTTCTTTGTAATCTGCTAATAGTCTACTAAATAACATAGAATTAATGAACGTAACTAATAACCCCGACCCTACTAAGAACTCCCCAGTTCTTACCCCTTCTCTCTCCCTTCCCCCTTCAGATGGAAGTAAGAGTACCTTACCATAGTTCGCTGATGACCGTTCGCAAGAAGAGGATTCTGCTCTATATAGTCTTCTGAGTCTAGGGTGAATATCATTCTCTGATTATATGTATATACTGTGAGACCAGCCAACGTCTGCACCCCGTTCGTATCCGCACTTTAACCTAAATCCTATGTATGAGATTCCTATTGTGTGGCTACTTCATGAGGTACCAGAAAGACGTCCTGCGAAAAAGTCTGATCGTGCAGAGGAGTAGCAGATGATATTCTATCTTTTGATGACGTTCCACCTGACTTGAGTTTTGAAGACCTAGAACGTACCTTCCCTCGCTTTAGTAGTTTAGAGGGACTAGGTGAGTATAGAGTCTAGGCTAGCCTATGTGCCAGCTTAGAGACCTCTTGAACAAGTGAGGACCTGGGATGTTGTATGTATATATATGTATATAGTTATTATCTAGCTATATCTAGGGGTGTTCTAACTAAAAGTCTATACTTAAATAAAAGTTGGATCACTGAATGTTGTTGACTGCTTGTGATGTATTTATGTGTGGTTGTTTATAACTGTTTTATCTGTTATCAGTTGTGAATTGATTATGAATGATTCCGTCTATTAATCCAAACATTTAAAAAAAATACACCTCACAAATTAACTATGCTTTTAACAACGAATCAGGCTCATATGATAAATAATAGATAATAATTAGGAAGACAAATTGATAGCGCTCAGTTTCCGGTATGATCTAGACATATTGAAAATTGGGTCGTTACATAACATCTCCCCAGTAGTAGCATCCTTGGCTGGAGGAGGAGAAATGGTCGCGATCGGGATGGCATCGACAGTCCCATCAGGACGATTCAGGATCTGCACGTCGGGATCGGATTCTGGCTGGTCGACCTCAGAGGATTGGAAGAGGCTGAAGTAACTGCGGCTTTACCGGGCGGCACAAGAGGAGGACACTCATCCTCATCATCTGGGACAGGCACAATCTTGCCATCCTCTACTACGTTATCCAAACTAAATAAAGTGGGGTCAAGCTCAGGGGCAAGAACTCGGACTTGGGCTTTCAAGTTCTCATATGCATCAGTCACACTACCCACCAGATGACCCTGGAGCTCAGCATAATCAGCCTGAGCAGATTCAAGCCTCTCCTTAAGCTCTAGTAGCTCGCCATAAGTGCGAGTATAGCTCTCCTTATACTTTTTCACCGCCTCCTCCGCCAGGTTTGCAGCAGCCTTATCAGCAGTAGCTCGGGATTTCTCCCTCTCAACATCCAATTCCAATTTAATCACCATAGGGTCAAGCTCATCCTTCACACCCTTGATAAAATTGAATTTAGACTTAGCATCCTGTATAAAGGCTTTAGTCGCATGGACCGGAGAACCCTGGACCGTACGGAACAAAGCCGCACCCATATGAGCCATCCGAACACTATTGCTGGTGATAAAATCCAAGTGACGAAGGATGGACACGTCATCCATTGGAAGTTGGCCATAAGGAGAAATCTGCTCATCAACAAACCCCACGACGTCAAAATCCTGGGCATCCAAGTTATAAGGACCAACAATCTTTTGCTTTTTCAGAGGAGGACCAGCAGTAGGAGAAGAGGTAGCACCAGATATCGGTTGAACTGGGTCAGAAGGAACCGACCAGACCTGAGGGGTCGGAATAACCTTCCTCGGCCCAGAAGCACCTGAGGTCGGCTTCTTGGGAGGCACCTGAGAAGACCCTCCCTCTGCAGTCTTGGCCGATATATTTTGTACAGCCATCGCCTTCTTTGCCTTACGAAAGGCCTTCATGGAAGCCGAAGACTTCACCATCTCTGAAAAAGAAGCCAGAAAAACCAAATAAGAAAGGGTTAAATCGGCAAACAAACAAAGAAAATAAAGGCTAAAAAGAAGTTGGCCACTGATGAGCGGATAATTTATACACTTTTTGGCATTGTTTTTAGGTAGTTTTTAGTATAATTTAATTAGTTTCTACTATGTTTTTATTAGTTTTCAAGAAAAATTCACATTTCTGTACTTTACTATGAGTTTGTGTGTTTTTCTATGATTTCGGGTATTTTCTGGTTGAAATTGAGGGACCTGAGCAAAAATCTGATTTAGAGGCTGAAAAAGGACTACAGATGTTGTTGGATTCTGACCTCCCTGCACTCGATATGGGTTTTCTGGAGCTACGGAAACCCAATTGGCGCGCTCTCAATTGCGTTAAAAAGTAGACATCCAGGGCTTTCTAGCAATATATAATAGTCTATACTTTGCCCGAGTTTTGACGACGCAAACTGGCATTCAAACGCCAACTTCCTACCATATTCTGAAGTTAAACGCCAGAAACAGGTTACAAACCAGAGTTAAACGCCACAAACAGGCTGCAACCTGGGGTTTAACTCCAAGAGAAGCCTCTACACGTGTAAAGCTTCAATGCTCAGCCCAAGCACACACCAAGTGGGCCCAGAATTGGATTTCTGCATCATTTACTTATTTTCTGTAACCCTAGTTACTAGTTTAGTATAAAAACTACTCTTATTGATTTATTTCACATCTTTTCATCATTTTTGAGACTATCTTTGTATCAATTTTGATCTCTTGATCGCGTTTAGGGGGCTGGCCATTCGGCCATGCCTAGACCATTATCACTTATGTATTTTCAACGGTGGAGTTTCTACACCCCAGAGATTAAGGTGTGGAGCTTTGTTGTTCCTCATGAATTACTGTGAAGTACTATTGTTTTTCTATTCAATTCAAGCTTATTCTTATTCCAAGATATTCACTCGCACTTCAACCTGATGAATGTGATGATCTGTGACAATCATCATCATTCTCGCATATGAACGCGTGCCTGACAACCACTTCCGTTCTATTTGCAATAGCTTGAGTGTGTATCTCTTAGCCTCCATTCCGAAAGATCGGAGTCTTCGTGGTATAAGCTAGAATTATTGGCGGCCATTCCTGAGATCCGGAAAGTCTAAATCTTGTCTGTGGTATTCCAAGTAGGATCTGGGAAGGGATGACTATGACGAGCTTCAAACTCGCGAGTGTTGGGTGCAGTGACAGACGCAAAAGGATCAATGGATCCTATTCCAACATGATCGGGAACCGACAGATGATTAGCCGTGCGGTGACAGCACATTTGGACCATTTTCACTGAGAGGACGGATGGTAGCCATTGATAACGGTGATCCCCCAACATACAGCTTGCCATGGAAAGGAGTATGAATGATTGAATGAAGGCAGTAGGAAAGCAGAGATTCAGAAGGAGCAAAGCACCTCCATACGCTTATCTGAAATTCTCACCAATGAATTACATAAGTATTTCTATCTTATTTTATATTTTAATTATATTTTAATTATCAAAATCCCATAACCATTTGAATCTGCCTGACTGAGATTTGCAAGATGACCATAGCTTGCTTCAAGCTGACAATCTCCTTGGGATTGACCCTTACTCACGTAAGGTTTATTACTTGGACGACCCAGTGCACTTTTTGGTTAGTTGTGCGGAGTTGTGAAGAAGAATTGAGATTATGAACGTGCATACCAAGTTTTTGGCGCCATTTTAGAGATCACAATTTCGTGCACCAGCCACTACCCAGTTCAGCTCGGAGAAGGGAAGGATCTTCCAGAAACCTCTTTTTATCCAGGTGAGGCGGCTCCCCCCAGTTCTCCTCTAACACACCCACAAAGGCTTGTTCTACTTCACTCAGACTCTCCCAGGGATACTTGACTACTACTACATTCTCTTGCCACGATAAAAGAAAGGTGGGTTCATTATTTTCGTCTAAAAAGAAGGGCCAAGCTCCCTCAACAGCTCGGACCTTGAAGTAATAATTCTTGAATTCGCGAAAGGACTCGTCATACATCGAAAACACTTTCTTTCCTTGAGTAGCTCGGAAAGAAATCTAAGAGGCTTTCTTCTTAGCTACCCCAGGTTTAGTCAACACGAAAAGGTGTAGAAAGAGAGTTTGGGCAAGTCGGACACCCAATTCTTGACACAACAGCTAAAAAATCTTTATGAAACCCCATGAGTTCGGATGGAGCTGAGAAGGGGCCACATTACATGACCACAACAGGTCGGTCTCAAAAGCGGAAAAAGGGATGGTGATACCCAGCTGACAAAAAAAGTAGTCATACGCATAGAAAAAGAGACGTTCTCTCTGAGTTAAAGAAGAAAAACAAACCCTCTCCTCAGGGTCAGGCGACACCAGTTCATTGTTCTTCTCATCATCCCTATTACTACAAATCCTATGAAATCTCCTAAGTCGTAAACAATACTCGGGGTCAGCTACAGTCAGACATATAAGAACTATCGAATACAGCCAATCGGCCATACCAGCAGGAACTTTCGAAGACATCTCGACAATATTTTTTTGGTAAGATATAGGCCAACTACCCCTACAGAAAGAAAAAGAAAAATTGGATTACTACCAAACAACTCGGACAATAAAAGTAAACAGCAAGTGTCAGATACGACAGTAAAAGGGAAACCCCAGGACTCACGCCAAAGTCCAGGGGCACCCTTTGGAGGCAACAAACAAGCAAAATGCCATCATCATCAAACAGACCACGCAAAAATCTAAGAAGCTACAAACCTTTCTCTACCAAACAATTCAAACAAAAGCTTTGTATGAAGAGAGGCAGGAACAGTGGCAAAGCCCAAAAAGCCCTAAGGAAGCAAAACTACCAGAAATACAACAAGGCGCACATCACAGCGACAATCAGGCACAAAGATGCAATCTTTCGAAGAAAAGACTCAAACTTTTCAAAGCAAAACTTAAGCAAAAATTAAAACTTTGAGAAATACGCGACGAGTGAAGGCATGCAGAAAGAACAACTGTTGAAAAGTGAAAGGAAGAAAAACCAACCTGTGAAGGAGAAGACGAAAATTGCTTAAAGACGAGAGGACGACGCGCCAAACAATCGCTTTCAGGGAAAAGAAAATAGGCTTGGGGGTGTGAAAATGAGAGAACGAAGCACCACAACAAATGAGGAGACGAAGAGAAAGGATAGAAGAAACTGTAAAGTGATTCTTTGAAATTCAAAATGGGGAATGAAAGAGGGAATAAAGGAAAATGGTGAAGAGAAATTAATGAGCATTTAAACCTCGCATGTTCCCAAGAAAGCGCAATGCACGCCACAATTAAAAAGGAAAAAGAAAAATGCTTCGCATTCAAGGAGTCCAGCAGGAGTTATACAGAGATTGACTAAAAGGCAAAATGCTCGAGCTTGACTTCCTCAAAGGGTCGAAGTCTAAAGACATGACCTTAAGGGTAAGATCGAGCCCAAGCAGGACAGAGATGACCGACCTCTTATAAAGGTTGGTCGCAACTGACCTCTTCCCAAAGAGCTCGGCCAAATTGCTATAAGGGACCAACTAGGTCCAAAGTAGAAGATCACAGCCCACTTGAAGGCGGCTGGCCAAAGATAAGGGGACCCACTCCCAAAAAGATAAAGATAAGATAACTAACTTATCTCTAAGGGAGGTCACTCCGCACTACTATAAATACACTAGAGCACCAAGGTATAACTTATACTCTGATTCTACACTAAAACCTGCTCAAAGCCTATGCTAACTTAAGCATCAGAGTCTCTTGCAGGTACCACCACCCTTCGGTGACCAAGGATCAGCAGCACCATCAAAACTAACAAGTCAGACACGACAGCTCCGGCCACCATAACAGATGTCATCCGAGATCAACCTTTAGTTTCAGGTAACCCTTGGAACAGTGCTCCAGTGTATTTATAGTAGTGTGGGGTGTCCTTTAACATAAGTTTAGTTATCTTATCTTATCTCTTTAGGGGAACCGCCTTATCTTTCTAGGCTTTGCCGCCTTTAGATTGGGTTGTGTCTCTTAGTTTGGGCCTGCTTGGGCCTTTATGGCGATTTGGCCGAACTCTTTAAAGGAGAGGTCGGGGGCGACCCAACCTAAAGAGGTCAGTCGCTATTGTCTTCAATCATCCCGGGTCGCATAGCTCGACCCAGGGTATGAACAATATCCATCAAAAGATTCATCTTAGGCATACTAAAACAATAAAGCATAATTATATAAATCTTAACATAAATAAACAATGTACTCTGTCTTAGGGATTTCTATTCTAACCAGACACCGCTGTCCCACAGCCTTCACCAACCTATCCTCCATGTGATCCCATCGCCACTGCCTTCCGAACCTCCTCAATCCTAGTAGAAATCACAATTAATTACAATGCAAGTAAAATACAAGCAAAAGCATATAAGGCAAGTAATTCAAGTAAGCAAATAGGCATGTTATTATTCAATTAGTCATACAATTACAAGTCGGCAAAGCAAACAAACAGATAGAAAATGCACATGATGAATGCATATCCTATTGGCTGTAATATCACATTGTTGGTTCAACTGCCAACCCGACACACCTCCATGGAGATGTCGCCCTTCGGAATCATCATTTGGGAACCCCCGAGATATGGTGCTCGGATTACCGTCCAGGATTTTGTGCCTGCATACTCTATTGATTCGGAGGGATGCAAGCGAGATACTCTTGCCACAGACCTCACATCTTAACGTAAGCGGGATTAACCACCATCCTTACGCTGCCACCTGATGACCAGAATTCACTCCCCATATAAAATGAATCCGTTCTTTGGTAAGCGCACCAAATTATCGTCAAGTAATAACCCACTAGGAGTGGGGTCGAATCCACAAAGATTGATTGATTGAGAAATTTTAGTTAATGAGTGAATTTAATTAAGCTAATCAATATAGAGAGTATTGAATGCAGAAACTTAATAGCTGAAATGTAAATAACTTAAAGGTAAATGAAAGCCATAAACTGCATAAAGGTAAATGGCAAGAATGTAAATAACTGAAATATAAAAGATTGAATTGTAAATGGGAATGCGTAATAACAGAAATTAAAGAAAGCTATAAAGAATAAGGAAGATAAGAATAGGGGAAATTCATTAGGATTAGGAGATATTATTCTCTTTGGATTAAATCTAGATCATCTCATCTTCAATCATGCAACTCATTGACCTCTTGGCAATCATGATTGATTGAACCCCAATCCCTTGGTGATTCAATATCTCAAATCTTGATAATCAGCCAATTCCTTGGTCTAAATGCTCAGAAGGGAGATATGCTTGGTCCTTGATTATACCACACATCCTCATAGATCCAAATAGTGGGTGGATTATATGTCACCATATCCAATCCCAAAACCCAGATCTACTCAATTATGAGAAGGGATTTTAAGCCCCATTTTGCATTCAACCTCTTTCCCAAGATGATTGAACACTAGCAAGAAGAACGAAATTCCTTCTAGCAAATCAAAGAGAAGATAAAGAGAAGAAGAAATTCACTATCATTAATCCATCAAGTACAATAGAGCTCCCTCTCCCAATAAGAGGGAGTTTAGCTACTCATAGCTTAGAGAAAAGTACAAGAGATGGAGAAGATGAAGTGTAAAAGTAAAGCTAAAAGTAAAGCTATCTAACCCCATTTCAACACTTGCTAACCCCCTTTCAGTACTTCTAGGGGTCATTTATACTACTGCTATTTTTAGAATTAAGAAAATACAAAAAAAAAAAGAAAATTAAAACTAAAAAGGAGAAGGAAAAACTTATAAAATGAGGCATGTACCTGGCGTGTGGCTGGCGTTTGAGTGGCATGCCATGCCTAGCTTCTCAGCTTGGCTTGGCACGCTACGCCTGGCTACCCAAGTGGGACAACCTCTTCATCAAGCAACCTGGCGTGTCACGCCATCGAGCCTAAGTGGCACACCCAGGGTCTTTTCCTTTGCTTAGTTAGCCTGGCGTGCCACACCTTCGAGTTCAAGTGGCATGCCCAGGCTCTTCCCTTGCTCTTCTTCTTCTCGAATGTTGAACTAGCGTGGCACGCCCAGTAGGTGGCGTGCCACGCCCTTGATAAGCCTTCATATTCACTCTCTGGAATACAATACTGGCATGCCACGCCCAATAGATGGTGTGCCACGCCCTTGATAAGCCTTCATCTTTACTCTCTGGAAAATAATACTGGCGTGCCACGCCCTTGATAGTGCTTCAGTCATAATTCTCTGGAAAACAATACTGGCATGCCATGCCCAGTAGGTGGCATCCCATGCCCTTGATAGTGCATGGATGAGAAGTGATAGGCGTTCCACGCCCAGCATTCAAGTGGCACGCCCATAGTTATCCTGCTCTGGCGTGCCACGCCTTAAGTCTCAAGTGGCACACCTAGTATTCTTCTCCATTGGGTGCTAGAGCTGGCATGCCATGCCTTCGACATCAAGTGGCACGCCCAGTGTCATGCTTATGCTTTTTCAAGTATTGGCGTGCCACGCCTGGGATCAAAGTGGCACGCCCAGCATTGGTACTTCCTCCATGCTTCTTTGGTCAAACCTATTGGCGTGCCACGCTTTCGAACTCAAGTGGCACGCCCTTATTGGTGTGAACTTCTTCAAGCTTGGCGTGCCACGCTTGGAACCCAAGTAGCACGCCCAAGACATGATTAGAGTTGGCATGCCAGACCTTCGACATCAACTGGCACGCCCAGTGTTGAGCCTTCAAGTCCCCTTTCTGGATCAATGAACTGGCGTACCACGTCTTCAAACTCAAGTGGCACGCCCTGTATTTATGGGGGAGTTGGCATGTCATGCCCAGCTTGGCATGCCACGCCCCTTTTGGGGTCTTCAAATATGCTCCCTGGAAAATATAATTGGCATGCCACGCCATAGTGATGGCGTGCTGATGAGCAGATAATTTATACACTTTTTGGCATTGTTTTTAGGTAGTTTTTAGTATAATTTAATTAGTTTTTACTATGTTTTTATTAGTTTTTATGCAAAATTCACATTTCTGGACTTTACTATGAGTTTGTGTGTTTTTCTGTGATTTCAGGTTTTTTCTGGCTGAAATTGAGGGACCTGAGCAAAAATCTGATTCAGAGGCTGAAAAAGGACTGTAGATGCTGTTGGATTCTGACCTCCCTGTACTCGAAATAGATTTTTTGGAGCTACAGAAACCCAATTGGTGTACTCTCAATTGCGTTGGAAAGTAGACATCCAGGGCTTTCCAGAAATATATAATAGTCCATACTTTGCCCGAGTTTTGACGACGCAAACTGGCGTTCAAATGCCAACTTCCTGCCATATTCTGAAGTTAAACGCTAGAAACAGGTTACAAACCAGAGTTAAACGCCACAAACAGGCTGCAAGCTGGTGTTTAACTCCAAGAGAAGCCTCTACACGTGCAAAGCTTCAATGCTCAGCCCAAGCACACACCAAGTGGGCCCAGAAGTGGATTTCTGCATCATTTACTTATTTCTGTAACCCTAGCTACTAGTTTAGTATAAAAACTACTTTTAGTGATTTATTTCACATCTTCGGATCATCTTTTAATCATTTTTGAGACTATCTTTGTATCACTTTTGATCTCTTGATCACGTTTAGGGGGCTGGCCATTCAGCCATGCCTGGACCTTGTTCTTATGTATTTTCAACGGTGGAGTTTCTACACCCCACAGATTAAGGTGTGGAGCTCTGCTGTTCCTCATGAATTAATGCGAAGTACTATTATTTTTCTATCCAATTCAAGCTTATTCTTATTCCAAGATATTCACTCGCACTTCAACCTGATGAATGTGATGATCCGTGACACTCATCATCATTCTCACCTATGAACACGTGCCTGACAACCACTTCCGTTCTATTTATAATAGCTTGAGCGTGTATCTCTTAGCCTCCATTCCAAAAGATTAGAGTCTTCATGGTATAAGCTAGAATTATTGGTGGCCATTCCTGAGATCCGGAAAGTCTAAACCATATATGTGGTATTCCGAGTAGGATCTGGGAAGGGATGACTGTGACGAGCTTCAAACTCGCGAGTGTTGGGCGTAGTGACAGACGCAAAAGGATCAATGGATCCTATTCCAACATGAGTGAGAACCGACATATGATTAGTCGTGTGGTGACAGTGCATTTGGACTATTTTCACTGAGAGGACGGACGGTAGCCATTGACAACAGTAGCCATTTTCACTGTTGGGATATCACCGTTGTCAATAGCTACCGTCCGTCCTCTCAGTAAAAATGGTCCAAATGCGCTGTCACCGCACAGCTAATCATCTGTCAGTTCTCACTCATGTTGGAATAGGATCCATTGATCCTTTTGCGTCTGTCACTACGCCCAACACTCGCGAGTCTGAAGCTCGTTACAGTCATCCCTTCCCAGATCCTACTCAGAATACCACAGACAAGGTTTAGACTTTCCAGATCTCAGGAATGGCCACCAATAATTCTAGCTTATACCACAAAGACTCCGATCTTTTGGAATGGAGGCTAAGAGATACACGCTCAAGCCATTGTAGATAGAACGGAAGTGGTTGTCAGGCACGCGTTCATAGGTGAGAATGATGATGAGTGTCACGGGTCATCGCATTCATCAGGTTAAAGTGCGAGTGAATATCTTGGAATAAGAATAAGCTTGAATTGGATAGAAAAACAATAGTACTTCGCATTAATTCATGAAGAACAGCAAAGCTCCACACCTTAATCTATGGGGTGTAGAAATTCCACTGTTGAAAATACATAAGAACAAGGTCCAGGCCTAGCCGAATGGCCAGCCCCCTAAACGTGATCAAGAGATCAAAAGTGATACAAAGATAGTCTCAAAAATGATCAAAAGATGATCTGAATATGTGAAATAAATCACTAAAAGTAGTTTTTATACTAAACTAGTAGCTAGGGTTGCAAAAATAAGTAAATGATGCAGAAATCCACTTCCGGGCACACTTAGTGTGTGCTTGGGCTGAGCATTGAAGCTTTGCACGTGTAGAGGCTTCTTTTGGAGTTAAAAGCCAGCTTGCAGCCTGTTTGTGGCGTTTAACTCTGGTTTGTATCCTGTTTCTGGCGTTTAACTTCAGAATAGGACAGGAGGTTGGCGTTTGAACGCCAGTTTGCGTCATCAAAACTCAGGCAAAGTATAGACTATTATATATTGCTGAAAAGCCATGGATGTCTACTTTCCAACGCAATTGAGAACGTGCCAATTCGGTTTCCTTAGCTCCAAAAAATCCATTTCGAGTGCAGGGAGGTCAGAATCCAACAACATTTGCAGTCCTTTTTCAACCTCTGAATCAGATTTTTGCTCAGGTCCCTCAATTTCAGCCAGAAAATACCTGAAATCACAGAAAAATACACAAATTCATAGTAAAGTCCAGAAATGTGAATTTTGCATATAAACTAATAAAAACATAGTAAAAACTAATTAAATTATACGAAAAACTACCTAAAAATAATGCCAAAAAGCGTATAAATTATCCGCTCATCACAACACCAAACTTAAATTGTTGCTTGTCCCCAAGCAACTGAAGATCAAATAGGATAAAAAGAAGAGAATATACTATAAATTCCAAAGTATCAATGAAATATAGCTCCAATTAGATGAGCGGGACTAGTAGCTTTTTGCCTCTGAATAGTTTTGGCATCTCACTTTATCCTTTGAAGTTCAGAATAAGTGGCTTCTATAGGAACTCAGAATTTAGATAGTGTTATTGATTCTCCTAGTTCAGTATGTTGATTCTTGAACACAACTATTTTATGAGTCTTGGCCGTGGCCGTAAGCACTTTGTTTTCCAGTATTACCACCGGATACATAAATGCCACAGACACATAACTGGGTGAACCTTTTCAGATTGTGACTCAGCTTTGCTAGAGTCCCCACTTAGAGGTGGCCAGGGTTCTTAAGCACACTCTTTTTGCTTTGGATCACGACTTTAACCGCTCAGTCTCAAGCCTTTCACTTGACACCTTCACGCCATAAGCACATGGTTAGGGACAACTTGGTTTAGCCGCTTAGACCAGGATTTTATTCCTTTGGGCCCTCCTATCCATTAATGCTCAAAGCCTTGAATCCTTTTTATCCTTGCCTTTTGGTTTAAAGGGTTACTGGCTTTTTGCTATTGCCTTTTGGTTTAAAGAGCTCTTGGTTTTTTCTGCTTGCTTTTTCTTTTTCTTTCTTTTTCTTTTATTTTTGCCATTTTTTTCATATTTTTTTCGCAAGCCTTGCTTTTCACTGCTTTTTCTTGCTTCAAGAATCAATTTTATGATTTTTCAGATTATCAAATAAGATTTCTCCTTTTTCATCATTCTTTCAAGAGCCAACAATTTTAACATTCATAAACAACAAATTCAAAAATATGCATTGTTCAATCATTCATTCAGAAAACAAAAAGTATTGCCACCACATCAAAATAATTAAACTAATTTCAGGGATGAATTTCAAATCATGTACTTCTTGTTCTTTTGTGATTAAAAACATTTTTCATTTAAGAAAGGTGATGGATTCATAGGACATTCATAGCTTTAAGACATAGACACTTAGACACTAGTGATCATGTCATAAGACACAAACATAAATAAAACATAAAGCATAATTTTCAAAAAACAGAAAAATAAGTAGACAAGGAGATTAAGGAACGGGTCCACCTTAGTGAGGGTGGCGTCTTCTTCCTCTAGAAGAACCAATAGTACTCTTGAGCTCCTCTATGTCTCTTCCTTGCCTTTGTTGCTCATCCCTCATGACTCTTTGATCTTCTCTAATTTCATGAAGGAGGATGGAATGCTCTTGGTGCTCCACCCTTAGTTATCCCGTGTTGGAACTTAATTCTCCTAGGGAGGTGTTAATTTGCTCCCAGTAGTTTTGTGGAGGAAAGTACATCCCTTGAGGCATCTCAGGGATTTCATGATGAGGAACTTCCTCATGCTCTTGTTGAGGTTCATGAGTGGGCTTTCTTGTTTGCTCCATCCTCTTCTTAGTGATGGGCTTGTCCTCTTCAATGAGGATGTCTCCCTCTATGACAATCCAGCCGAATTGCAGAGGTGACAAATGAGGTGGGGAAAGGCTAACCTTGCCAAAGTGGAGGACTTGTCAGCCACCTTGTAGAGTTCTTGAGGTATAATCTCATGAACTTCCACCTCCTCTCCATTCATGATAATATGGATCATGATGGCCCAGTCTATAGTAACTTCAGACCAGTTGCTAGTAGGAATGATTGAGCGTTGGATGAACTCCAACCATCCCCTAGCCACTGGCTTGAGGTCAAGCCTTCTTAGTTGAACCAGCTTGCCTCTTGAGTCAATTTTCCATTGAGCTCCTTCCACACATATGTCCATGAGGACTTGGTCCAACCTTTGATCAAAGTTGACCCTTCTAGTGTAGGGGCGTGCGTTTTCTTGCATCATTGGCAAGTTGAACACCAACCTTACATTTTCTGGACTGAAATCTAAGTATTTCCCCCGAACCATTATAAGCCAATTCTTTGGATTTGGGTTCATACTTTAATCATGGTTCTTAGTGATCCATGCGTTTGCATAGAACTCTTGAACCATTAAGATTCTGACTTGTTGAATAGGATTGGATAGAACTTCCCATCCTCTTCTTCTAATCCCTTGTCGGATCTCCAGATATTCGCCCTTTTTGAGCTTAAAAGGGACCTCAGGGATCACATTTTTCTTGGCCACAACTTCATAGAAGTGGTCTTGATGGACCTTTGTGATGAATCTTTCCATCTCCCATGACTCAGAGGTGCAAGCAATTGCCTTCCTTTTCCTTTTTCTTGAGGTTTCTCTAGCCTTAGGTGCCATTAATGGTTAGGGAAAAACAAAAATCAATGCTTTTACCACACCAAACTTAAAAGGTTTGCTCGTCCTCGAGCAAAAGAAGAAAGAAAGTAGTGGAAGAAGAAGAAAATGGAGGAGATGGAGGGAGATATGTGGTTTGGCCAAGGGGTAGAATTAGTGGTTGTAATGTGTGAAAATGAAGGAGTGGTGAGGGGTTTATATAGGGGTGGGAGAAGGGTTAGGTGTCGTGTATTAGGGTTGGATTTGGGAGGGAAAGGATTTTGAATTTGGAGGTAGGTGGGGTTTTTTTTTTT
>NC_029794.2:88415766-88435912 GCF_000816755.2 Arachis ipaensis
AAGAGTGGATGGATGTGATTGGTGAAGGGTATTTGGGGAAGAGATATGGAGGTGATTGTTGAAGAGTATATGGGGAAGAGTGTTATGAAAAGGTGTGAAGAAGAGAGAGAGTGAGTTGAGGATGGTGGGGATCCTTTGGGGTTCACAGATCCCGAAGGGTCAAGGACTTATCATCCCTGCTCCATTTAGGCATGTAAATTCCCTTAGAGTGCAATCCTGGCGTTTAACGCCAGACTGCTGCTTATTTCTGGCGTTAAACGCCAGCTTTTCTCCCTTTATTGGCGTTTAACGCCAAGTTGATGCTTTGTTTCTGGCGTTAAACACCAGACTGTAGATTGTTTCTGGCGTTTAATGCCAGCTTGATGCTTCTTTCTGGCGTTAAATGCTAGTTTGATGCTTCTTACTGGCGTTAAAACACCAGTAAGCTCTTCCTCCAGGGTGAGCTATTTTTAATGCTGTTTTTCATTCTATTTTTGATTTTTCAGTTGTTTTTGTGACTTCACATGATCATTAACTTACAGAAAACATAAAATAACAATAGAAAATAAATAGATATAATTAAATAACATTGGGTTGCCTCCCAATAAGCGCTTCTTTAATGTCAATATCTTGACAGTGAGCTCTCATGGAGCCTCACAGATAATCAGAGCATGGTTGGGGCCTCTCAACACCAAACTTAGAGTTTGGTTGTGGCCTCCCAACACCAAACTTAGAGTTTGAATGTGGGGGTTTTGCTTGACTCTGTATTGAGAGAAGCTTTTCATGCTTCCTCTCCATAGTTGCAGAAGAAGAACATTAGGTCTTAAATACAAGGTAGTCTACATTCAACTAAAGGACCAACTCTCCTCTATCAACATCAATCACAGCTTTTGCTGTGGCTAGGAAGGGTCTGCCAAGGATGATGGATTCATCCTCATCCTTCCAGTGTCTAGGATTATGAAATCAACAGGGATGTAAAGGCCTTCAACTTTTACTAGCACGTCCTCTACTAGTCCATAAGCCTATTTCATTGATTTGTCTGCCATCTCTAGTGAGATTCTTGCAGGTTTATCTCAAAGATTCCCAATTTCTCCATTACAGAGATGGGCATGAGGTTTATCCCTGACCCCAGGTCACATAGAGCCTTCTCAAAGATCATGGTGCCTATGGTACAAGGTATGAAGAATTTTCCGGGATCCAGTTTCTTCTGAGGTAATGTCTGCCTCATTAATGTACTCAGTTCATTGGTGAACAAGGGAGGTTCATCCTCCCAAGTCTCAGTACCAAATAACTTGGCATTCAGCTTCATGATTGCTCCTAGATATTTAGCAACTTGCTCCTCAGTGATGACTTCATCCTCTTCAGAGGAAAAATATTCATCAGAGCTCATGAATGGCAGAAGGAAGTTCAATAGAATCTCTATGGTCTTTGTATGAGCCTCAGATTCTTTTGGTTCCTCAAAGGGAAACTCCTTTCTGTCCAGAGGACATCCCATGAGGCTTTTCTCACTGGGACTCACGTCCTCCTCACTCTCTCCAGGTTCGGCCATGTTGGTCATGGTTATGGCCTTGCACTCTCTCTTGGGATTTTCTTCTGTATTGCTTGGGAGAGTACTGGGAGGAGTTTCAGTAATCTTCTTACTCAGCTGACCCACCTATGCCTCCAAATTTCTAATGGAGGACCTTGTTTTATTCATGAAACTTAGTGTGGTCTTGGATAGATCAGAGACTATGATTGCCAGGCCAGAATGGCTCTGTTCAGAATTCTCTGTCTGTTGCTGAGAAGATGATGGAAAAGGCTTGCTATTGCTAAACCTATTTCTTCCACCATTATTATTGAAGCCTTGTTGAGGCTTCTGTTGGTCCTTCCATGAGAGATTTGGATGATTTCTCCATGAAGGATTATAGGTGTTTTCATAGGGTTCTCCCACGTAATTCACCTCTGCCATTGCATGGTTCTCAGGATCATAAGCTTCTTCTTCAGAAGATACTTCCTTAGTACTGTTGGATGCTGCTTGCAATCCATTCAGACTCTGAGAAATCATATTGACTTGCTGAGTCAATATTTTGTTCTGAGCCAATATGGCATTCAGAGTATCAATCTCAAGAACTCCCTTCTTCTGAGGCGTCCAATTGTTCACATGACTCCTCTTAGAAGTATACATGAACTGGTTATTTGCAACCATTTCAATGAGTTTCTGAGCTTTTGCAGGGGTTTTCAGATGAAGAGATCCTCCTGCAGAATGGTCCAACGAAATTTTTGACAACTCAGACAGACCATCATAGAATATATATATGATGTTCCATTCTGGAAGCATGTCAGTAGGACACCTTTTGATCAATTGCTTATATCTTTTCCAAGCTTCATAGAGGGACTCACCTTCCTTCTGTCTGAAGGTTTGGATTTCCACTATAAGCTTACTCATTTTTTGAGCTGGAAAGAATTTGGCCAGGAAAGCACTGACCAGCTTTTCCCAAGAGTTCAGACTTTCCTTAGGTTGTGAATCCAACCATGTTCTAGATCTGTCTCTTACAGCAAAAGGGAAAAGCATAAGCCTGTAGACCTCGGGATCAACTCCATTGGTCTTGACAGTGTCACAGATTTGCGAGAATTCAGCTAAGAACTGATGAGGATCTTCAAATGGAAGTCCATGAAAGTTACAGTTCTGTTGCATTAGAAAAACTAATTGAGGCTTAAGCTCAAAGTTGTTTGCTCCAATGGCCGGAATTGAGATTCTTCTTCCACAGAAGTCAGAAGAGGGTGCAACAAAGTCACCAAGCATCTTCCATGCATTGTTGGCATTGTTATTGGGTTCGGCTGCCATGTCTCTTTCTTTTTCGAAGATTTCTGTCAGGTCCTCTCCAGAGGGTTGTGCTTTAGCTTCTCTTAGTTTCCTCTTAAAAGTCCTTTCAGGTTCAAAATCAGCTTCAATAAGAATGTCTTTATCCCTGTTCCTGCTCATATAAAAAAGATGATAACAGAAAAGAAGAAGAATCCTCTATGTCACAGTATAGAGATTCCTTTATGTGAGTAGAAGAAGAGAAGAATAGAAGAAGGAGAAGAGAAAAACTCGAACACAGATAAGAAGAGGGGGTTTGAATTATGAGTAGAAGAGGAGTATTAGTAGATAAATAAATAAATAGAAAGAGATGAGAGAGAGAAGAATTTGAATTTAAATTAAAATACAAAGAAAAATATGTTTGTTTTTATTTCAATTATTAGTTATAATTCAAAAATTAAAAAGAGAAATAAAATTAAATTAAAATTTAAAATAATTAGTTAATTAAAGGGATTTTGAAAAAGTGGGGAGGAGTTTTCGAAAATTAGAGAGAGAAAATTAGTTAGGTGGTTTTGAAAAAGATATTATTGAAATAGAAAACTTTTAAAATCAAACAAAAAGTCAAGTAGTTAATTGAAAAAGATTTGAAAATCAAATTTGAAAAGATAGGAAGTTAGAAAAGATTTTGAAAATTGATTTTGAGAATTTTCGAAAATAAAAAAAATGAAAAAGATTTGATTTTTGAAAAGGATTTGAAAAGATAGAATTTTTAAATTGAAAATTTGACTTGACTCATAAGAAACAACTAGATTTTTTAAAAATTTTTAACTAAGTCAATCCAAATTTTCAAAATTTATGAGAAGAATAAGGGAAAGATATTTTTTTTATTTTTGAATTTTTAATGAGAGAGAAAAACACCAAATTGAAACAAAACATAAAAATTATGAATCAAAACAACTAATGCATGCAAGAACACTTTGAATCTCAAGATGAACACCAAGAACACTTTGAAGATCAAGATGAACACCAAGACTTATTTTTGAAAATTTTTAAGAAAAGAAAAACATACAAGACATCAAACTTAAAAATTTTTATTCTATAGACACTAATAATTCAAGAATGCATATAAAAAACAAGAAAAGACACAAAACAAGAAAATGTAAAGATCAAATAAGGAAAATCATCAAGAACAACTTGAAGATTATGAAGAACAAATGCATGAGTTTTCAAAAATTAAAGGAAAATTAAAAAGCATGCAATTGACACCAAATTTAAAATTTGACACAAGACTCAAACAAGAAACACAAAATATTTTTGGTTTTTATGATTTTATTAAATTTTTTTTTGTACTTTTTCAAAAATTGTTTGGAAAAAGAAAAATAAGGATTTCAAAATTTTTAATAAGAATTCCAGGAATCATGCAATGTTAGTCTAAAGCTTCGGTCCAAATATTTTAGACATGGCTTAATAGCCAGCCAAGCTTTCAGTAAAAGCTTCGGTCCAAAACACTAGACATGGCCAATGGCTAGCCAAGCTTCAGCAGAACATTACACATAATAGGAAGATTGATAGAAATCAACAAGCTCTTGTGATGATGAGTTGAAACCTCGATCTAAAAGATTAGACATGGCTTCACAGCCAGCCAGACTTCAACAGATCATCATGAAACTCTAGAATTCATTCTTAAAAATTCTAAAGTCATAGAATAATTTATTTTTTTGAAAATTTTTTGAAAATAAAAATAATAAAAACAAAAAGCTTAAAATTAAAATAAAATTACCTAATCTGAGCAACAAGATGAACTATCAGTTGTCCAAACTCGAACAATCCACGGCAACAGCACCAAAAACTTGGTGCGTGACAGAATTGTTCGTTTCCCCAGCAACGGCGCCAAAAACTTGGCGCCGTTTTAGAGATCGCCGTTGCCGGGGAAACGAACAATTCCGTCATGCACCACATGCCACACCCATAGTAAAGCCCTAAGAATCCCCTTCTGGAATTGTACACTGGCGTGCCACGCCCATTGGCTGGCGTGCCATGTCCATAGTATTTGGTGGCGTTTGTACCAAGTGGCACACGCAGCTTCACACGCCCAGCTCTTTTTTTCTTGTTTTCTCCTTATTTTGTTGCTCTTTTCATCTAAAATTCAACACAAACTCATTTCAAAGCAATGTACCATAATATTCACCCATTTACTTCATGAAATTGCATTGATTAAATGAGATTATGCTCTTTTTATGGTCCTTTTAGATAAGAGAAAGAGGTAGATGATGCAAGTCATCACAACATGAAACTTATTTTTTGCTTGTCCCCAAGCAAATCAATGTGAGTTATTCTTTAATGGATTAAGACCTGTCCTCAAAGAAATGCATTTCTAACTAAGGATAGAGGCTAAGTATTAACTCATGCATGAATCTTATTATATCATAATGAACTCTTAGACGTTTGAGGATTCTTTTTAAGTACTTTGCTCTTGGATCCCTTTCTATTCATTGTCACCTTGAAGTAGTAAGAGTTGTTCTTATTTCTTTTGATTGTTATTTCCTTTTTACTTCTCTTTTTGTTGCTAATTGGTTGACCACGATTCTAAGTATTTTGTCTCAAGACGACCCTTTAGATTAGGCTTTCAATTATCACTCCCAAACCCATTGGTTTTAGGGTACTAGGTGTTGAAACACCCCTAAGAATCTACTTGCCCAGGTCTCTCTTCTTGACACATCTTCACCACAAGCATCTACTAGGATCTTTGGCTCTTTGAGATATTTGTTTATTTCTTTTATCCTAGTAGTTGATGCTCAGAGCCTTGGGTCTTTTACTTACTACTTCTTGGTTCTATGGATATTCAAGGATTATCCTTAGCTTCTACTTGTCATATCCTCTAAGTCCAATTGTTCATTATGACTTATTCTCTTCTAAATTCATTCAAGGTTCTATACTTAGTTCATCATCTCTTACTCTTGAATTATCCCTCTTGGTCTTGTCTCTTTACTCTTGTTTTTGCACAAACTCAACATTTTCTTTTTCAAACATAAAGGACTCATAAAAACACTTCAAAAAATCTAGCCACCCTCTAGTTTGGGGGCTCAAGTCTCTTCTCCTTAGTTGGTTGGATCTTCCATATTTGTCATTAATCTATTGCACATTGAGAACACAGATTTTATTCAAAATTTCTTCAAACCCAGGGTCTTGTTGCTTCATCCTTTCTTCAAAGCTCCGGGTGGAATTTGTGTGCTTCACCATCAGCATTCTCTCTATGTTGGAGGGGCTATAGTCAATAGTCTTCCCCCTCACATAGATTATGCAATCGAAAGGTTGTCCAGGTTGTGGCACAACATTGGTATAGAATTCCCTAACCAAGCTTTCCACCACCTTCTTTGGTAGATTGCACAAGAGCGTCCATCCTCTATTATTGATCTCTCTGTTGATCTCTATTTCTTCATTCCTTCCAAGTTGGAAGTCTACCTCTGTAATGATTTGCCTCTCACTTACCCACCCATAGAATTGGATTTGGTTGAATGATGAGAGAAACTTGTACTCGTTGAAGTTTGATGATCCAGAGGCATTTTCCCTAGTCCTTCTTTTCTTTGATGAAGAGGCTTTTGGAGGCACCCTTGAGCTGAGAAGAGAGGGTTTTTGAAAGGGTAATGAGGGGTTAAAGAAAGAAACAAAGAGAGAAAAGCAAAGGTTTGCTTCAACACCAAACTTAGGACTAGATTGTCCCAATCAAGAGAACAAGAGTGAGGAGATAAAGAAAGAAAGGAAGCAAGAATGATGAGGGGTTGTTTTGGTTGTGATGGATTAGGTTGTAGTGTAGAACAAAGTGGAAGGGGAAATGGGTTTATAGGGGTGGAAAGAGGGATCTGGAAAGTGGGAATGGTAAAAGAATTGAATTTTTTCCCACTTAGGAGTGGCGCCTAGCATGAGAAGAGGCGCCAACTCCTATCCCTTTAGCTTTCTTCAGTTGTTTGAGTTCCAAAGTGTAAGTAAACTTTGACTCCATGACTTAATGAGCTATCAATCATGTGGGCTCCACCTTTTCCTGAAAATTCAATCCGAGAAACCTATCAGTAAAAATGCTTCACATTCTCTAAATTGAAAGCAATTAATGGGTGTCTTTTGGGACACCAAACTTAATTTCTTTGCATATAGTAAATTGGTTTTATCATTGGACTTTAATGTGTACATAATGGGTAGAATAAATTTAATTCTTTCACACGCTTCCACTTCCAATCCCTACGTACACAATAAAGAGGCCATTCATGCACCCCCCCCAAATTAATAATTGCATTCAAACTTAAACCAAATTGGGTTTTCTGTGTGAATTTCCTATGGTGGTGGCCACACCAAACTTAATTTTTGGGCTTACTTCCAAGGTTAATTCAGTCAAGTTCTGTTGTAAGCCTAAATTAAGTGGGTTAGTGGCTACACCAAACTTAGCTTTTTAGCTAGTTCTTCAGCCCAAATAATCAACCTCACTAAGTATTGTACTTCCAGCAAACTAGAAACAAAATCAAGGAACTATTAACTAATTAACTAACAACCAGAGCTGAAAATCAAACTACCTAAGTGACTAACATAAACTACTTCTAGAAAGCATGAAAAATGAAAGGATATGGATGTTGGGGTGCCTTCCAACTAGCGCTTCTTTAACGTCACTAGCTTGACGTCCCTTCCTCCTTAGTTGAGGTTGTAGCTCACTCTCTGCTCATCCAATGAGTCCCCCAAATAATGCTTGAGTCTGTGGCCATTGACAGTGAAATTTCTTTGTGGCTTGTCCTCCATAAGATCTACATGACCATAGGGAGAAACCTTAAGAATTGTGAAGGGTCTAGACCATCTTGACTTGAGTTTCCCTGGGAAGAACTTGAGTCTTGAGTTGTATAGCAACACTTTTTGGCCTTCTACAAACTCCCTCTTAGCTAGCTTTTGGTCATGCCACTTCTTTGCTTTGTCCTTGTAGATCTTGGCATTTTCATAAGCTTGTGATTTGAATTCATCTAACTCATTGAGTTGCAACAATCTTCTTTCCCCAGCAGCTTGATTATCAAAGTTCAAGATCTTTAGAGCCCAAAATGCTCTATGTTCAAGCTCCACTGGTAGATGACAAGCCTTCTCAAACACTAATTGGTATGGAGACATGCCAATATGTGTCTTAATAGCTATTCTATAAGCCCATAGTGCATCATCTAGCTTCTTGGACCAATCTTTTCTTTAGTTCCCAACAGTCTTCTCAAGGATTCTCTTGAGCTCTCTATTTGAAATTTCAGCTTGACCATTAGTTTGTTGGTGGTATGGGGTTGCTACCTTGTTCTTGATACCATATTTTAGGAGGAGTGTCTCAAGTTGCTTGTTGCAAAAGTGAGTCCCCCCATCACTTATAAGAGCTCTTGGAACTCCAAACCAGCTAAATATATTTTTTCTCAAGAAATTGATCACCACTTTGTTATCATTTGTTGGGGTAGCTATAGCCTCTACCCATTTTGACACATAATCCACAGCCACTAGTATGTAATTGTTTGAGTATGAGGGTGGGAATGGTCCCACGAAATCAGTCCCCAAAACATCAAACAATTCCAACTCCATGATGAATCTTTGTGGCATTTCATTTTTCTTGGGTAGGTTTCCAGCTCTTTGACATTTATTGCACCTTGTCACAAACTCTTTTGCATCTTTGAATATTGTTGGCCAAAAGAATCCACATTGCAGCACCTTAGTTGCAGTCCTTTCTCCACTAAAGTGTCCTCCATATGTGGATCCGTGGCAATACCAAAGGACCTCTTGTCCTTCCTCATGAGAAATGCATCTTCTTAAGATCCCATCAGTACATCTTTTGAATAGATAAGGCTCATCCTAAATGTAGTGCTTAGCATTATTGATGAGCTTTCTTCTCATATGCTTGTTGATGTTGGATGGTAGTTCTCCAATAGCCTTGAAATTGGCTATATCCTCAAACCATGGGCCTTCTTGAATCATCATCAATTGTTTATTCGAAAAGCTCTCATTTACTGCAATGTTGTGTGCTTCATCTTCCTCAATTGGGATTCTAGATAAGTGGTCAGCCACTTTGTTCTCTTCTCAACTTCTATCCTTAATCTCAATGTTAAATTCTTGAAGTAGCAAGACCCATCTTATCAGTTTAGGCTTAGATTCTTGCTTGTTTAACAAGTACTTAAGAGCTGCATGGCCAGTAAACACAATGAATTTAGAACCAATAAGATATGATCTAAACTTATCAAATGCAAAGACTATGGCAAGAAGTACTTTCTCTGTAGTGGTGTGGTTCCTTTGATTTTCATTAAGAACATTGCAAGCATAATAGATAACATGTACTAGCTTATCTTTCCTCTATCCTAAGACAGCACCAACAGCAAAATCTGATGCATCACACATCAATTCAAAAGGTAAATTCCAGCTAGGTGGTGCTATAATAGGTGCAGAGGAGAGTCTGTTTTTAAGCTCATCAAAGGCTTGCATGCATTCTTTGTCAAAAATAAAAGGTACATTAGAGACAAGCAAATTACTTAAAGGTTTGGCAATCTTTGAAAAGTCTCTAATAAACCTTCTATAAAACCCAGCATGCCCCAAGAAACTTCTAATTGCTTTGACATTTCAAGGTGGGGATAATTTCTTAATTACTTCCACCTTAGCTTTGTCCACCTCTATGCCTCTTTTGGAGATTTTGTGACCAAGAACCACCCCTTCAGTGACCATAAAATGGCACGTTTTCTAGTTCAAAACTAGGTTGGTTTCTTGACATCTCCTTAGCACTAAGGCAAGGTGGTGCAAGCACTTAGAAAATGAATAACCAAATACAGAAAAGTCATCCATAAACACTTCAATAAACCTTTCAATCATGTCAGAGAATATGGAAAGCATGCACCTTTGGAATATGGCAGGTGCATTGCACAATCCAAGGGGCATTCTCCTATATGCAAAAACACCATAAGGACATGTAAAGGAAGTTTTCTCTTGGTCTTTGGGTTCTACTACAATCTGATTGTAGCCTGAGTATCCATCCAAGAAATAGTAGTATTCATGTTCGGCAAGCCTCTCTAGCATTTGATCCATGAATGGTAGAGGAAAATGGTCCTTTCTTGTGGCTTCATTGAGCTTCCTGTAATCTATGCACATGCACCACCCAGTCACTGTTCTTGTTGGTATTAATTTATTTCTTTCATTGGGCACAACAGTGACTCCTCCCTTCTTTGGAACTACTTGCACTGGGCTCACCCAAGGACTGTCTGAGATTGGGTAGATTACCCTTGCTTGCCATAATTTCAGCACCTCTTTTTGCACCACTTTATTCATTGTTGGATTAAGTCTTCTTTGTGGCTGTCTTGAAGGCTTAGCACCTTTCTCAAGAAGGATTTTATGCATGCATATTGAAGGACTAATACCCTTCAGATCAGAGAGTGTCTATCCTATGGCATCCTTGTGTTATCTCAACACATTGATAAGCTCCCCTTCTTACTCTTTACTCAAGCTTGAGTTGATGATTATTGGGTATGCGTTGTTGTCACCCAAGTAGGCATACTTCAAGCTTGGAGGCAGAGTCTTCAACTCCAACCTTGGTGCCTCCACTTCCTTTTTGCTTGTCTTCTCCATCATGATTGAGTCTTGTATGATTTCTTGTGGTAATTCACCACATGATGCTTGTTGATCAAGCTCCATAATTTCTTCACATTGTTCTTCTTCTAGGACACCTTGGACTAGCTTCTCCATTGTGTCTACCATCATGCATTCACCAATGGACTCCTTTGGATAGATCATTGCCTTGAAAACATTGAATACCATCTTCTCTTCAAGCAGTCTCAAGACTAGCTCTCCCTTTTGTACATCAATTATAGCTCTAGCAGTAGCTAGGAATGGCCTTCCCAAGATAATTGATGTGTTAGCCTCTTCCTCCATATCAAACACAACAAAGTCAGCTGGGAAGATAAACTCTCCCACCTTTACCAACAAATCTTCCACCACACCATGAGGGAATTTGAATGTTCTGTCAGCTAATTGGAGTGCCATTCTTGTTAGTTTGGCCTCTTCAATTCTCATTCTTTTCATCATGGCCAAGGACATAAGGTTAATGCTAGCTACCAGATCACACAATGCCTTCTCAATGCTTATATCCCCTATGATGCAAGGAATTTGGAAGCTCCCAGGATCTTTCATCTTTTGGGGAAGCTTCCTTTGTATGATGGCATTACATTCCTCTGTGAGCACTATGGTTTCTTTCTCCCCCTAGTTTTTTTTCCTTGTCATGAGTTCCTGTAGAAACTTGGCATAGGGTAGCATTTGTTCTAATACCTCAGCAAAAGGTATATTAATTTGAAGCTTCTTAAAGATCTCCAAGAATCTAGAAAACTGGCTGTCCTTCCCATCTTTCCTCAGTCTTTGTGGGAATGGTGCTTTTGGTAGATATGGCTTCAAGATTTGCTTAGGTGGAGCTAGTGTAGACATCTCTTCTTCCTTCTTGGTTCCTGGATCAATTGCATCTTCTTCTCCCTGCAATTTGTGGTTTGAGGAAGCCTCCTCCACAACCTTCCCACTCCTTAGTGTGATGGCCTTGCATTTCCCTCTTGGGTTGGCCATGGTATCACTAGGAAATGTATGTGTGGGCATTGATATCTACTTGGATAACGTTCCTACTTGTGCTTCCAGTTTTGAGATTGCTGCCCCTTGGTTCCTCATGTTGGATTTAGCTTCTTCTTGGATTGCATCTATCTTCTTTTCAACTTGCACTTGTCTCTCTGCAACAGTGGCAATAGTCCTTGTCAATTGTGCCATAGCAGCCTCTAATCTTGCAAAATTGTTAGTGATATCACATGGTTGTAGGTTTAAGGATGATGCATCTTGAGGGTGGTTATTGTATGGTTGTTGGTTAGAATGGTAGGGTGCATTTTGTGTGCCGTGGTATGGTCTATTGTTGCTTGATTGATGGTTAGGATTGTAGTTGTTGTATTGGTTAGAGTGGTATGGTTTGTGATCTTGGCTGTGGTTCTGTTGGTTTTCCTACCCAAAATTTGGGTGGTTCTTCCAACCTGGGTTGTATGTTTTGGCATTGGGATCATATGGTAGTCTGGAAGAATTATTCACATAGTTAGCTTGCTCCCATTCACTTTCAACTTCTGGGGTATCTTCTTCTTGTGGAGTGGTATGCGAAACTATGATCATAAACAATGGCGCCAAAGGACTTGGAGCTCTTAAATGTGAATCACACTTTGTCACAATTCCGCACAACTAACCAGCAAGTGCACTGGGTCGTCCAAGTATTACCTTACGTGAGTAAAGGTTGATCCCACGGAGACTGTCGGCTTGAAGCAAGCTATGGTCACCTTGTAAATCTCAGTCAGGCGAATTCAGATGGTGATGGAGAATTGATAATTAAAAGATAAATAAAACATAAAATAAAGATAGAGATACTTATGTAATTCTTTGGTTGGAATTTCAGATAAGCGTATGAAGATGCTTTGTTCCTCCTGAACCTCTGCTTTCCTATTACCTTCTTCCAATCATTCATACTCCTTTCCATGGCAAGCTTTATGTTGGGCATCACCGTTGTCAATGGCTACTTCCCGTCTTCTCAGTGAAAATGTTCCAAATGCGCTATCACCACACGGCTAATCATCTGTCGGTTCTCGATCATGTTGGAATAGGATCCATTGATCCTTTTGCGTCTGTCACACGCCCAACAATCACGAGTTTGAAGCTCGTCACAGTCATCCCTTCCCAGATCCTACTCAGAATACCACAGACAAGGTTTAGACGTTCCGGATCTCAGGAATGGCCGCCAATAATTCTAGCCTATACCACGAAGGTTCCAATCTTAGATCAAAAACCCAAGAGATACGCATTCAAGCTATTGCTAGTAGAACAGAGGTGGTTGTAAGGCACATGTTCATAGGTGAGAATGATGATGAGTGTCACGAATTATCACATTCATCAAGTTGAAGAACGAATGAATATCTTAGAGAAGAAGTGGGCGTGAATTGAATAGAAAAATAATAGTACTTTGTATTAATTCATGAAGGACAGCAGAGCTCCACACCTTAATCTATGGTGTGTAGAAACTCCACCGTTGAAAATATAAAAGTGATAATGGTGTAAGCATGGCCGAATGGCCAGCCTCCAAGGTCTAGGGACTAAACGTCCAAAGATTCGTCCAAATACAATAGCAAAAGGTCTTATTTATAGAGAACTAGTAGCCTAGGGTTTATAGAAATAAGTAATCAATGCAGAAATCTTCTTCCAGTCCCACTTGGTGTGTGCTTGGGCTGAGCATTGAAGCTTCCATGTGTAGAAACTTTTCTTGGAGTTAAACGCCAGCTTTTGTGCCAGTTTGGGCGTTTAACTCCAGCTTTTGTGCCAGTTTTGGAGTTAAACGCCAGAATTCTTGAGCTGACTTGGAATGCCTGTTTGGGCCATCATATCTTAGGCAAAATATAGACTATTATATATTGATGGAAAGCTCAGGATGTTTACTTTTCAACGCAATTAAGAGCGCACCAATTGGGCTTCTGTAACTCCAGAAAATCCACCTTGAGTGCAGGGGGGTCAGAATCCAACAGCATCTGCAGTCCTTTTTCAGTCTCTGAATCAAATTTTTGCTCAGGTCCCTCAATTTCAGCCAGAAAATACCTGAAATCACAGAAAAACACACAAACTCAAAGTAAAGTCCAGAAGAGTGATTTTTATTTAAAAACTAATAAAAATATAATAAAAACTAATTAAAATATACTAAAAACATACTAAAACAATGCCAAAAAAGCATATAAATTATCCGCTCATCACTACACCAAACTTAAATTGTTGCTTGTCCCTAAGCAACTGAAAATCAAATAGGATAAAAAGAAGAGAATATACAATGAATTCCAAACATCTATGAAGATCAGTATTAATTAGATGAGCGGGGCTTTTAGCTTTTTGCTTCTGAATAGTTTTGGCATCTCACTTTATCCTTTGAAGTTCAGAATGATTGGCTTCAATAGGAACTCAGAATCCATATATGGTTATTGATTCTCCTAGTTAAGTATGTTGATTCTTGAACACAGCTACTTTATGAGTCTTGGCCGTGACCCTAAGCATTTTGTTTTCCAGTATTACCACCGGATACATAAATGCCACAGACACATAACTGGGTGAACCTTTTCAGATTGTGACTCAGCTTTGCTAGAGTTCCTAATTAGAGGTGTCCAGAGCTCTTAAGCACACTCTTTTTACTTTGGACCATGACTTTAACCGCTCAGTCTCAAGTTTTCACTTGACACCTTCACGCCACAAGCACATGGTTAGGGACAGCTTGGTTTAGCCGCTTAGGCCAGGATTTTATTCCTGTGGGCCCTCCTATCCACTGATGCTCAAAGCCTTGGATCCTTTTTATCACCTTTGCCTTTTGGTTTAAAGGGGTATTGGCTTTTTCTGCATGATTTTCTTCTTTTTTTTTCTCTTTTTTTTCGACTCTTTTTTTTTCTGCAAGCTTTTCACTGCTTTTTCTTGCTTCAAGAATCAATTTTATGATTTTTCAAATCATCAGATAACATTTCTCCTTTTCCCATCATTCTTTCAAGAGCCAACAATTTTAACATTCATAAACAATCAAATTCAAAAATATGCACTATTCAAGCATTCATTCAGAAAAACAATAGTATTACCACCACATCAAAATAATTAAACTGTTTTAAAATTTGAAATTCATGCACTTCTTTTTCTTTTTCAATTAAAAATATTTTTCATTTAAGAAAGGTGATGGATTCATTTTCATAGCTTTGAGGCATAGACACTTAGACACTAATGATCATGTAATAAGGACACAAACATAAATAAACATAAAGCACAATTTTCGAAAAATAGAAAATAAAGAACAAGGAGATTAAAGAACGGGTCCACCTTAGTGATGGCAGCTTGTTCTTCCTCTTGAAGATCTTATGGAGTGCTTGAGCTCCTCAATGTCTCTTCCTTGCCTTTGTTGCTCCTCTCTCATGGTTCTTTAGTCTTCTCTAATTTCATGGAGGAGGATGGAATACTCTTGGTGCTCCACCCTTAGTTGTCCCATGTTGGAACTTAATTCTCCTAGGGAGGTGTTGATTTGCTCCCAATAGTTTTGTGGAGGAAAATGCATCCCTTGAGGCATCTCAGGAATTTCATGATGAAGAGTTTCCTCATGCTCTTGGTGAGGTTCTCTCAATTGCTCCATCCTTTTCTTAGTGATGGGCTTGTCCTCATTATTGAGGATGTCTTCCTCTATGTCAATTCCAGCTGAATTGCAGAGGTGACAAATGAGATGAGGGAAGGCTAACCTTGCCATAGTAGAGGACTTGTCCGCCACCTTGTAGAGTTCTTGGGATATAACCTCATGAACTTCTACTTCCTCTCTAATCATGATGCTATGAATCATGATAGCCTGGTCTATAGTAACTTCAGATCGGTTGCTAGTAGGAATGATTGAGCGTTGGATGAACTCCAACCATTCCCTAGCCACGGGCTTGAGGTTATGCCTTCTTAGTTGAATCGGCTTCCTCTTGAATCACTCTTTCATTGAGCGCCCTCTTCACAGATGTCCATGAGGACTTGGTCCAACCTTTGATCAAAGTTGACCCTTCTAGTGTATGGTGTGCATCTCTTGCATCATAGGCAAATCGAATGCCAACCTTACATTTTCCGGACTAAAGTCTAAGTATTTCCCTCGGACCATTGTAAGCCAATTCTTAGGGTTCGGGTTCACACTTTGATCATGGTTCTTGGTGATCCATGCATTGGCATAGAACTCTTAAATCATTAAGATTCCGACTTGTTGAATGGGGTTGGTGAGAACTTTCCAACCTCTTCTCCGAATCTCATGTCGGATCTCCGGATATTTGCCCTTTTTGAGCTTAAAAGGGACCTCGGGGATCACCTTCTTCTTGGCCACAACTTCATAGAAGTGGTCTTGATGCACCCTTGAGAGGAATCTCTCCATCTCCCATGACTCGGAGGTGGAAGCTTTTGCCTTCCCTTTTCTCTTTCTAGAGGTTTCTCTGGCCTTTGGTGCCATAAATAGTTATGGAAAAACAAAAAGCTTTAGCTTTTACCACACCAAACTTAGAAGGCTTGCTCATCCTCAAGCAAAAGAAGAAAGAAGAAAGTAGAAGAAGAAGAAATAGAGGAGATGGAGTAGGCTTTGTGTTTCGGCCAAACTTAGGTAGTGTGTATGTTGTGTGAAAATGAAGGAGTGAAGATGGATTTATATAGGAATGGAGAGGGGGGTATGGTTCGGCCATTATGGGTAGGTTTGGGTGGGAAAGTGGTTTGAATTTGAATGGTGAGGTAGGTGGGGTTTTATGAAGGATGGATGTGAGTGGTGAAAAGAATGGTGGGATTTGATAGGTGAGGGGTTTTTGGGGAAGAGATATTGAGGTGATTGGTGAATGGGTGAAGAACAGAGAGAGAGGTGGGGTAGGTGGAGATCATGTGGGGTCTACAGATCCTGAGGTGTCAAGGATTTCTCATCCCTGCACCATGTGGCGTGCAAAATGCCCCTTGCTGCCAATCCTGGCATTAAACGCCAGGCTGCTGCCCATTTCTGGCGTTTAACGCCAGCTTCTTGCCCATTCCTGGCGTTAAACGCCAGTCTGGTGCCCATTTCTGGCGTTAAACGCCCAGAATGGTGCCAGACTGGGCGTTTGACGCCCATTCTACTACCCTTACTGGCATTTAAACGCCAGTAAGTTTCTCCTCCAGGGTGTTCTGTTTTTCATTCTGTTTTTCCTTCTGTTTTTGCTTTTTCAATTGTTTTTGTGACTTCACATGATCATCAACCTATAGAAAACATAAAATAACAAAAGAAAATAGAAATTTAATATAGATAAGTAAAAATTGGGTTGCCTCCCAACAAGCGCTTCTTTAATGTCAATAGCTTGACAGTGGCTCTCATGGAGCCTCACAGATGTTCAGAGCAATGTTGTAACCTCCCAACACCAAACTTAGAGTTTGAATGTGGGGGTTCAACACCAAACTTAAAGTTTGGTTGTGGCCTCCCATCACCAAACTTAGAGTTTGACTGTGGGGGCTCTGTTTGACTCTGTATTGAGAGAAACTCTTTATGCTTCCTCTCCATGGTGACAGAAGGATATCCTTGAGTTTTAAACACAAGGAGGTCATGGTGCCTATGGTACAAGGGATTGAGAATTTTCCAGGGTCTTGTCTCTTCATCTGCCTAGTCTGCCTAGTCAAGTCATCCAGTTCTTTGATGAGCAATGGAGGTTCATCCTCCCAAGTCTCATTACCAAACAACTTGGCATTTAGCTTCATGATTGCTCCAAGGTACTTAGTAATTTGCTCTTCAGTAACATCTTCATCCTCTTCAGAGGAAGAATACTCATTAGAGCTCATGAATGGCAGAAGTAAATTTAATGGAATCTCTATGGTCTTAGTGTGAGCCTCAGATTCCCATGGTTCCTCATTAGGGAACTCCTTAGAGGTCAATGGACGTCCATTGAGGTCTTCCTTAGTGGAGATCACTGCCTCTTCCTCCTCTCCAGGTTCGGCCGTATGGGTTGTGGTTATGGCCTTGCACTCTCTTTTTGGATTCTCTTCTGTATTGCTTGGGAGAGTACTAGGAGGGAGTTCAGTAATTTTCTTACTCAGCTGACCCACTTGTGCCTCCAAATTTCTAATGGAGGACCTTGTTTCAGTCATGAAACTTTGAGTGGTTTTAATTAGATCAGAGACAATAGTTGCTAAGTCAGAGTGGCTTTGCTTAGAATTCTCTGTCTGTTACTGAGAAGATGATGGAAAAGGGTTGCTATTGCTAAACCTGTTTCTTCCACCATTATTGTTGTTGAAACCTTGTTGAGGTCTCTGTTGATCCTTCCATGAGAGATTTGGATGATTTCTCTATGAAGGGTTATAGGTGTTTCCATAGGGTTCTCCCATGCAATTCACCTCTTCCATTGCTGGGTTCTCAGGATCATAAGCTTCTTCTTCAAAGGAAGCTTCCTTAGTACTGCCTGTTGCTGCTTGCATTCCAGACAGACTCTGAGAAATCATATTGACTTGTTGGGTCAATATTTTATTTTGAGCCAATATGGCATTCAGAGTACCAATCTCAAGAACTCCTTTCTTCTTAGCTATCCCATTATTCACAGGATTTCTTTCAGAAGTGTACATGAATTGGTTATTTGAAACCATTTCAATAAGTTTCTGAGCTTCTGTAGGTGTCTTCTTCAGATGAAGAGATCCTCCAGCAGAGCTATCCAATGACATCTTGGATAGTTCAGACAGACCATCATAGAAAATACATATGATGCTCCATTCAGAAAGCATGTCAGAAGGAATCTTCTGATCAATTGCTTGTATCTTTTCCAAGCTTCATAGAGGGATTCTCCTTCCTTTTGTCTGAAGGTTTGGACTTCCACTCTGAGCTTGCTCAATTTTTGAGGTGGAAAAAACTTTGCCAAGAAGGCATTGACTAGCTTTTTCCAAGAAGGCTTTCTTTAGGTTGTGAATCCAACCATGTCCTAGCTCTGTCTCTTACAGCAAAAGGAAAAAGCATAAGTCTGTAGACTTCAGGGTCAACCCCATTGGTCTTGACAATGTCACAGATTTGCAAGAATTCAGCTAAGAACTGATGAGGATCTTCCAATGGAAGTCCATGAAACTTACAATTCTGTTACATTAGAGAAACAAATTAAGGCTTAAGCTCAAAGTTGTTTGCTCCAATGGCAGGGATTGAGATGCTTCTCCCAAAGAAGTCAGGAGTAGGTGCAGTAAAGTCACCAAGCACCTTCCTTGCATTGTTTGCATTGTTGTTTTCGGCTGCCATGGTTTCTTTTTCCTTGAAAAGCTCTGTTAGGCCCTCTAAAGAGAGATGTTCTTTAGCTTCTCTTAGCTTTCTCTTCAAGGTCCTTTTAGGTTCAGAATTAGCTTGAACAAGTATACCTTTATCTTTGTTCCTGCTCATACAAAAGAGAAGAAAATAAGAAAGTAGGGAATCCTCTATGTCATAGTATAGAGATTCCTTGAGGTATCAGAGGAAAAGAAGAATAGAAGGAGGAGGTAGATAGAAGAGAATTCAAACATATAAAGAAGGAGGGAGTTCGAATTGCACCTTGAGGAAGAGTGTTAGTCCTTTAAATAGAAGGATGTGAGAAGAGGGGAAGAATTTTTGAAAATAAAGTAAAAGATTTTGAAATAATTAAAAGAAATTTTGAAAAATTGATTGATGATTTTCGAAAACTAAAATTGGGAAAGAAATTAAGTGATTTTTGAAAAAGATTTTGAAATTAGAAATCAAAAAGATATGATTGAGAGTTAATTTTGAAAAAGATGTGATTGAGAAGATATGATTGAGAAGATATGATTGAAGATTAATTTAAAAAGAGAAAGTTTTAAAATCAAAGTTGATTACTTGACAAACAAGAAATTAAAAGATATGATTCTTAAAATTTAAAATTTGATTCTTTCTTAATAAGCAAGTAACAACTTGAAAATTTTAAAGTAAATCTTTAATTATAACAAGGATTTTCGAAAATAAATGGAAAGAAATTGATTTTGAAGAGATATGATTGAAAAGATATGATTTGAAAAAGATTTGATTTTGAAAAATTATGAAGATTTGAAAAAATCTAAATTAAAAACGAAATCTTCCCTCTAATGTCATCCTGGCGTTAAACGCCCAGAATGGCATCCATTCTGGCGTTTAACGCCCACAATCCTACCTTTTTGGGCGTTAAACGCCCAGCCAGGTACCCTGGCTGGCGTTTAAACGCCAGTTTTCCTTATTCACTGGGCGTTTTGAACGCCCAGCTTTTTTTGTTTGATTCCTCTGCTGAATGTTCTGAATCTTCAATTCTCTGTATTATTAGCTTGAAAAGACACAATTTCAAAAATATTTTTGAAATTTTTAATGATGAGAAATAACAAAAAATGCAACTAAGATCAAATGAACAATGCATGCAAGACACCAAACCTAGAAATTTTGTATTGGAGGCTTTAGCAAATAGAGAATGCATAAGAAAAACAACAAAACACACAAAAGAGGAGAATTTAAAAGTCAGAGCACTGAAATCATCAAGAACAACTTGAAGATCAATGAAGAACAATATATATAAATTCGAAAAATGCAAGAAGAATAAAAACATGCAATTGACACCAAACTTAAAAATTGACATTAGACTCAAACAAGAAACATAAAATATTTTTTATTTTTATGGTTTTATAAATTTTTTTTTGTGATTTTCGAAACTTATATGGAAAAGAAAATAAAGAGAATCAAAACTTTTAATAAGAATTCTAGGAATCATGCAATGTTAGTCTAAAGCTTCAGTCTAAAAAGATTAGACATGTTTGGCCAAGCTTCAGCAGGACATTACATTCAATAGCTAAATTGATGAGAATCAATCAGCTTTTGTGATGATA
>NC_029794.2:88435957-88456744 GCF_000816755.2 Arachis ipaensis
TTAAAAATTCTGAAAAGTACCTAATCTAAGCAACAAGATGAACCGTCAGTTGTCCAAACTCGAACAATCCCTGGCAACGGCGCCAAAAACTTGGTATGCGAAATTGTGATCATCAACAATGGCGCCAAAGGACTTGGAGCTCTTAAACGTGAATTACACTTTGTCACAATTCCGCACAACTAACCAGCAAGTGCACTGGGTCGTCCAAGTAATACCTTACGTGAGTAAGGGTCGATCCCACGGAGACTGTCGGCTTGAAGCAAGCTATGGTCACCTTATAAATCTCAGTCAGGCGAATTCAGATGGTGATGGAGAATTGATAATTAAAAGATAAATAAAACATAAAATAAAGATAGAGATACTTATGTAATTCTTTGGTTGGAATTTCAGATAAGCGTATGAAGATGCTTTGTTCCTCCTGAACCTCTGCTTTCCTATTGCCTTCTTCCAATCATTCATACTCCATTCCATGGCAAGCTTTATGTTGGGCATCACCGTTGTCAATGGCTACTTCCCGTCTTCTCAGTAAAACTGTTCCAAATGCGCTGTCACCGCACGGCTAATCATCTGCAGTCCTTTTTCAGCCTCTGAATCAGATTTTTGCTCAGGTTCCTCAATTTCAGCCAGAAAATACCTGAAATCACAGAAAAATACACAAACTCATAGTAAAGTCTAGAAGAGTGATTTTTATTTAAAAACTAATAAAAATATAATAAAAACTAATTAAAATATACTAAAAACTTACTAAAAACAATGCCCAAAAAGCGTATAAATTATCCGCTCATCATGGAGGTGCTTGAGATTGGACAGCTGAGACTTGATTCTTTTCCATTTTCTTGGTTAGAGATACCAGTTGAGCAGTGATCACCTTATTTTGAGCTAACAAAGCATCCATGGAAGTGAGCTCCATCACACCTCTTCTTTGAGTTCTATCAGAGCCATAGAAATACTCATTGTTGGCAATAGTTTCTATGACATCTATGGCCTCTTTAATTGTCTTCTTCTTGTTGAGAGAGCCTCTAGAAAAGTGATCTAGGGCCTTCTTTGACTTATATGATAGCCCTTCATAAAAGATGTGCAGTTGCACCCCTTCACAGTGTCACATATCCTAAAAAATGTGGTTAGATATTGGCTGGGATCTTCTTGAGCATTCACTCCAAATGAGCAGTTGTTCTGAACAAGAGTGATTAGTTGTGGTTTAAGCTCAAAGTTGTTGGCATGTATGTTGGGTCTCAAGATGCTACTCCCATAATTCCCAAAATTGGGATTGATGTAAGAGCCTAGCACTCTCCTTTCTTGTGGAGGGGCATGGTTACCAACTGCCTCTTCATGATGATTGTGTGCTTCTCCTTCCATGGTTTGGAATGGATTGTCCTCTACTTCTTCTTCTTCACCAACTACTCGTTTGCCTATTGCCACTGCTTCTCTTTTCAAACTTAAAAATGTTCTCTCCGGTTCAGAATCGTAAGAGGTTACAGCTCCTCTTCTCCCTGTCATACACAACACAAGACACAATCTAAAACAAGAGTTATCACTCTTTTTGGAAGAGGGGTGGGTAAGTGGTGCACGAAATTGTGATCTCAACGGCGCCAAAAACTTGGTATGCACGTTCATAATCTCAATTCTTCTTCACAACTTCACACAACTAACCAGCAGGTGCACTGGGTCGTCCAAGTAATAAACCTTACGTGAGTAAGGGTCGATCCCACGGAGATTGTCGACTTGAAGCAAGCTATGGTCATCTTGTAAATCTCAGTCAGAAAGATTCAAATGGTTATGAGGTTTTGATAATTAAAACCTAAATAAAATATAAGATAAGATAGAAATACTTATGTAATTCATTGGTGGGATTTCAGATAAGCGTATGGAGATGCTTTGCTCCTTCTGAATCTCTGCTTTCCTACTGCCTTCATTCAATCATTCATACTCCTTTCCATGGCAAGCTGTATGTTGGGAGATCACCGTTGTCAATGGCTACCGTCCGTCCTCTTAGTGAAAATGGTCCAAATGCGCTGTCACCATACGGCTAATCATCTGTCGGTTCTCGATCATGTTGGAATAGGATCCATTGATCCTTTTGCGTCTGTCACTACACCCAACACTCGTGAGTTTGAAGCTCGTCATAGTAATCCCTTCCCAGATCCTACTCGGAATACCACAGACAAGGTTTAGACTTTCCAGATCTTAGGAATGCTGCCAATTGATTCTAGCTTATACCACGAAGACTCTGATCTTTCAGAATGGAGGCTAAGAGATACACGCTCAAGCTATTGCAGCTAGAACGGAAGTGGTTTTCAGGCATGCGTTCATAGGTGAGAATGATGATGAGTGTCACGGATCATCACATTCATCAGGTTGAAGTGCGAGTGAATATCTTGGAATAAGAATAAGCTTGAATTGAATAGAAAAACAATAGTACTTCGCATTAATTTATAAGGAACAGCAGAGCTCCACACCTTAATCTATGGGGTTTAGAAACTCCACCGTTGAAAATACATAAGAACAAGGTCCGGGCATGGCCGAATTGCCAGCCCCCCTAAACGTGATCAAGAGATCAAAAGTGATACAAAGATAGTCTCAAAAATGATCAAAAGATGATGTGAAATAAATCACTAAAAGTAGTTTTTATTTAAACTAGTCACTAGGGTTTACAGAAAATGAGTAAATAAGTGCAGATAGTGCAGAAATCCACTTCCGAGGCCCACTTGGTGTGTGCTTGGGCTGAGCATTGAGCTTTACACATGTAGAGACTTCTCTTGGAGTTAAACGCCAGGTTGCAGCCTGTTTGTGGCATTTAACTCTGGTTTGTAACTTGCTTCTGGCGTTTAACTTCAGAATAGGGCGGGAAGTTGGCGTTTGAACGCCAGTTTGCGTCGTCAAAACTCGGGAAAAGTATGGACTATTATATATTTCTGGAAAGCCCTGGATGTCTATGTTCCAACACAATTGAGAGTGCACCAATTGGGTTTTTGTATCTCCAGAAAACCCATTTTGAGTGCAGGGAGGTCAGAATCAAAAAGCATCTGCAGTCCTTTTTTTAGCCTCTGAATCAGATTTTTGCTTAGGTCCCTCAATTTCAGCCAGAAAATACCTTAAATCAAAGAAAAACACACAAACTTATAATAAAGTCCAGAAATGTGAATTTTTCATAAAAACGTAGTAAAAATTAACTAAATCATACTGAAAACTATGTAAAAACAATGCCAAAAAAAGTATAAATTATCCGCTCATCACAACACCAAACTTAAATTGTTGCTTGTCCCCAAGCAACTAAAAATCAAATAGGATAAAAAGAAGAGAATATACTATAAATTCCAAAATATCAATGAAACTTAGCTCCAATTAGATGAGCGGGACTAGTAGCTTTTTCCCTCTGAACAGTTTTGGCATCTCACTTTATCCCTTGAAGTTCAGAATGATTGGCGTCTATAGGAACTCAGAATTTAGATAGTGTTATTGATTCTCTTAGTTCAGTATGTTGGTTCTTGAACACAGCTACTTTATGATTCTTGGCCGTCGTCCTAAGCACTTTGTTTTCCAGTATTAACACCGGATACATAAATGCCACAGACACATAGCTGGGTGAACCTTTTCAGATTGTGACTCAGCTTTGCTAGAGTCCCCAATTAGAGGTGTCCAGAGTTCTTAAGCACACTCTTTTTGCTTTGGATCACGACTTTAACTGCTCAGTCTTAAGCTTTTCAGTTGACACCTTCGCGCCACAAGCACATGGTTAGAGACAGCTTGGTTTAGCCGCTTAGGCCAGGATTTTATTCCTTTGGGCCCTCCTATCCATTAATGCTCAAAGCCTTGGATCCTTTTTACCCTTGCCTTTTAGTTTAAAGGGTTACTGGCTTTCTGCTCTTGCCTTTTGGTTTAAAGAGCTCTTGGCTTTTTCTGCTTGCTTTTTCTTTTTCTTTCTCTTTTTTTTCGCCTTTTTTTTTTCGCAAGCTTTGTTCTTCACTGCTTTTTCTTGCTTCAAGAATCAATTTTATGATTTTTCAGATTATCAAATAACATTTCTCCTTTTTCATCATTCTTTCAAGAGCCAACAATTTTAACATTCATAAACAACAAATTCAAAAGACATATGCACTGTTCAAGCATTCATTCAGAATACAAAAAGTATTGTCACCACATAAAAATAATTAAACTAATTTCAAGGATGAATCAAAATCATGTACTTCTTGTTCTTTTGTGATTAAAAACATTTTTCATTTAAGAAAGGTGATGGATTCATAGGACATTCATAGCTTTAAGACATAGACATTTAAACACTAATGATCATGTAATAAAGACACAAACATGAATAAAACATAAAGCATAGAGAATAAAAACAGAAAAAAATAAATAGACAAGGAGATTAAGGAACGGGTCCACCTTAGTGAGGGTGGCATCTTCCTCCTCTTGAAGAATAAATGGTGCTCTTGAGCTCCTCTATGTCTCTTCCTTGCCTTTGTTGCTCCCCCCTCATGATTCTTTGATCTTCTCTAATTTCATGGAGGAGGATGGAATGCTCTTGGTGCTCTGCCCTTAGTTATCCCATGTTGGAACTTAATTCTCCTAGGGAGGTGTTAATTTGCTCCCAATAGTTTGGTGGAGGAAAGTGAATCCCTTGAGGCATCTCAGGGATTTCAAGATGAGGAACATCCTCATGCTCTTGTTGAGGTTCATGAGTGGGCTCTCTTGTTTGCTCCATCCTCTTCTTAGTGATGGGCTTGTCCTCTTCAATGAGGGTGTCTTCCTCTATGACAACTCCATCTGAATTGCATAGATGACAAATGAGATGAGGGAAGGCTAACCTTGCCAAAGTAGAGGACTTGTCCGCCACTTTGTAGAGTTCTAGGGATATAGCCTCATGAACTTCTACTTCCTCTCCATTCATGATGCTATGGATCATGATAGCCCAGTCTATAGTAACTTGAGACCGGTTGCTAGTGGAAATGATTGAGTGTTGAATAAACTCCAACCATCCCCTAGCCACTAGCTTAAGATCATGCCTTCTCAATTGAACCGGCTTGCCTCCAGAGTCAATTTTCCATTGAGCTCCTTCCTCACATATGTCCATAAGGACTTGGTCCAACCTTTGATCAAAGTTGACCCTTCTAGTGTAGGGACGTGCATTTTCTTGCATCATTGGCAAGTTGAACGCCAACCTTACATTTTCCAGACTGAAATCTAAGTATTTCCCCCGAACCATTGTAAGCAAATCCTTTGGATTCGGGTTCATACTTTGATCATGGTTCTTAGTGATCCATGCATTTGCATAGAACTCTTGAACCATTAAGATTCTGACTTGTTGAATAGGATTGGAGAGAACTTCCCATCCTCTTCTTCTAATCTCATGTCGGATCTCCGGATACTCACTCCTTTTGAGCTTGAAATGGACCTCAGGGATAACCTTCTTCTTGGCCACAACTTCATAGAAGTGGTCTTGATGGACCTTTGAGATGAATCTTTCCATCTCCCATGACTCAGAGGTAGAAGAAATTGCCTTCCCTTTCCACTTTCTTGAGGTTTCTCTGGCCTTAGGTACCATTAATGGTTATGGAAAAAGAAAAAGCAATGCTTTTACCACACCAAACTTAAAAGGTTTGCTCGTCCTCGAGCAAAAGAAGAAAGAAAGTAGTACAAGAAGAAGAAAATGGAGATAGAGAGAGAGGGTGAATTCGGCCAAGGGGGTATAAGGTGTTTGTGATTGGGAGGGAAAGGAATTTGAATTTGGAGGTAGGTGGGGGTTTTTGGGGAAGAGTGGATGGATGTGATTGGTAAAAAGGTGATGGGTAAGGGTGATGGAGGTGATTGGTCAAGGGTATTTGGGGAAGAGTGTTATAGAAAGGTGTGAAGAAGAGAGAGAGAGTGAGTTGAGGTTGGTGGGGATCCTGTGGGGTCCATAGATCCTGAGGGGTCAAGGACTTAGCATCCCTGCTCCATTTAGGCGTGTAAATGCCCTTAGAGTGCAATCCTGGCGTTTAACGCCAGACTGCTGCTTATTTCTGGCGTTAAACACCCCCTGTATCTGGCGTTAAACGCCAGAATGTAGCCTGTTTCTGGCGTTTAACACCAGCTTGATGCTTCTTTCTGGCGTTAAACACCAGTCTGATGCTTCTTACTGGCGTTTAAATGCCAGTAAGCTCTTCCTCCAGGGTGAGCTTTTTTTAATGCTATTTTTTCATTCTATTTTTGATTTTTTAGTTGTTTTTGTGACCTCACATGATCATCAACCTAAAGAAAACATAAAATAACAATGGAAAAAAATAGATATAATTAAATAATATTGGGTTGCCTCCCAATAAGGGCTTATTTAATATCAATAGCTTGATAGTAAGCTCTCATGGAGCCTCACAGATAATCAGAGCAGGGTTGGGGCCTCTCAACACCAAACTTAGAGTTTAGTTGTGGCCTCCCAACACCAAACTTAGAGTTTGAATGTGGGGGTTTTGTTTGACTCTGTATTGAGAGAAGCTTTTCATGCTTCCTCTCCATGGTTACAGAAGGAGAACCTTGAGTCTTGAATACAAGGTAGTCTTCAATCAACTGAAGGACCAACTCTCCTCTATCAATATCAATCACAGCTTTTACTGTGGCTAAGAAGGGTCTGCCAAGGATGATGGATTCATCCTCATCCTTCCCAGTGTCTAGGATTATAAAATTAGCAGGGATGTAAAGGCCTTTAACCTTTACTAGCACATCCTCTACTAGTCTATAAGCCTGTTTCATTGATTTGTCTGCCATCTCTAGTGAGATTCTTGCAGTTTGTTCCTCAAAGATTCCCAGTTTCTCCATTACAAAGAGTGACATGAGGTTTATCCCTGACCCCAGGTCACACAGAGCCTTATCAAAGGTCATGGTGCCTATGGTATAAGGTATGAAGAATTTTCTGGGATTCAGTTTCTTCTGAGGTAATGTCTTCCTTATTAATGCATTCAGTTCATTGGTGAACAAGGGAGGTTCATCCTCCTAAGTCTCATTATCAAATAAATTGGCATTCAGCTTCATGATTGCTCTTAGATATTTAGCAACTTACTCTTCAGTGATGTCTTCATCCTCTTCAGAGGAAAAATATTCATCAGAGCTCATGAATGGCAGAAGGAAGTTCAATGGAATCTCTATGGTCTCTGTATGAGCCTCAGATTCCTTTGGTTCCTCAAAGGGAAACTCCTTTCTGTCCAGAGGACGTCCCATGAGGCTTTTCTCACTGGGACTCACGTCCTCCTCACTCTCTCCAGGTTCGGCCATGTTGGTCATGGTTATGGCCTTGCACTCTCTCTTGGGATTTTCTTCTGTATTGCTTGGGAGAGTATTGGGAGGAGTTTCAGTAATCTTCTTACTCAGCTGACCCACCTGTGCCTCCAAATTTCTAATGGAGGACCTTCTTTTATTCATGAAACTTAGTATGGTCTTGGATAGATCAGAGACTATGGTTGCTAGGCCAGAATGGCTCTGTTCAGAATTCTCTGTCTGTTGCTGAGAAGATGATGAAAAAGGCTTGCTATTGCTAAACCTATTTCTTCCACCATTATTATTGAAGCCTTGTTGAGGCTTCTATTGGTCCTTCCATGAGAGATTTGGATGATTTCACCATGAAGGATTATAGGTGTTTCCATAGGGTTCTCCCATGTAATTCACCTCTGCCATTGTAGGGTTCTCAGGATCATAAGCTTCTTCTTCAGAAGATGCTTCCTTAGTACTGTTGGATGCAGCTTGCAATCCATTCAGACTCTGAGAAATTATATTGACTTGCTGAGTCAATATTTTGTTCTGAGCCAATATGGCTTTCAGAGTATCAATTTCAAGAACTCCCTTCTTCTGAGGCGTCCCATTGTTCACAGGATTCCTCTCAAAGGTGTACATGAACTGGTTATTTGCAACCATTTCATGAGTTCCTGAGCTTCTGCAGGGGTTTTCAGATAAAGAGATCCTCCTACAGAATGGTCCAACGACATTTTTGACAACTCAGACAGACCATCATAGAATATACATATGATGCTCCATTCTGGAAGCATGTCAGTAGGACACCTTTTAACCAATTGCTTATATCTTTTCCAAGCTTCATAGAGGGACACACCTTCCTTCTGTCTGAAGGTTTGGATTTCCACTCTAAGCTTGCTCATCTTTTGAGGTGGAAAGAATTTGGCCAGGAAAGCACTGACCAGCTTTTCCCAAGAGTTCAGGCTTTCCTTAGGTTGTGAATCCAACCATGTTCTAGCTCTATCTCTTATAGCAAAAGGGAAAGCATAAGCCTGTAGACATCAGGATCAACTCCATTGGTCTTGACAGTGTCAGAGATTTGCAAGAATTCAGCTAAGAACTGATGAGGATCTTCCAATGGAAGTCCATGAAACTTGCAATTCTATTGTATTAGAGAAACTAATTGAGGCTTAAGCTCAAAGTTGTTTGCTCCAATGGCAGGAATTGAGATGCTTCTTCCATAGAAGTTAGAAGAGGGTGCAATAAAGTCACCAAGCATCTTCCTTGCATCTCCACCATTGTTATTGGGTTCGGCCATGTCTCCTTCTTTTTCGAAAATTTCTGTCAGGTCCTCTCTAGAGGGTTGTGCTTTAGCTTCTCTTAGTTTCCTCTTAAGAGTCCTTTCAGGTTCAGGATCAGCTTTAATAAGAATGTCTTTACCCCTATTCTTGCTCATATGAAAAAGAAGAGAATAGAAAAGAAGAGGAATCCTCTATGTCACAGTATAAAGATTCCTTTATGTGAGTAGAAGAAAAGAGGAGAGAATAGAAGAAGGAGAAGAGAAAAATTCGAACACAGAGAAGAAGAGGGGGTTCGAATTATGAGTAGAAGAGAAGTGTTAGTTGATAAATAAATAAATAGAAAGAGATGAGAGGGGGAAGAATTCGAAAATTAAATAAAATAAAATAAAAATATTTTTATTTTTATTTTAAATATTAGTTAGTATTCGAAAATTAAAAAGAGAAATAAAATTAAATTAAAATTTAAAATAATTAGTTAATTAAAAGGAATTTTGAAAAAGTGGGGAGGAGTTTTCGAAAATTAGAGAGAGAAAATTAGTTAGGTGGTTTTGAAAAAGATATGATTGAAATAGAAAACTTTTAAAATCAAACAAAAAGTCAAGTAGTTAATTGAAAAAGATTTGAAAATCAATTTTGAAAAGATAAGAAGTTAGAAATGATTTTGAAATTGATTTTGAAAAAGATACGATTGAAAATCATTTTGAAAAAGATTTGAAAAGAAAATTAAAAAGATTTAATTTTTTTGAAATTAAAGTTGATTACTTGCCTAACAAAAAACTAAAAAGATATGATTCTAAAGTTTAAAGTTTGATTCTTTCTTAATAGGCAAGTACAACTTAAAATTTTTGAATCAAAATATTAATTGCTAGTAATAAATTCGAAAATATAAAATAAAAATAAGAAAAAGATTTTAAAAATTAATTTTAAAATTTGCAAAGATATTAAGAGAAAAAGAAAAAGATTTGATTTTTTTTTTGAAAAAGGTTTGAAAAAGATAAAGTTTTTGAAATTGAAATTTATGAGTAAAACAAGGAAAGATATATTTTTTTGATTTTTGGATTTTTAATGAGGAGAGAGAAAAACATCAAAATGACTCAAAACATGAAAATTCAAGATAAAAACACATGATGCATGCAAGAACACTTTGAATGTCAAGATGAACACCAAGAACACTTTGAATGTCAAGATAAACACTTGGTGCACGAAATTGTGATCTCAACGGCACCAAAAACTTGGTACGCACGTTCATAATCTCAATTCTTCTTCACAACTCCGCACAACTAACCAGCAAGTGCACTGGGTTGTCCAAGTAATAAACCATACGTGAGTAAGGGTCGATCCCACGGAGATTGTCGGCTTGAAGCAAGCTATGGTCATCTTGTAAATCTCAGTCAGGCAGATTCAAATGGTTATGAGGTTTTGATAATTAAAATCTAAATAAAATATAAGATAAGATAGAAATACTTATGTAATTCATTGGTGGGATTTCAGATAACCGTCTGGAGATGCTTTGCTCCTTCTGAATCTCTACTTTCCTACTGCCTTCATTCAATCATTCATACTCCTTTCCATGGCAAGTAGTATGTTGGGGATCACCGTTTTCAATGGCTACCGTCCGTCCTCTCAGTGAAAATTGTCCAAATGCGCTGTCACCTTATGGCTAATCATCTTTCGGTTCTCGATCATGTTGGAATAGGATCCATTGATCCTTTTGTGTCTGTCACTACGCTCAACACTCGCGAGTTTGAAGCTCGTCACAGTTATCCCTTGCCAGATCCTACTCGAAATACCACATACAAGGTTTAGACTTTCCGGATCTCAGGAATGCTGCCAATTGATTCTAGCTTATACCATGAAGACTTCGTTCTTTCGTAATGGAGGCTAAGAGATACACGCTCAAGCTATTGCAGATAGAACGGAAGTGGTTGTCAGGCACGCGTTCATAGGTGAGAATGATGATGAGTGTTACGGATCATCGCATTCATCAGGTTGAAGTGCGAGTGAATATCTTGGAATAAGAATAAGCTTGAATTGAATAGAAAAACAATAGTACTTCGCATTAATTCATGAGGAACAGCAGAGCTCCACACCTTAATCTATGGCCAAATGGCCAGCCCCCTAAATGGCCAGCCCCCTAAATGTGATCAAGAGATCAAAAGTGATACAAAGATAGTCTCAAAAATGATCAAAAGATGATGTGAAATAAATCACTAAAAGTAGTTTTTATACTAAACTAGTCACTAGGGTTTACAAAAAATGAGTAACTAAGTGCAGATAGTGCAGAAATCCACTTCCGGGGCCCACTTAGTATGTGCTTGGGCTGAGCATTGAGCTTTACACGTGTAGAGACTTCTCTTGGAGTTAAACACCAGGTTGCAGCCTGTTTGTGGCGTTTAACTCTAGTATGTAACTTGCTTCTGGAGTTTAACTTCATAATAGGGCAGGAAGTTGGCGTTTGAACGCCAGTTTGCGTCGTCAAAACTCGGGCAAAGTATGGACTATTATATATTGTTGGAAAGCCTTGAATGTCTAGTTTCGAACACAATTAAGAGCGCACCAGTTGGGTTTCTGTTGCTCCAGAAAATCTACTTCGAGTGCAGGGAGGTTAGAATCCAACAGCATCTGCAGTCCTTTTTTTAGCCTCTGAATCAGATTTTTGCTCAGGTCCCTCAATTTCAGCCAGAAAATACCTGAAATCACAGAAAAATACACAAACTCATAGTAAAGTTCAGAAATGTGAATTTTGCATAAAAACTAATAAAAACATAGTAAAAATTAACTAAATCATACTGAAAACTATGTGAAAACAATGCCAAAAAGCGTATAAATTATCCGCTCATCAGTAAGTCAAAATAATTGAAGCAATGTGTCAAACAGTTATTGTGCTTTTTGTTAGGATGAATATATATACAATGAACAATTAAGAATTCAAAAACTAAAAGAATTAAAGTAAAGGCTGAAATTAAAGAAACTAACAAGGTAAAGAAAATGCTTAATCTAAATGCTCATCAACTTAATTATTGTCAATTCAAAATTAATCCCCGGCAACGGCGCCATAAAACTTGATGATTGGAATTCACTCCCCATATAAAATGAATTCGTTCTTTGGCAAGCACACCAAATCATCGTCAAGTAATAACCCACTAGGAGTGGGGTCGAATCCACGGAAATTGATTGATTGAGCAATTTTACTTAATGAGTGAATTTAGTTAAGCTAATTAATGTAGAGAGTACTGAATGCAGAAACTTAAATAGCAGAAATGTAAATGACTTAAAGGTAAATGAAAGCAATAAACTGCAGAAAGGTAAATAGCAAGAATATAAAGAACTGAAATATAAATGACTGAATTATAAATGGGTATGGGTAATAGCAGAAATTAAAGAAAGCTATAAAGAATAGGGAAGATAAGAATAGGGGAAATTCATTGGGATTAGGAGATATTATTCTCTTTGGATTAAATCTAGATCATCTTATCTTCAATCATGCAACTCATTGACCTCTTGGCAATCATGATTGATTGAACCCCAATCCCTTGGTGATTCAATCTCTCAAATCTTGATAATCAGCCAATTCCTTGGTCTAATTGCTCATGAAGAGAGATATGCTTGGTCCCTGATTATACCACACATCCTCATAGATCTAAATAGTGGGTGGATTATATGTCATCATATCCAATCCCAAAACCCAGATCTACTCAATTGTGAGAAGGGATTTCAAGCATGGTTTCATGTTTCCTTTTCCAAGGTTCCCATGAAACCCATTTTGCATTCAACCTCTTTCCCAAGATGACTGAACACTAGCATGAAGAACGAAATTCCTTCTAGAAAATCAAAGAGAAGATGAAGAGAAGAAGAAATTCACTATCATTAATCCATCAAGTACAACATAGCTCCCTCTCCCAATGAGAGGGAGTTTAGCTACTCATAGCTTAGAGAAAAGTACAAGAAATAGAGAAGATGAAATGTAAAAGTAAAGCTAAAAGTAAAGCTATCTAACCCCTTTCAACACTTGTTAACCCCCTTTCAGTACTTCTAGAGGTCATTTATACTACTGCTATTTTTCAAATTAAGAAAATACAAAAGAGAAAAGAAAATTACAACTAAAAAGGAGAAGGAAAAACTCATAAAATGAGGCATGTGGCTGGCGTGTGGCTGGCGTGTGGCTGGCGTTTGAGTAGCGTGCCACGCCTGGCTCCCTAAGTGGCACGCCCTCTTCATCAAGCAACCTGGCGTGCCACACCTTCGAGCCCAAGTGGCACGCCCAGGGTTTTCTCCTTTGCCTTGTTAGCCTGGCGTGCCACGACTTCGAGCTCAAGTGGCATGCCCAGGCTCTTCCCTTGCTCTTCTTCTTCTGGAATATTGAACTAACGTGGCACGCCCAGTAGGTGGCATGCCACGCCCTTGATAAGCCGTCATCTTCACTCTCTGGAACACAATACTGGCATGCGACGCCCTTGATAAGCCTTCATCTTCACTCTCTGGAAAACAATACTGGCGTGCCACGCCCAGCAGGTGGAGTGCGACGCCCTTGATAGTGCTTCAGTCATAATTCTCTGGAAAATAATATTGGCATGCCACGCCCAGCAGGTGGCGTGCCACGCCCTTGATAGTGCATGGATGAGAATTGATAGGCGTGCCATGCCCAGCATTCAAGTGGCACGCCCATAGTTATTCTACTCTGGCGTGCCACGCCTTAAGTCTCAAGTGGCACGCCTAGTCTTCTTCTCCCTTAGGTGCTAGAGCTGGCATGCCACGCCTTCGACATCAAGTGGCACGTCCAATGTCATGCTTAAGCTTCTTCAAGTATTGGCGTGCCACGCCTGGGATCAAAGTGGCCCGCCCAGCATTGGTACTTCCTCCATGCTTCTCTGGTCAAACCTATTGGCGTGCCATGCTTTCGAACTCAAGTGGCACGCCCTTATTGGTGTGAACTTCTTCAAGCTTGGCGTGCCATGCTTGGAACCTAAGTGGCACGCCCAAGACATGATTAGAGTTCGCATGCCACCCATTCGACATCAAGTGGCACGCCCAGTGTTGAGCCTTCAAGTCCCCTTTCTAGATCAATGAACTGGCATACCACGCCTTCAAACTCAAGTGGCACGCCCAATATTTATGGGGGAGTTGGCGTGTCACGCCCAGCTTGGCGTGCCACGCCCCTTTTGTGGTCTTCAAATATGCTCCTTGGAAAATATAATTGGCATGCCACGCCATAGTGCTGGCGTGCCACGTCCATAGTAAAGCCCTAAGAATCCTCTTCTGGAATTGTAAACTGGTATGCCACGCCCCTTGGCTGGCGTGCCACGCCCATAGTGTTTGGTTGCGTTTGTTCCAAGTGGCACGCCCAGCTTCACACGCCTAGCTCTTTTTTTCTTGTTTTCTCCTTCTTTTGTTGCTCTTTTCACCTGAAATTCAACATAAACTCATTTCAAAGCGATGTACCATAATATTCACCATTTACTTCATGAAATTGCATTGATTGAATGAGATTATGCTCTTTTTAAGGTCCTTTTAGATAAGAGAAAGAGGTAGATGATGCAAGTCATCACAACACCAAACTTAAGCTTTGCTTTTCCCCAAGCAAAATTAATGTGAGTTATTCTTTAATGGATTGAGACCTGTCCTCAAAGAAATGCATTCCTAACTAAGGATAGAGGCTAAGTATTAACTCATTCATGAATCTTATTATATCATAATGAACTCTTAGACTTTTGAGGATTCTTTTTAAGTACTTTACTCTTGGATCCCTTTCTATTGATTGTCACCTTGAAGTAGTAAGAGTTCTTCTTATTTCTTTTGATTGTTCTTTCCTTTTTACTTCTCTTTTTGTTGCTAATTGGTTGACCATGACTCTAAGTGTTTTGTCTCAAGACGACCCTTTAGATTGGGCTTTCAATTAGCACTCCCAAACCAGTTAGTTTTAGGATACTAGGTGTTGAAACACCCCTAAGAATCTACTTGCCCAAGTATCTCTTCTTGACACATCTTCACTACAAGCATCTACTAGGATCTTTGGCTCTTTGAGCTATTTGTTTCATTCTTTTATCCTATTAGTTGATGCTCAGAGCCTTGGGTCTTTTACTTACTACTTCTTGGTTATATGGATATTCAACGGTTATCCTTAGCTTCTACTTGTCATATCCTATAAGTCCAATTGATCGTTATGACTTATTCTCTTCTAAATTCATTCAAGGTTCTATACTTAGTTCCTCATCTCTAGGTCTTGAATTATCCCTCTTGGTCTTAGTCTCTTTACTCTTGTTTTTGCACAAACTCACCATTGATTTTCATGAAAACAAACTACTTTTATTGATTGTGCCGAAACTTAAATAACATTTTCTTTTTCAAACATAAAGGACTCATAAAAACACTTCAAAAACATAAAGAAACTAAACAACAACTATCATAATACTGCAAGCTACTAAACAGAGATTCAGAATTAAAATTTGTAACTATAGGACTTAACAACCTTTGATTTCTTGGAGCAGCTTCAAGGCATAGGCCCTTTTCCTTTATCTTTCTTCCTTGAGGAGGAGTCATCACCATCCTTCTTGGAGGATCCTTCTTGTGCCTTGGTGTCCTTGGGCTTCCAAAAACCTAGCCTTCTCATGTAGGTCATCTCATCTTCCTTGTGTTTGGCCAATATTTCTTTTTGCCTAGCACTCAACTCCTCCATACCTTGCATGAACGTTGGATATCCTAGGTTCAAGGCAGCCACAGCATTGCACAAGTGATTTAACTTCGCTTGTGTGTTGATGTCATACTGCCTCCTTAAAGTGGTTCTAGCATCATAAAGATGCCTAAATTCAGCAAGGTTCCACTGCTACAATTGATTCTGCTCTTTGATTTTGTTGAGGCTGCTTTGCTTCTCTCCCCATTGGAATTGGCCTTGTTGCTCCTTCATGCATTCCATGCTTCCTTAGAGTTGCCGAATGCTCTCTTGCATTTGGTCCCATTGCTTTTGCTGCTCCCTCAATAGGCTCAAATCTTCTCTCAAGTGGTATATGTCTCCTTGTATTTGGTGGATATCTCCTTGCATTTGCTCCCAGTTGAAACCTTTAGGAAATTGTGGATATGGTGGTAGTGAAAGTGGTAGGTATTGTGGTTGAAACTCAGCTTCTTCTTGTTGTGGTGGACCTTGTGGTTCTTGAGCATGAGCTCTATGCTCCCTTGCTCTCTGTAGTAGGTTCACAGCCACTACTTTGGCTATCTTTTTAGCAGTTATAGGCTTGTCTTGGTCCACCAAAACTTTATCAATTATCTTCTCCACTCCAGCCTCATCACATAGCCTTTGAATAATGCTAGGGAAGGCCAACCTTGTGCTATTCTTGGTGCTTTTCAGTACCCTATAGATGTTGTTGGCAATCATCTTCCCAACATTGACATTTTCCCCTCTCATGATGCTGTATATGAGCACAGCTCTCTCCAAAGTGACCTCTGAAGTGTTGGGGGTGGGGTTGAGGGATATCCTTACAAAATCTAGCCACCCTCTAGCTTGGGGGCTCAAGTCTCTTCTCTTTAGTTGGTTGGGCCTTCCATCTTTGTCATTAATCCATTGCACATTGAGAACACATATTTTATTCAAAATTTCTTCAAAACCAGGGTCTTTGACGAACGGATTTTTGCTAGTAAAGAATTTCACAATAAATTCTCGTTGCTAATATAGTTTCTAAACCAACAATGAATCCTTTCGTACAAAAATTTTGTTGTCACTAAAACAAACCCAATAAAATTAAACCAAAGTATTCAAACCTCAGGTCGTCTCTCAAGGAATTGTAGGGAGGTATGTTTATTATCGGTTATGGGAGATTATCTTTTTGGGTTTTTGAGATAAGAAACAAGGAAATTAAATGATAAGAAAATAAACTAATAATTAAAAAAAACTCTTGGCAAGGTATGAAAATTAAGTCCTATCCGAGTTATCCTTATCAATTATGATGAGAATTGTCCGTTGCTCCCACTTAGTTAACCCTTACCGAATAAAGGAAAGTCAAGTGGACTAATCAATTTGATTCTTCAAGTCCTAGTCAACTCCTAAGGAAAGACTAGCTTTAGTGGGATCCAAATCAACCAGCAAATTTCAATTATCAGTCAACAAGGGAGTTTGAAAACTCAAGAGTCTCCAATTATTCTACCAAAGCCAAGAATGTAAAAAGCTAAATTAAAATCATAAATATGAAATAACTCAAATTGTATTAATATAGAAAATCAAGTCTAACATTGGAAAGTTCATAAACCAAATTTGAAAAGAAGAGAATCAACAAGAAAAATAAATAAACCAAAGTACCAGAACAAATAAAAGTAGAAGAGAAACTAAATTAAAGAAACATTGAACCTGGAATTGAGAAGAAATAAACCTAAAACTAAGAGAAATCCTAAAACCTAGAGATTCTCTCTCTCTAGAAACTACATCTAAAACCTAAATTGTAAATAATTCAATGTATCATCCTCTGTCTTGAGTCTCTGCTTGTCCCTTTGCTTTAGTCTGCGTTTCTGGGCCAAAAATTGGGTCCAAACTCAGCCCAAAATCTCCCCCAATGTTTTCTGCAGGTAGCGCATGTCACGCGTACGCGTCAGTCACGCCTATGCGTCGCTGGTCATCTTCACGTGTCACGTGTACGTGTCAGGAACGCGCACGCGTCCCCGTGCAACTTCGCTTTTCATGCGTACGCGTCAGGTACGCGCACGCGTCGATGTGCAAATTTCCAAATCACGCGCACGTGTGAGCCATGCGTGCACGTCGATGCTCGCTGGTTATCTCCTTTATTTCTTGTGCTCCTTCCATTTTTGCAAGCTTCCTCTCCATCCTCTAAGTCATTCCTACCCTATAAACCCTGAAAACACTTAAGCACAGATCACGACATCGAATGGTATAAAGGGGGATTAAAATACAAAATTTAAAGGCTTAGGAAGCAAGTTTTCTATCATAGAACAAAACTAGGAAGGAATTGCAAAATCATGCAATTCATATGAATAAGTGTGCAAAGACTTGATATAAACCACTCAAATTAGCACAAGATAAACCATAAAATAGTGGTTTATCAATCTCCCCACACTTAAACATTAGCATGTCCTCATGCTAAGCTCTAGGAGATAAAAAGAATAATTAGAGAAAATTAAGACTCATGAAATGCTACCTATATATGAATGCAACTATATGCTAAGATGATTCTGTCTACTTGGTTAAAAGTAAACAAGTTCTTTGAGACAAACATAAATCTGATTTCACTAATTCAAATCATACAATAAAACACAAGTAAACTTGTAAGAAGATAGCTCATGAGAGCTGGAAACATAGAGTCAAGCATTAAACCCTCACTGGAAGTGTATACGCACTCTAATCACTCAAGTGTATAGGATAATCCACTCTAGTCTCCTCTATTCATGCGTTCTAAAATTTGTTCTTCATCTAACCAATCAACAAATATTTAGTGCACACATGCAAACATCATGAGGTCTTTTTCAAGGTTGTAATGGGGCTTAGGTAAGGGTGAGGATACATGTATGGCCAAGTGAACTAAGAATTGAATCCTTGATTAACCTAAGTTCTCACCTAACGCACACACATTCCCTATGCTTCTAAAATCATGCCTAACTACCCATAGTCTCACTTTTGTGCTTTTCACCTACTCATGTATTTTAATGTTCTTCTATTTTATCTTACATGCATTGATCTTTTTATTGAACTTAATATTGGGGAGCTGTCATTCCCCTAAATTTGGAATTTTTTTCTTTTTTTTTTTTTGCACTTTTTATATATGTTGAAAGTATTACAACATCAATGCATTTGGTTTTTATAATTTCACATGAGTAGCATTCGAATTCTTAATATTCATCAATTAAGCAATACACATTTTTATTAACCAGAGTTCCCATAGTTTCCCACACTTAATTTGACACACAATCCCTATCTTAAACTAGCCAAAGATTTAATTGGGGTAGTTGGTGCACGAAATTGTGATCACACTTTTCACAACTCCGCACAACTAACCAGCAAGTGCACTGGGTCGTCCAAGTAATACCTTACGTGAATAAGGGTCGATCCCACGGAGATTGTCGGCTTGAAGCAAGCTATGGTTATCTTGCAATTCTTAGTCAGGAGATTCAAATGATATAATTGATTTTGTTTATGAAAAGTAAATAACATGAAATAAATGGTACTTGTGATTCAGTAATGAGAAACAGGTTGAGGTTTCGGAGATGCTCTGTCATCTGAATCTCTGCTTTCCTACTGTCTTCTTCTCCAAACACGCATGGCTTCCTTCAGTGGTAAGCTCTATGATCCTCTCGGATGAAAAATACCAGGTACAATCTCTTCACGGCTAATCAACTGTCGGATCTCTTGTCTCAGATGAAAAATACCAGGTACAGCTACCGCACGGCTAATCATATGTCAGTTCTCACTAGCGTCGGAATAGGGTCTCTCTATCTTTTTGCAACACTGTCGCTGCGCCCAACATTTGCGAGTTTGAAGCTCGTCACAGTCATCCCCCTCCCAGATCCTACTCGGAATACCACAGATAAGGTTTAGACTTTTCGGATCCCAGGAATGCTGCCAATTGGTTGTTGCCTCTACCACGAAGGTTCTAACCTCCGGACTCGGTCGGTGGATTAGAGATACACACTCGAGCTATCGCCTAATGACTACGTTGAGCTCAGATGGAACAGGAGTGGTTGTCATGCACGGGTTCATAGGTTTGAGAATAATGATGAGTGTCACGGATCATCATATTCTCTATATTGAAGTACGAGTGAGTTTCTTAGAATATAATCAAGCGTGATTGAATAGAAAACAGTGGTAATTGCATTATTCCATTACAACACAGCATAGCTCCTCGCCCCCACCTATGGGGTTTAGAGACTCATGCCGTAGGAGATACAATATGAAATGTAAAAAATGTCATGAGTTGCAAAATGAATCTCTAAAAGTAGTTTTTATACTAGACTAGTAACTTAGGTTTACAGAAAATGAGTAACTAGGTGCAGACAGTGCAGAAATCCACTTCTGGGACCCACTTGGTGAGTGTTTGGGCTGAGCTTTCAAGCTTACACGTGCATATGCTTTAAGTTGGATTTAAACGCCACACTGGGTGCCAAAATGGGCGTTTAACGCCAAGAAATGTGCCAATTCTGGCGTTTTGCGCTAGAAAGTTTTTGGCTGGCTTTTAATGCTAGTTTGGGCCATCAAATCTCGATAAAAGTATAGACTATTATATATTTCTGGAAAGTCGAAGATGTCTACTTCCCAACGCAATTGAGAGCGCGCCAATTGGGCTTCTGTAGCTCCAGAAAATCCACTTCGAGTGCAGGATGGTCAGAATCCAACAGCATCTGCAGTCCTTTCTCAGCCTCTGAATCAGATTTTTGCTCAGGTCCCTCAATTTCAGCCAGAAAATACCTGAAGTTACAGAAAAACACACAAACTCATAGTAAAGTCCAAAAATGTGATGTTTTCATAAAAACTAATAAAAATATAATGAAAAGTAACTAAATCATACTAAAAACTATGTAAAAGTAGTGCCAAAAAGGGTATAAATTATCCGCTCATCACAACACCAAACTTAAATTGTTGCTTGTCCCCATGCAACCAAAAATAAAATAGGATAAAAAGAAGAGAATATACAATAAGTCTCAAAAATATCAATGAAGATTAGTTTCAATTAGATGAGCGGGACTAGTAGCTTCTTGCTTCTGAATAGTTTTGGCATCTCACTTTATCCTTTCAAGTAGAATGATTGGCATCCATAGAAACTCAGAATTTAGATAGTCTTATTGATTCTCCTAGTTCAGTATGTTGATTCTTGAACACAGCTACTTTTTGAGTCTTGGCCGTGGCCCTAAGCATTTTGTTTTCCAGTATTACCACCGAATACATAAATGCCACAAACACATCACTGGGTGAACCTTTTCAGATTGTGACTCAGCTTTGCTAGAGTCCCCAGTTAGAGGTGCCCAAAGTTCTTAAGCACACTCTTTTTGCTTTGGACCACGACTTTAACTGCTCAGTCTCAAGCCTTTCACTTGACACCTTCACGCCACAAACACATGGTTAGGGACAGCTTGATGTAGCTGCTTAGGCCAGGATTTTATTCCTTTGGGCCCTTCTATCCATTAATGCCCAAAGCCTTGGATCCTTTTTTTTTCTTACCCTTGCCTTTTAGTTTAAAGGGTTACTGGCTTTTTCTGCTTGCTTTTTCTTTTTCTTTTTTTTTTTTTTGCCATTTTTTTCGCAAGCTTTGTGTTTTTCACTGCTTTTTCTTGCTTCAAGAATCAATTTTATGATTTTTCAGATTATCAA
>NC_029794.2:88465428-88505654 GCF_000816755.2 Arachis ipaensis
ATTAGACTTTTTAGTATTTTAACTAAGAACTTCGTTCTTTTTCGTCACTTTTTGTGTTTCGAACGCTTTTTTTACCGTTTTTTTTTTTTTTCTTTTTCTTTTTCGTTCGTCTTTTTCGGTCATTGGGAAATTTGATTTTCCGTTCCCATTCTTTTTTTTTCCTAGGTTCCGAAACCCGTAATTACCTATCTTCCCGGGTTTCCTTATTTTAGGACCGGATTCGTCGATGTAGTTCGACAGGGATTGGTACACAAACACCGCACTTCCACAGTTCACTTTCCGAACTCTGACTCGTCAATTTCAGCACCAGGTTTCGTTTTTCTCACACGAATTCTTGAAACCCGTGGAGATTGACCCCTGAGATCGTTTCGACTCAGTGTTAGACTTTTCCAAGTGGGTCACTACACAAACACCGTAAATACATAAGCCACCATTATGACCTTTTGTTTTACGAATCCCGGTGCCGGTTCTGAGTTTTTCATCGACACAAGTTCTTAGTTGTATGACTTGATCCTCTTAGTTATTCTGATAGATTTAAGACTCAAAGATACCTACGGTTAGTAAGATGAACTTTCCTATTTCACTCTACGGTTTTGATAAGTCTTCGTTCTTCGATGATCAGGGCGAGTAGATTAACTTTGATTAGAAGTAACTATAAAAACTCTGAATAACATATAAGAGAAGAAAAATAGGATAAAATAAAAACCAACGTACCCCTGTTCGTTGTTAAATTCAAACCACAACACTACTCGCCTATTAAATATGGGAAAAACCGTGATGAAAATGTATCAAAAATCATACTAAATCAATGAAAAGTAATATAAAAATAATCAAAAATACTTTTGTAGTGTAAAAACCTGAAATGATACTCAAACACACAAAAAGACATTGAAGTCCATAAAAGACCGACTTTAACTCCCTGGACTCGTTTTTAGACTAAGTCTCCGACTCTTTCCTGACGTCTACGACAACCTAAGACTGGTAGGACGTGAGCTTTCAATAACATTTCTCCTTTTTCATTATTCTTTCAAGAGCCAACAATTTTAACATTCATAAACTTTACTATAAAAAATATGCACTGTTCAAGCATTCATTCAAAAAACAAGAAGTATTGCCACCACATCAAAATAATTAAGCTAATTTCAAGATGATTTTCGAAATTATGTACTTCTTGTTCTTTTGCAAATAAAAAAATTTTTCATTTAAGAAAGGTGAGGGATTCATGGAATCATTCATAGCTTTAAGACATAGACTCTAACTTTAATGATCATGTAATAAAAATGAAGCATAAAATAAACATAAAAAGCAGACAAATAATAAAAGAAAGGAAATTAAAGACATAAAAATAAATGACTCTAATACTAATGCTTATGTAACTCTTAAAATAGGTTTCTAATAATAAGAGTTATCACAGAGTTAGGACTCAACAACCTTGAGGGGTAGGTGCTCCTTCAATCTGTGGGACGTCCAACTCTTCAAGGGACAGCTTCTGACGCTTTAGCTCTTGTATTTCACACCCTTGTTTCTCTTGTTCTATGAGCAGTTTGCAGAGCATGCTATTTTGATTCTGCTGCTCTTCTTTGAGTTGATTCACAGCTTCTCGGAGGAGTTCATGCGCCCCCTTTTTGATGAGGTTATCTTGAATTTGAGGTCCATCCATCACTTTTTTGGTGATTGGGTGTTCAACTGAGATAAATTCATCCACACCCATCTTTACCCCCGCATCTTTACATAGTAGACTAATCAAGCTTGGGTAGGCAAATTTGGCCTTAGTGGATTCCTTGTTTGCAAACATGTAAATTTCAACAAGGATCAGCTAATGAATCTCTACTTCCTTCCCTAGCATAATACAGTGGATCATCACTTCCCTCTTGACAGTGACTTCAGATCGGTTGCTGGTTGGGAGTATAGAACGCCCAATGAAATCCAGCCACCCTCTAGCAACTAGTTTGAGATCTCCTCTCTTTAACTGGTTTGGGACACCTTTTGAATTGGTAATCCACTTGGTTCCAGGGAGGCATATGTCCTCAAGAACTTGATCTAGCCTTTTATCCTTGGACATTCTCTTGTTAAAGGACTCTGGATCATCTTGTAGTTGAGGAAGTTTGAGAACTTTTCTCACTTTATCAAAATGGAAGTAAATAATCTTTCCTCTGACCATAGTCCGAAAGGAGTAAAAAGCAGTTCCCTCTAATCTTTGCTTCTCTGTCATCCACAGATTTTCATAGAATTTCTGGACCATATTTCCAACATGTATCTTAGGATTAGCCAGGACTTCCCAGCCCCTATTTTGAATCTGCTCTTGGATCTTCGGGTATTCATCTTCTTTTAAATTGAACTTAACTTCCGGGATTACTGATCTTCTGCATACAATTTTAAGGTAATGGTCTGCATGTTCTTTGGTGCATAAATTCTCATGCATCCAATGTGGTTTTGGATTGCTTTCTTTCTTGTCTTTTGAAGCGGTTTGTCTTTCTTTGGGTGCCATGAGATTAGTTTATTTTAACTCAGGGATCACGGAAATCACACTAAACATAGAGATTTGCTTGCCCTCAAGCAAAATAAAAAGAAAGAGGATGAATAGATGGAAAGAAGGATTCGAATGATAGATGAAGAGGGGCTGGCCGAATGTGTTTTTAAAAAGGGAGGGAGGGAGTGGGTTTCGAATTATTTTTGAAAAAGATATGATTTAAAGATATGATTGATAAAAGATAAAGATGATTTGAAAAAGATAAGATTGTTTTCAAAATTTAAGAGATATGAAAAAGATATGAGGAAGTTAAATCTGAATTTTTGTTTATGCATCTAAAAGATAATATGAATGAGTTAAAAAGATTTGAAAAGAAATTGGAAATATGAATGATTTTTTAAAAATAATTGAGAAGGATTTATAAGATTATGAATTTTTGGAATTGGAAATTGAAAGATGAATATTTGTAACATTTTTATGCAGAAAATTATGAATTAACACATGAAAATTTGAAAAAATTTGAATTGGAAACAAAATGACCTCCCCCTTGCTGTTCTAGTGTTAAACGCCCAGAATGGCGAATGATAGCCATTCTGGCGTTTAACGCCTATCTGGTGGCCATTTTGGGCGTTTAACGCCCAGCCAGGTACCCTGGCTGGCGTTATACGCCAGAAATCCTTCTTTACTGGCGTTTAACGCCCAGAATGATACCTTTACTGGCATTAAATGCCCAGAATGGTAGCCATTTTGGTGTTTAACGCCCAAATTTCCTCTTTACTGGCGTTTTAATGCCAGTGAGCCTTTTTTCTCTGTGATTCCTATGCTTTATGTTCTGAACCTTCATATCCTTGACTTGTTCACTGAAAAACATTAATAAACACGAACAACAAAATTAAATGGACTTATATAATTGTTATAAACATCTAATTTTTTTTATAATGGCTGGGTTGCCTCCCAGCAAGTGCTTATTTACTGTCTTTAGCTGGACTTTACTGAGCTTTTTAATTTAGTCTCAGTTTTGAGCATTCTTGCTCAACATTGCCTTCAAGATAATGTTTGATTCTCTGTCTATTAACAATGAATTTTTTGTCATAATCAACATCTTGAAGCTCTACATAACGATATGGTGACACACTTGTAATCACATATGGTCCCCTCCACCGGAATTTCAATTTCCCAGGGAATAATCTGAGCCTAGAGTTAAACAGTAGGACCTTCTGTCCTGGCTCAAAGACTCTAGATGACAGTCTTTTGTCATGCCATCTTTTTGCTTTCTCTTTATAAATTTTAGCATTTTCGAAAGCATTGAATCTGAATTCCTCCAACTCATTCAACTGGAGTAATCTTTTCTCTCCAGCTACCTTAGCATCAAGGTTTTGGAACCTGGTTGCCCAGTAGGCTTTGTGTTCTAGTTCCACTGGTAGATGACAAGCTTTTCCATACACAAGCTGGTATAGGGAGGTCCCTATAGGGGTCTTGAATGCTGTTCTGTATGCCCACAGAGCATCATCCAGACTTCTTGCCCAATTCCTTCTACGGGTACTTACAGTCCGTTCCATGATTTGTTTTAGTTCTCTATTTGAGACTTCAACCTGCCCATTTGTCTGTGGATGATATGGAGTCGCCACTTTGTGGTTAATTTCATATCAGACAGAGCAGAGTCAAGCTGTTTATCGTAGAAATGAGTGCCTCCATCACTGATCAGTATCCTAGAGACACCAAACCTACTGAAGATATGCTTCTGTAGGAATTTCATCACTGTCTTAGTATTATTAATGGGTGTTGCAACTGCCTCTACCCATTTAGATATATAGTTTACTGCCACCAGAATATAAGTGTTTGAATATGATGGTGGGAAAGGCCCCATGAAGTCAATACCCCATACATCAAACAACTCAATCTCTAGAATCCCTTGCTGAGGCATGGCATAACCGTGAGGCAGATTACTAGCTCTCTGGTAACGGTCACAGTTACGTACAAACTCTTGGGAGTCTCTATAGAGAGTAGGCCAGTAGAAGCCACATTGGAGAACTATTGTGGCTGTTCGCTCACCTCCAAAATGTCCTGCATATTGTGATTCATGGCAATGCCATAGGATCTTCTGTGCCTCTTCTCTAGGCACACATCTACAGATTACTCCGTCTGCACACCTCTTAAAGAGATATGGTTCATCCCACAAGTAGTACTTTGAATCAGAAATTAATTTTTTTGTTTGCTGCTTACTGTACTCTTTGGGTATGAATCTCACAGCTTTATAGTTTGCAATGTTTGCAAACCATGGTACTTCCTGAATGGCAAAGAGTTGCTCATCCAGAAAGGTTTCAGAGATCTCAGTAGGAGGGAGGGACGCTCCTGCTACTGATTCTATCTGGGACAGGTGATCAGCTACTTAGTTCTCTGTCCCTTTTCTATCTCTTATTTATATATCAAACTCTTGCAGAAGCAACACCCATCTTATGAGTCTGGGTTTTGAATCCTGCTTTGTGAGGAGATATTTTAGAGCAGCATGGTCAATGTACACAATCACTTTTAATCCTACTAGATAGGATCTGAACTTATCAATGGCATAAACCACTGCAAGCAACTCCTTTTCTATGGTTGTGTAATTCTTTTGCGCGTCATTTAAAACACGGCTAGCATAATAAATGACATGCAGAAGCTTGTTATGCCTCTGTACTAATACTATACCTATGGCATGGTCACTGGCATCACACATTAGTTCTAATGGTAATGTCCAGTCTGGTGCAGAAATGACTGGTGTTGTGACCAGCTTAGCTTTCAGAGTCTCAAACGCCTGCAGACACTCTGTGTAAAAGACAAATGGCGTGTTAACAGCTAGTAGATTGTTCAGCAGTTTTGCAATTTTTGAAAAATCCTTTATAAACCTCCTATAGAATTCTACATGCCCTATAAAGCTTCTGATTGCCTTAACATTGGAAGGTGGTGGTAATTTTTCAATTACCTCTACCTTAGCTTGATCCACTTCTATTCCCTTGTTCAAGATTTTGTGTCCAAGGACAATTACTTCAGTCACCATAAAGTGACATTTCTCCCAATTTAAAACTAGGTTAGTCTCATGGCATCTTTTCAGAACAAGTGCTAGATGGTCAAGACAGGAGCTGAATGAGTCTCCAAATACTGAGAAGTCATCCATGAAGACTTCTAGAAATTTTTCTACCATATTAGAGAAGATAGAGAGCATGCACCTCTGAAAGGTTGTAGGTGCATTGCTGGTACACGGAATCGTGATGTCAACACTTCTTCACAACTTCGCGTAACTGACCAGCAAGTGCACTGGGTCATCCAAGTAATACCTTATGTGAGTAAGGGTCGATCCCACGGAGATTGTCAGCTTGAAGCAAGCTATGGTCATCCTTGTAAATCTCAGTCAGGCGGATTCAAATGGTTATAAGGTTTTAATAATAAAATAGAAAATAAAATAGAGATACTTATGTAATTCATTTGGTGGGAATTTCAGATAAGCGTTTAGAGATGCTTTGTTGCTTTTGAACTTCTGCTTTCTTACTACCTTCTTCCAACCATGCGTTACCTCCTTCCATGGCTAGCTGTATGATCCTCTCAGATGTAAACAAATTCATATGCGCTATCACCGCACGGCTAATCATCTGTCGGTTCCCGCAAGCGTTGGAATAGGACCGTTGTCCTTTTGCACACTATCACTGCGCCCAACATTCGCAAGTTTGAAGCTTGTCACAGTCATCCCCTCCCAGATCCTACTCGGAATACCACAGACAAGGTTTAGACTTTCTGGATCTCAAGAATGCTGCCAATGGTTCTAGCCTATACCACGAAGATACTAATCTCACGGACTCAGTCCGTGTATTAGATATCCAAGAGAGTATACTCCAGCTGTCGTCTAATGACTACGTTGAACATCATGTAGATCGCTTTGTGGTTGTGAGGCACGCGATCTTGGCTAAGCGAGTAACGAAGATTGGGTGATTGTCACGGGTCACCCCTTCATTCTGACTTAACTGCATTAAGAACAAGAGTATATCTTGGAGAAGAAGTAGGCGTGAATTGAAGTAAAAACAATAGTACTTGCATTAATTCATGAAGAACAGCAGAGCTCTACACCTTAATCTATGGGGTGTAGAAACTCCACCGTAGAAAATACATAAGTGAAAAAGGTCTAGGCATGGCCATGAGGCCAGCCTCTCAAAAACGTCAACAAATTGTCTATGATAGCATAAGATATAAAATAAATCACTAAAAGTAGTTTTTATACTAAACTAGTAACCTAGGGCTTATAGAAATGAGTAACGAAGTGCAGATAGTGCAGAAATCCACTTTCGGGGGCCACTTGGTGTGTGCTTGGGCTGAGCATTGAAGCTCTTTCGTGCATAGGCTGTTCCTGGAGTTAAACGCTAGCTTTGGTGCCAGTTTGGGCGTTTAACTCCAATTCTGGTGCCAGTTTGGGCGTTTTACGCTAAGATGTTTTAGGCTGACTTTGAACGCCAGTTTGGGCCATCAAATCTCGAGCAAAGTATAGACTATTATATATTGCTGGAAAGCCCAGGATGTCTACTTTCCAACGCAATTGAGAACGCGCCAATTAGGCTTCTGTAGCTCCAGAAAATTTACTTCGAGTGCAGGGAGGTCAGAATCCAACAGCATCTACAGTCCTTTTTCAGCCTCTGAATCAGATTTTTGCTCAGGTCCCTCAATTTCAGCCAGAAAATACCTGAAATCATAGAAAAAACACACAAACTCATAGTAAAGTCTGGAAATGTGATTTTTGAGTAAAAACTAATAAAAATATAATAAAAAGTAACTAAAACATACTAAAAACTATGTAAAAACAATGCCAAAAAGGGTATAAATTATCCGCTCATCAATTGCACAGACCAAATGGCATCCTTCTATAGGCAAACACTCCAGATGGACATGTGAATGCCGTTTTCTCTTGGTCCTGAGGATCTACTACAATTTGGTTGTAACCTAAATAGCCATCCAAAAAGTAGTAGTATTTATGGCCTGCTAGTCTCTCTAGCATCTGGTCTATGAGTGGTAATGGAAAGTGATCCTTTCTGGTGGCTGTATTGAGCCTTCTATAGTCAATACACATACGCCACCCTGTAACTGTTCTTGTAGGAACCAGTTCATTCTTTTCATTATGAACCACAGTCATGCCTCCCTTTTTGGGTACAACTTGGACAGGGCTCACACAGGGGCTATCAAAAATAGGATAAATAATCCCAGCCTCTAGTAGCTTAGTGACCTCTTTCTGCACCACCTCCTTCATGACTGGATTCAGCCGCCTCTGTGGTTGAATCACTGGCTTAGTATCATCCTTTAATAGGATCTTGTGCATGCATCTGGCTGGGCTAATGCCCTTAAGGTCACTTATGGACCACCCTAGAGCAGTCTTGTGCGTCCTTAGCACCTGAATTAGTGTTTTCTCTTCCTGTGGTTCTAAAGTAGAGCTTATGATCACAGGAAAAGTGTCATCTTCTCCCAGAAATGCATATTTCAGGGATGGTGGTAGTGGTTTGAGCTCGGGTTTAGGAGGCTTCTCCTCTTCCTGAGGAGTTTTCAGGGGTTCCTCTATTTTCTCTGGTTCCTCCAGATCAGGATGAACATCTTTAAAAATGTCCTCTAGCTCTGATTCAAGACTCTCAGTCATATTGACTTCTTCCACCAAGGAGTCAATAATATCAGCGCTCATGCAGTCCTTTGATATGTCTGGATGCTGCATAGCTTTGACAGCATTTAACTTAAACTCATCCTCATTGACTCTCAAGGTTATCTCCCCTTTTTGGACATCAATGAAGGTTCTTCCAGTTGCTAGGAAAGGTCTTCCTAGAATGAGAGTTGCACTCTTGTGCTCCTCTATTTCTAGCACTACAAAGTCAGTGGGAAAGGCAAATGGCCCAACCTTGACAATCATGTCCTCAATTACGCCTGATGGAATCTTAATGGAGCCATCAGCATATTGGAGGCATATCCGGGTTAGTTTAACTTCATCAGTCAATCCAAGCTTTTTGATAGTGGATGCAGGTATTAGGTTGATACTTACCCCAAGATCATAGAGAGCTGTCTTGGTACAAGCACCCTCTAATGTGCATGGTATCATAAAGCTTCCGGGATCTTTAAGCTTCTCTAGTAAGCTTTTCCGAATGACTGCACTGCATTCTTCAGTGAGGAAAACTTTTTCAGTTTCTCTCCAATCCTTCTTATGACTTAAGATCTCTTTCATGAACTTAGCATAAGAAGGTATTTGCTCAAGTGCCTCTGCAAACGGAATCTTTATTTCAAGAGTCCTGAGATAGTCTGTATAGCGGGCAAATTGTTTATCTTGTTCTGCTTGGCAGAGTTTCTGAGGATAAGGCATCTTGGCTTTATATTCTTCAACCTTAGTTGCTGCAGGTTTACTTCCTATAGAAGTGGTTGGAGAAGCCTGCCTAAGGGGGTTGTTATCAGCACTTGCAGGTGTCTGATCCTTTATTGGCGTTTGAATGCCAGAAGTGGGTGCTGCATAGGTGTTTAACGCCAGATTGCCACCTTTTTCTGGTGTTTAGACGCCAGAATTAGCCATCCCTTGGGCGTTTAACGCCACTTTTTTACCCTTTTCTGGCATTTGAACTCCAGAATCATTCCTCTCTAGGCTCTCATTGTCCTCAGAGGGATTTTGGGCAGTGGGTTGGTCATCCTCTGTCAGTTGTTCCTTTCTTGGCTTTCTGCTGCCTTGAGTTGAACTATTTAATGTCTTTCCACTCCTTAAATGAATAGCTTGGCATTCTTCTGTTATCTATTTAGACAATTGCTGTCTGGTCTGATTCAATTCTGCTTCCATATCCTTGTTAGCCTTTTTAGTGTCTTGTAGCATCTCTTTAAATTCAGTTAACTGTTTTGTTATAAGAAGCAACTGCTGGTTGAGTTCAACAACTTGTTCTGGAGGACTAAGTTCAATGGATACCACTTTAGCCTCTTCTTTCATGGAGTACTCACTACTTAAGTACAGATGCTGATTTCTAGCTACTGTATCAATGAGCTCTTGAGCCTCTTCAATTGTCTTTCTCATGTGTATAGATCCACCAGCTGAGTGGTCTAGAGACGTCTGGGCCTTTTCTGTAAGCCCATAGTAGAAGATGTCTAACTATACCCATCCTGAAAACATTTCAGAGGGGCATTTCCTTAGCATCCCCCTGTATCTGTCCCAGGCATCAAAAAGAGATTCATTATCTTCTTGTTTAAAGCCTTGGAAGTCCAGCCTTAGTTGTGTCATCCTTTTTGGAGGGAAATACTGATTCAGGAATTTGTCTGATAACTGTTTCCATGTTCTTATGCTTGCTGTGGGTTGGTTATTTAACCACCTCTTAGCTTTATCTTTTACAGAAAATGGAAATAGTAATAATCTGTAGACATCCTGATCTACTTCCTTATCACGTACTGTGTCAGCAATTTGTAAGAACTGTGCCAGAAACTCAGTAGGTTCTTCCTATGGAAGATCGGAATACTGGCAATTTTGCTGCACCATGATAATGAGATGAGGGTTTAGCTCAAAATTGCTGGCTCTTATGGGGGGGGTATACAGATACTACTCCCATATGCAGTAGTAGTAGGATTAGCATATGACCCCAGAGTCCTTCTGGACTGTTCATTTCCACTCAGGTCCATGACGGAGAAAGGGAGATGATGTGGATAGCAAATAAAATATATTTTTGTTTTTATTTTATTTAATTAAAAACAAACCGAATTAAAAAGGAAATAAAATAAAATAATTGGAAAATAGAATATAAGTTTTGAAAACTAAAAGAAAAAATAAATAAATAAATAAATAAAATTTGAATACTAAAATGACTAATTAATTAAAAGGATTTGAAAAATTTTGGATATGATTTTCAAATTTTAAAGATTGAAGAGATATATATATATATATAAACAAAATTGAAAAAGAATTTGTTTTGAAAAAGATTCAAAAAGATAAATTTTCAAAATTAATTAACTTGACTAACAAGAAACTACCAAATTTTAAAAATTTTGACTAAGTCAACCTGAGGAATTCGAAAATAATGAGTGCATAAAGGAAAAGATATTTTTTTTATTTTTTTGAATTTAATGAGGAAAGAGAAAAACAAGTAAACGACACAAAACTTAAAAATTTTTAGATTTAGGAGGAGTAAATTTTGAAAATTTGAAGATAAACACCAAAAAGACACGAAACTTAAAATTTTTAGATCAAAACAAAGAAAACAAACAGAAAAACTTTGAATGTCAAGATGACCACGAAGAACACTTTAAAGATCAAGATGAACACCAAGAACAAATTTTTGGGAAATCTTTAGGAAAATAAAAACACAAAGGACACCAAACATAAAATTTTTTATATTTTGAACATTAATAATTCGAAAATGCACAAGAAAAAAACAAGGAAAGACACAAAACAAGAAAAATTAAAGATCAAACAAGGACAATAAACAAGAACAACTTGAAGATCAAGAAAGAACTAAGAACATGTAATTCGAAAAATTGAAAGAAAAATAAAAGCATGCAATTGAAAGCAAACTTAAAACATGAAACTAAACTCAAATAGATGACTCAAAGGAAAATTAAAAATTAATAAGGAAAAATAAAGACTCAAATTCAGTGACTCTAAACCAAAAAGATAAAATTTTCCTAATCTAAGCAACAAGATAAACTGTCAGTTGTCCAAACTCGAACAATCCCCGGCAACGGCGCCAAAAACTTGGTGCACGAAATTGTGATCACACTTTTCACAACTCCGCACAACTAACCAGCAAGTGCACTGGGTCGTCCAAATAATACCTTACGTGAGTAAGCGTCGATCCTACGGAGATTGTCGGCATGAAGCAAGCTATGGTTATCTTGCAATTCTTAGTCAGGAGATTCAAATGATATAATTGATTTTGTTTATGAAAAGTAAATAACATGAAATAAATGATACTTGTGATTCAGTAATGAGGAATAGGTTGAGGTTCCGGAGATGCTCTGTCGTTTGAATCTCTACTTTCCTACTGTCTTCTTCTCCAAACACGCATGGCTTCCTTCAATGGCAAGCTGTATGATCCTCTCGGATGAAAACTACCAGGTACGATCTCTGCACGGCTAATCAACTGTCGAATCTCTCGTCTCAGATGAAAAATACCAGGTACAGCTACCGCACGGCTAATCATCTGATGGTTCTCACTAGCGTCGGAATAGGATCTCTCTATCCTTTTGCACACTGTCACTGCGCCCAACATTCGTGAGTTTGAAGCTCGTCACAATCATCCCCTCCCAGATCCTACTCATAATACCACAGATAAGGTTTAGACTTTTCGGATCCCAGGAATGCTGCCAATTGGTTCTAGCCTCTACCACGAAGGTTCTAACCTCCGGACTCGGTCCGTGGATTAGAGAACCAAGAGATACGCACTCGAGCTGTTGCCCAATGACTATGTTGAGCTCAGATAGAACGGGAGTGGTTGTCAGGCACGTGTTCATAGGTTTGAGAATAATGATGAGTGTCACGGATCATCATATTCTCTATATTGAAGTATGAGTGAGTATCTTAGAATAGAATCAAGCGTGATTGAATAGAAAATAGTGGTAATTGCATTAATCTATTGAAACACAGCAGAGCTCCTCACTCCCACCTATGGGATTTAGAGACTCATGCTGTAGGAGATACAATATGAAATGTAAAAAATGTCATGAGTTACAAAATGAATCTCTAAAAGTAGTTTTTATACCAGACTAGTAACTTAGGTTTACAGAAAATGAGTAACTAGGTACAGACAGTGCAGAAATCCACTTCTGGGACCCACTTGGTGAGTGTTTGGACTGAGCTTTCAAGCTTACACGTGCATATGCTTCAAGTTGGAGTTAAACGCCACCCTGGGTGCCAAAATGGGCGTTTAACGCCAAGAAATGTGCCAGTTCTGGCGTTTTGTGCCAAAAGGTTTTTGGCTTGTTTTTAATGCCAGTTTGGGCCATCAAATCTCGGGTAAAGTATAGACTATTATATATTTCTAGAAAGCCCAAGATGTCTACTTTCCAACGCAATTAAGAGCGCACCAATTGGGATTTAGTAGCTCCAGAAAATCTACTTCGAGTGCAGGAGGGTCAGAATCCAACAGCATCTGCAGTCCTTTCTCAGCCTCTGAATTAGATTTTTGCTCAGGTCCCTCAATTTCAGCCAGAAAATACCTGAAATTACAGAAAAATACACAAACTCATAGTAAAGTCTAGAAATGTAATTTTTGCATAAAAACTAATAAAAATATAATGAAAAGTAAGTAAATCATACTAAAAACTATGTAAATTCAGTGCCAAAAAGGGTATAAATTATCTGCTCATCAGTAGTTCGTTGTTTTTCCGCTTAAGGCTAGTGATATGGTAACATAAAGAAGAAAAGGGGATAGAGAAGGCTCAAAGTGGTGAACAAAGGTAATTAGAATGGTAGGCCGTTTGGGATAGTGAGCTAATAACAAATGATGGCCTCAATCACACATATGCATGAATATATTAAACAATGGACATATAGAACGGAACAAACCATAGATTGCAATCATAGAGGAGAGAAAACACACAAGAATAAAAATAATGGTAAAATCATGTAACTATACAATTAGGATCAAAATCTCATTGGATTGTACGTTCTAGCTCTAAACCATGTTCCATGTTACAATCTTCATACAAGTTTAACATAGAATTTTAGTTTGAATTAGTGAAATTTTCAAAAATAGGGTCTTGAAAAGAAACTTATTATTTTTCAACCGAGTAGAACATACATGCAAACACTTATTATTATGCAATCTATCCTAAAAATATAACCTATTGGTGTTAAGAAAAAGTAATTACCTCCGGGAGTCAGGTACTGACCGACCTTCCCACACTTAAAACTTGGCACCATCCTCGGTGCCATCAGTCCGGAACAAAGGGGGCTGGTAACAACATCTCCACAGTTGGGGTCGTCATGGCTCCCGGTGCTGGTAAGTGAGGTGGAGTCCGGAGTGTCTGGTTCTTCCTCAGGTGGGTGGTTGCCAACAATCAGCTCCTTGAGGTATGTAAATCGGCGCTTGTTACGGCGCTCCATTCGCTTTGCCTGCCGGATTAGCCGGTCCAACCTCTGAAGTATCTGAAGGAGCAGTTGATTTGTTGAAGGTGCTTGTGATGTAGAAGGAGAAGGAATATCTCCGGCTGGGTCTGCAGTCCGGCTGGTAGTGGCTGCTGGGGGTCTAATGTACTTTCCATTGGGGATGTACTGATCATCCTGTGGAATCATGGCCTTGGTGCTCACAGTAGCGGTTAGTTAACCGCGCAGTGTCCCTTGCTGAAAAGGCGTTCTCGGTTTTATCGACCTTGATGATCCTCTTGACCTGCCTTATGGATGGCTTGACTGATGTTGAGGATGGTTCCACAGCCAGTACTCTTTTTGTTCCTCTCCTCGCCGGTGGCTTGTTAGAGGCTTTCTCTGTACCCTTCCAGGTGGCCATCCTAAAAAGGGAGAAAAGAAAGGGGCATGAAATCAAATAGCTAGAACTGGGAGGAGAAAAATACAAGTGATAATCAATGCCAGGGTAAAGAAGAATGTCGTAAACACATGGTCGCGACTCCATGTAATTAGGACATCAATGGAAATATAGCATGATATATTAAGGCAATTAGATGCAAGATGTTTATCAGCATGCCGGCAAGGGCATGAGTAGCATAGATCAAGCATTAATAGCTCAATTTGATTATCAAATGTAACAAACTAACAACCACGTTTGTGTGGACAATTATATTAAATCAATAAAAGATTGCAAGGGTTTTGTGAAAAATAGGCAGTAGTGTGGAAGAATAAAATAATTAAGAATTCACAATGCCATACGGACTTTTCACAAACACTTGGTGTGCATGTAAAATATGTTAGGAAAAGTAAGAACTCCAAACATGCATACAACCCAAAAATTAATATTAATTGTCAAATCACTCCTTAATATATCCACAAGTTCGAGTATAATAATATAAGACCCAAATAAAGTTCCAACACCAACATAAAAATGCATGAAAAAGGAATGAAAAAGAAACCAAAAGGAATTAAGCTAAGATAAAATTGAAAAGAAAGAAAAATAATTAAATGCAATAATTAAATGAAGAATGAGAAAAAAAAGAAACTTGATGAGGAAGATGAAAAGAGGGAAGTATGAAGTAAGAGGGAAAAAAGAAGGAAGAAGAAAGAAGAAGAAAGAAGTAAGAATTTAAAAACAGGGCACGACGCACGCGCGTGTATCACGCGTACGCGTGAAAACTGAGTTGGCCGTTCGACGTGTAAGCGTCGCCCACGCGTACGCGTGGGTGGTCTAAGAGCGAAATGACGCGCGAGCATCGATCACGCGTACGCGTGAGAACTCGTGCGACTCTAGCACTATGGCATCATAACTCTCTGTTCAAGCACCTTTTTTTGCCGATTCGCAATCCCACGCGTACGCATCAGGGACGCTTACGCGGGGATTGGAAAAACGCAGAGGACGCGTACGCGTGCAGCACACATACACGTGAGTTGTCTTGTGTGCTAGGCACCCCTCCCGCGTCATTCCAGCAGAACTCTCGGCCTAGTTGCGCATACACATACGACGCACACGCGTCGTGGATGCTTGCGCGTCGATCCCCCCACCCTCGGGGTTTTTTTTATGCAGAATGCAAAATGCAAAAATTATGAACAAACACTAATAAAAATAAAATAGAATAAAACTAAGAATAAAAATGAAAGATCATACCACGGTGGGTTGTCTCCCACCTAGCACTTTTAGTTAAAGTCCTTAAGTTGGACATTTGGTGAGCCCCTTGTTATGGTGGCTTGTGCTTGAACTCATCCAAGAATCTCCACCAATGTTTACAATTCCAATAGCTTCCGGGATCCCACACTCGTTACGTAAAGCCGTCAAGCAAGTTAAAGCAAGTGACAACGCCCCAAGAGTGTTGATTGTTGGAATGAATTCTGGGGTCCCAAACCTTGCTTTTGCACCCGTCTTTGCTTTTATCTAAATTGTTTCGGCCGGGTGGTAAGTAATTGGAATTCTCACTGACACATCCAAACAGCCTCCTAGCTCTATTCAATTGAGATTTATACCAACCATTGAACTTAGATTTTGAACATTCAACCATAAGGAACCTAGGATTGTGATGCCAACCACTAACCATCTCCCTCTTACTCTTAAAGCCACAAAGAGCTCTAAGTTGACCATTTGTCTCAAGTAAACCATATTCAAGTGGGAAAGCAAAGGGTAAGGTTAAGGATTTTACCCACTTGAATGTTGTATTAGATGGTAATGGCTTTGAGAGAGGTGTTTCCCATGGTCTTTCAGGCTCTACTCCCCTGTGCTCTTCTCTGAATACTTCCACCTCCTTTCAAACCTCTTCAACTTCAACCGCGCCTTCGTCAAAATCTTCTAATTCTTCCCCATCACTCAAGTCAGTTGGAGGTTGAGAAAAGTCTACCTCCACATCATCTTCAGATTCACTTGGGGAAAGTTCTTCAAACTCAAGGGGTTCAATTGCGGATGCAAGTTCATCACTAGGAAGGCTTGATTCATGATCATCGTCACCAAGGGAACTTGCTTCTTGATCTGTCCCGTTCAATTCTTCATAAGGTACATGCCTTGGAGGTTGTGCACTATCCTCCGTAACATCAATTTCACACTTTTTGGCGGAATTCTCTATAGCTCTCAATTCCCATGGAGGTTCAGCATCTCCTAGGTCTTCAACCACTTCTTCTTCTTCCATAATGACAGCTTCCTCCAATTGCTCTAATACAAAATTGAACTCCTCCTTGATGTCTTCCCTCACCAATTCTTCAGCTACTTCTACATCTTCACGGATCTATACTTTCACATTTTGGGCTTCCTCGTGCTTCTTTTGAAGTATTGATGCATCCACACGGGATATAAGAACTTGGAGAGTAGAGGTGAGACTAGTGAAAGTAGAAATAAGTGTGGTTTGAAGCTCTATTTGTCTAGGCAAATAATATTAAGGGCGTTGTCATCCAGTGGAGGTTGGGGGGTGGATATGAAGGTTCATTATTTTGGAGAAAGGGTTCATAATAGGAAGGTGGTTCTTCTTGGTAAGGGTATGGAGATGGTGAATATTGAGGTGGTGGTTCTGGGAATGGCTCATACGGTTCGTATGGTGGTTGGTATGGTGGATATGGGTTAGGGTAATATGGAGGTGAATGGTGGAAAGGGGCTTGTGAGTATGGTGGTTCAGAGTTATGTTGAGGAGGTGGTTCATAAGCATATGGTGGGGCTTGTTGGTAACTACAAGGGGGTCCACCATATCCATCATCTTGGTACGCACCCTGGAATGGCTATTGACCATAGTAATTTGGTGGAGGATGGTTGTCATGAAATGGTCCACCATAGCTATTGTCTCGGGATGCATCGTAGAATGGTCGTTGCCCATGGCACCTTGGAGGAGGTTGATGCCGAAAGGGTTGATCAAATCCTCGTGGCTCCTCCCATCTTTGATTATTCCGACCTTGATGCATTTTCTCATTATAGCGTCCATTTCCTGCAACGTAATTTGAACTAAACTCATAGCCGAAGGGGTGAGAATTCATAGTAGCAAATAAAAATAAAAACTAATAAAAATAAGCAACTAAGTCCTAAAACTAACAAAGACTAACAAACGATCAAAAAACAAATATTTACAATAACCAATAATAAGGCACACGTTTGAAATTCTCCGGCAACGGCGCCATTTTGACGAATGGATTTTTGCTAGTAAAGAATTTCACAATAAATTCTCGTTGCTAGTATAGTTTCAAAACCAACAAAGAACCCTTTCGTACAAAAAATTGGTTGTCGCTAAAACAAACCCAATAAAAATTAAACCGAAGTATTCAAACCTCAGGTCGTCTCTCAAGGAATTGCAAGGAGGTGTGTTTATTACCGGTTATGGGAGATTATCTTTTTGGGTTTTTAAGATAAGAAACAAGGAAATTAAATAATAAGAAAATAAACTAATAATTAAGAAAACTCTTGGCAAGGTATGAAAATTAGAAGTCCTATCCTAGTTATCCTTATCAATTATGATGAGAATTATCCGTTGCTCCCACTTAGTTAATCCTTACCGAATAAAGGAAAGTCAAGTGGAATAATCAATTTGATTCCTTCCTAGTCAACTCCTAAGGAAAGACTAGCTTTAGAGGGATCCAAATCAACCATCAAATTTCAATTATCAGTCAACAAGGGAGTTTGATAACTCAAGAGTCTCCAATTACTCTACCAAAGCCAAGAATGTAAAATGCTAAATTAAAATCATAAATATGAAATACCTCAAATTGCATTAATATAGAAAATCAAGTCTAACATTGGAAAGTTCATAAACCAAATTGGAAAAGAAGAGAATCAACAAGAAAAATAAATAAACCAAAGTACTAGAACAAATAAAAGTAGAAGAGAAACTAAATTAAAGGAACATTGAACCTGGAATTGAGAAGAAATAAACCTAAAACTAAGAGAAATCCTAAAACCTAGAGAGGAGAGAGCCTCTCTCTCTCTCGAAACTACATCTAAAACCTAAATTGTGAATAATTCAATGTATCATCCTCTGTCTTGAGTCTCTGCTTTCCCCTGGCTTTAGTCTGCATTTCTGGGCTGAAAACTGGGTCCAAACTAAGCCCAAAATTGCCCCCAGCGTTTTTCTGCGATTTCTGCAGGTAGCGCATGTCACGCGTGCGCGTCAGTCACGCGTATGCGTCGTTGGTCATCTTCGCGTGTCACACGTATGCTCCAGGCACACGCACATGTCGCTGTGCGACTTCGCTTTTCACGCGTACGCGTCAGGTACGCGCACGCGTCGATGTGCAAATTTCCAAATCACGCGCACGCGTGATCCATGCGTGTGCGTCGATGCCCGCTGGTTATCTCCTTTATTTCTTGTGCTCCTTCCATTTTTACAAGCTTCCTCTCTATCCTCTAAGCCATTCCTGCCCTATAAAGCCTAAAAACACTTAACGCACAGATCACGGCATCGAATGGTATAAAGGGGGATTAAAATACACAATTTAAAGGCTTAGGAAGCAAGTTTTCAATCATAGAACAAAACTAGGAAGGAATTGCAAAATCATGCAATTTATATGAATAAGTGTGCAAAGACTTGATAAAAAACACTCAAATTAGCACAAGATAAACCATAAAATAGTGGTTTATCAGTCTTGTTGCTTCATCCTTTCTTCATAGCTCCGGGTGGAATTTGTGTGCTTCACCATCAACATTCTCTCTATGTTGGAGGGGCTATATTCAATAATCTTCCCCCTCACATAGCTTAAGTAATCGAAAGGTTACCCAGGCTGTGGCACAGCACTCGAATAGAATTCCTTAATCAAGCTTTCTACCTCCTTCTTTGGTGGATTGCACAAGAGCGTCCATCCTCTATTATTGTTCTCTCTATTGATCTCTATGTGTTCATTCCTTCCAAGTTGGAAGCCTACCTCTGGAATGATTTGCCTCTTGATAAACTTCGATTTTGTGGTTTATCTTGTGCTTAATTTGGGGGATTTTATCAACTTTTCTCACATTTATTCAATGAAATAACATGGTTTTGTAATTCTCCCTAAATTTGTGCTTAAGTGTGAAAACATGCTTTTTAGGCCTTAAAATAGCTAAATTTAACTCACTTTAATTCTATTTGATGCCTTAATATGTTTGTTGAGTGATTTCAGGTTCATAAGGCAAGTATTGGATGGAAGAAGTGAGGAGAAAAACATGCAAAGTGGGAGAACTCATGAAGAAATGAAGGAATCGCAAAGCTGTCAAGCCTGACCTCTTCGCACTCAATCAACCATAACTTGAGCTGTAGAGGTCCAAATGAGGCGGTTCCAGTTGCGTTGGAAAGCTAATATTCGGGGCTTTGAAATGATATAAAATTTGTTATAGTTGCCTGACGTATAGGGGTGCATACATGCACATGACGCGCACGCACCGATGGAACAGCGTGATTCACTAAAGTGAAATCGTGGCCAGCGATTTGCAGCTCATTTTGGGCCCAATCCAACTCATTTCTGATGCTATTGAACCCAAGGATTAAAGGGGGAATGAAGCAAGTAGTCATAGTTTAGTTTTCATCATGTTTTAGGGTAGAATTCTAGAGAGAGAAGCTCTCCCTTCTCTCTAGAATTTAGAGTAGTTTAGGTTTAATTTTCTTAAATCCAATTTTCAATTCTTGTTTTGATTTAGTCTTCCCTTTTTAATTTCTTATTATTACACCTTTGTTCATCTAGTTCTTGTTGTTGATTTCCCTATTTTGCCATTTTTATGTTTATGAACCATTGTTGAATCTTGATTTCTTTGAATGCAATCTTATGTTTCGAAGTCCCTTTTATGTTTATCTTCATTGTTATCGTTGATTTCTTACCTGTGGTAGTTATGGGTTTCCTTTAATTCTTGCATTTTATGATGTTTACTTTCCTTGCACACTAGGTATTTGATAAAATGTTTCCTCTAGTTTTTTAGTAGTTTCCTTTGCTCTTGGCCTAGGCTAAGGGAGTTGAGTGACCTTGAGTCATTGGGTCTCAATGATTTGGTATTTTGAGAACCCTTGGTGATCAATTTGAGACTCATTGACACCAACCCACTTCTAATCTAATTAGTAGATAGGTTGGGACTTATGGGTTGATGTGATCAAGCCTATTTGACGTACTTCAAGCTTAGGAGTAGATATTACGTACTTAATAGGTTGGCCCCTCATAATTATCAATGCATGGTTTATAGACAAGGATGGTGATCTCATTTACCTATGTCTAACCAATAGTACTTTCCCAATTATTTTATTAGTCCTTATCATTTACTTTCTTGTTGTTTACTTCTCTTGTTAATTACCAAATCAAACCCCCTTGCATTTTCATAGCCAATAATTGAGTACTTCATTGCAATTCCTTGTGAGACGATCCGGAGTTTAAATACTTCGGTTAATTCTTAATGGGGTTTGTACTTGTGACAACCAAAATTTTTGATGTGGAAATTATTTGTATGTTTGGAGCTATGCTTACAACGAAGTAATTCTTTCTATAAGAAGAAAATCTAGACCATCGAGCAAATCTCATCTATCAAAATGGCGCCGTTGCCGGGAAGTTGTAATGATGTTATATTGTTGGCTTTTGTGAATATGTGAATATGTTTGTCTTTTGCTTGTTTGTTAGTCTTTGTTAAGTTTAGGACTTTGTTGCTTATTTTTGTTAGTTTTTGTTTTTATTTGCTATCATGAATTCTCACCCCTTTGGCTATGAGTATGGTTCAAACTATGTTGTAGGAAATGAAAGCTTCAATGAGGATGTGAATCAAGGATTTGGAAATCAAAGGTGGGAGGAGCCCTGATAAACCCATATTTTATGATATACTTTGTGCTTAATTTGAGTGATTTATTCAATCCTTCACCCATTTATTCATATTAATTACATGGTTTTACTTCTCCTTCCTTATTATGTGATGTATGTGAAAAACATATTTCCTATGCTTTAAAATTAATTATTTTAATTACCTTTATTTCCATTCGATGCCGTGATTAGTGTGTTGAGTAGTTTCAGATCTTCTAAGGCAGAATGACTTAAAGGATGAAAAAGGAAACATACAAAAATGGAAGGAAAGTGCAAAATGGAGTCCTTGAAGAAACTGGCATCCACGTGATCGCATGGACGACGCGATCGCGTGCCAAGCCCAAATCAACAGCGGCGCGGCCGCATGACTAACGCGACAGCGCGACTGAAGCAGAACGAATATGACGCGGTCGCATGACTGACGCGACCGCGTGGCAAGGAAAAGCGCCGAACGACGCGACCGCGTGACCCACGCGGACGCGTGACAGAGGCCACGCACCAAAAATTGCAGAAAATGCTCCCAGCGATTTCTGAAGCCCTTTTTGGCCCAAATCCAAGTCCAGAAGGCATAGACCAGAGGTTATGAAGTGAGGGAATGCACCCATTCAGGGAGAGCTTACCGATTTTTACTTTCCATGAATTAGATTTAGTTTAGAGAGAGATTCTCTCTCTCTCTTTAGGATTAGGATTTAGATTTAGGATTTTTATTCACTTTCAGGATTATCTCTTTTGATCAGGTTCAATATTCCTTTTATTTACTTTTGCAAGCTACTTTATGAATCCTAACTTCCATAACTTCCATAATCCCAATCTTTTCTTAGGAAATAAATAGGATTCGAAGATCAAACCGATTAATCCCTTGACCTTCCTTTATGTTAGTAAAGGTTAACAAAGTGGAATTAGGATTCAACCATCATCATCATTACTAAGGATAGTGATGATATGACCTCTAATTTCTCATACATTGCCAAAAGTGTGTTTTTACAGTTATTTATTTATTTTACAGTCATTTACTTATTTTTAATTGCAACTCAAATTACTTGTTCCTCATCTTCAAAACCCCGATTTACAATCTTCATAACCAATAATAGGAACATACTTCCCTGCAGTTCCGTGAGAAGACGACCCGAGGTTTAATACTCGGTTATCAATTTTAAGGGGTTTGTTACTTGTGACAACCAAAACGTTTGCACGAAAGGAATTTTTGTTGGTTTAGAAACTATATCTACAACACGAATGTTTTTATGATATTCTTTACTGGCAAAAATCTCGTTCGTCAAAATGGCGTCGTTGCCAGGGAACTGCTAACGTGTGCCTTATTATTGGTTATTGTAAATATTTTTCTTTTTCTTGTTTATTTATTTTTGTTCTTCCTTTTTAATTTTATTTGCTACTATGGAGTCTCACCTCTCTCGCTTTGAGTTTGGTTCTAACTTTGTTGAAGGAAATAGAAATTACAGTAGGAATATGTATCAAGGTCAGACCAATCAAGGATGGATGGAGCCAAGAGGATCTAATCAACCCTTTAGGCACCCACACCCTCCAAGATATCATGGACAACGACCATTCTACAATGCATACCCAGCTGATAGATATGGTAGACAACCTTGTAACTACCAACAAGCCCCACCCCGTGCCTATAGACCATCCTCTCAACATAACCTCGAACCACCACCCTCACAAGCTTCTTTTCACCATTCGCCACCGTATGATCCTTTTCCACCCCGGTTCCAATCCAATCACTCCCAAGCACCACCACTTCCCAATGTTTCATATCCAAATCCATCACCCAAAGAATCAGAGGTTCACCTCAAGGCAACAGTAAATAAGCTTCAAGCAACCATTCGACAACTGGAGCAAGTAGTAATTCAATTAGCTTCTAGACGCGCGAACATTCAAGGACCAACCACAGCCCCATGTGGACAATCTAATGAAGAGTGTAGCATGAAGGAAATATTAGAAACTCCAGTGGACAAGATAGAGCATGAATTCATACTAGAACAAGTAGAAGAAGCTGTCATTGTACAAGAAGAAGAGTTGGTTGAAGATCTAGGAGATGCTGAACCTCCATGGGAATCCAGAGCTGAGGAGAACTCCGTCAAGGACGTTACAGTTGATGCTAAGGAGGATATTGCACGATCCCCAAGGCAAGTCGTTTATGAAGAACTAGACGGAATAACCCATGACACAAATTCCCTTGATGATGATAGTCACAAGTCTAGCCCTCTTAGTGATGAACTTGCATCCACAAGTGAATTCTCTGAGATCGAAGAATCTTCCCCAATTGAATACGAAGATGATGCAGAGGTAGATTTCTCTCAACCGCCAATCTATGACTCAAGTGATGAGGAAGACATAGAAGACTTTGACCAGGGTGATGATGCATTTGAAGATCCTTGCAAAGAAGTGGAGGAATTCACAGAAGATTACCTGGGAGCAGAACTTACAGAACCACCAGAAACACCTACCCCAAGGCCATTACCACCTAATACAAGCTTCAAATGGGTACAATCCTTAACTTTTAACTTTACTTTTTCACTTGAATATGGTTTACTTGAAACAGATGGCCAGCTTAGAGCTCTCTGCGGCTTTAAAAGTAAGAGGGAAATGGCTCGTGCTCAGAGCTGGTGTACAAGGTTCAATAAGGTTCCACGCTTCAACTTGAAGTGCACAGATTGGTATCAAGCTCAATTGAATGGATCTCAGAAAATGTTTGGTCACTATGGTGAGAATCTACATTCTAAACCGCCTGGATGGAAAAATATAGATCAAGATGGAGGCGGATTTAAGAACAAGGCTTGGGATCATGGATTCTATTCTGACATTCGTCACCCCGGGAGCCTGACAATCTGTTTGAAGCTGCTCAGAAGCTTTACATGCCTAGTTTGGGACCCTGGAGGCTATTGGCATTCCAAGCATTAGTGGAGATTTCTGGATGAATTTAAACACAAGCCACCATAACAGGAAGCTCCATCAATGTCCAACTTAAGGACTTTAACTAAAAGTGCTAGGTAGGAGACAACCCACCATGGTATGATCGTTCCTTTTGCAATTTTAATTTTATTTAGTTTTGTTTGTTTTTGAATTTTATTTTATTTTATTGAACCTGGAATCATGCATAGCATTCACGTTAAGCACTGCATTCTGCATATTGCATTCCGCATTCTACATATCTAAAAAAAAAAGGGTGCGCAACGCGATCGCATGCCCCATGCGATCGCGTCAAATGGCGAACTACACTTCCCACGCGACTACATCATCCACGCGGCCGCGTGACCTGGAGATCGGCGTAAAGATCCAACATCCAGAAAGTTGGGTTGGAATCGTGCAGCCATTGTGCGTCTAGCACAAAATGGCCCACGCGATCGCATGCCCCATGCGATCGCGTCACATGCACACAACCAGTCCCACGCGACCGCGTGAGCGACGCTATCGCGTCGCATGGATTGCACAAATCCCAAAAGGAGACAGAGAGTTACGCTGGAACAATGCTGGATTCGTGCGTTTAGCACAATTTCCAGCGATGCGATCGCATGCCCCATGCGATTGCGTCATCCCTTCTTTTACCCCCTCCATGCGATCGCGCGCCCCACGCGATCGCGTCACCCCCATTTTCACCCCAACCACGCGACCACGTGCCCCACGCGGCCGCGTTGATTCAAATTTATAACCCCTCAGTCACGCGAAACCCCATCAGTCTGCCTCAGAACCGCAACCCCACCGCAACACCACCGCCAGCCGCCGCGCCGAACGCCACTTCCACCACCCCCAGCCACCTCTCTACCCCAACCCCCTTCTTACGCCTACCAGGTTCCGCAACACACAATCCCTTTTATCCGTTCGTAGTTTATTCTTATTTTTCCGTTTATGTTCATGTTAGGATAGTTAGATATGCATGTTGTAGTGGATTTTTTTTTTAGGTTGTTAGGTAGCCTAGGATGTGGTTAGTGGATTTAGGTCTGTTTACTTGCACTGTTCTTGTTTCTGTTTTATCAAATTTGCGAATCTGCTGCTGCTGTGATATTGTTCATATGCTGCATTTCTTGTATATTGCTGCTCCTTACACTGAATTTTCATGCTTATATTCATTATGTATAACTGCAGCTTGATTTTTTAATTCATATGAACTGTTTGATTGTTGTTTATTTTCCGGAAAAATCCAATTTTAGCCGGAATGCTGCCCAAATTTTTTATAAATCTTTTTGACTTTCATTCATGTTTTGATTTTGGAATCTTGAACTCTGTTTTCCTCTGCTTTAACCAAACCATTCATGAATTCCAGGGCATGCATTCTTATCCTCTTTGATTTCCTGGTTCCTAAACTGCAATTTTGATGTTTGATTCCTATTTTTCCTTTCTTTATCTCTATTTGAATCATCATCAAATTGTTTTACTTGTTTGAATATGAGTTACCTATAGCTTCTACCTATGATTACTTGCTACTTGGAATATTTTCATTATGCCTCTTACTTTAACCCATTTTTCACTAACTCACTAATTTTAACTCTAACCAACCTAACCTTTTCAAAACTTTTTTTTTGTTGCTTTTCTTTCACTTTCTTTTAACATTCTAACCAAGGCGTGATGTTAATTTTTCTATTTAACTTGCATTCAATTACATTTTGGATTGTGATTTCTCTTTTCAGACTTTTCACTCATATACAATCCTAAATGCACATTTTACTTAACTCATATTCATTATCCTATTGCTCCTTTGACACTTTGTGTTTTCTTTTATTATTTGCCTATTTTCCTTCCTATTTTTATTATATCTTGATTTTCTATTTTTCAGGATGTCAGATTCCCGGAGAAAGGGAAAAGGCAAGGCCACTTCTGGCAAAAAGAAAAGAGGAGAAGCCTCCGTGTCTATCATCGACCTCATGCATGATGCCTCCTTGCGAGAGAAAGCCTTTACCTCGCAAGAGAAGGCCGACCAGCTACTTCCCACCACTGACCCAGTAAAGTTTGCAAACCGATACTGTGAGCTAAAGTATCCGGTGTTTGCAAACTCCAGGAACCTATACCTGGAGCAGACTTTGAAGATCCCAGAAGAACTCCAGCAATACACCTCTGATCAGATCAAACAAAGAGGCTGGTTCTTTCTGGAGAGACCTCTGACTGAGGTTAATGCATCTTGGGTTAGGAAATTCTACTGCAACTACTTCAAAACTTCCCTAGATGCAGTGAACCTCAAAGCGGAGCAAATTCTGGTTACTGAGGAGGCAATAGAAGAGGTTCTGAAACTTCTACCTAAGACTGATCTTACAGATGGCTATCAGAAAGCTGAGGAGGATATGCGCTATATGCGATTTGACTGGGATGCAGTCAAGGCCCGGATTGCCCTTGACCCGTCAGTTCCTTGGATCATGGGTCAGAACACCACCATGCCGAAAGGGATCAAGCGGATTTACCTGAACGATGAGGCTCGGCTATGGCATCAGATATTCAACAACTACATTATGCCGAGTACTCACAAGACTGAGATACCAGCCGCTATGATCACCCTCCTTTGGTGTGTGATGGAGGACAAGGACCTGTACCTGCCATGCTTAATCCGGCACTACATGGCCAGGGTCTACGTCCGAGGAACTCTTCCCTTTCCCTATCTGGTTACACAGCTGGGCCATCGAGCTGACGTGCCATGGGAGGATGCTGATATGAGGCCACAGCAGGAACTTCCTGGCCTTGGGCTACAGACCTCCATTCCTGACTGCCACTGCTGATGATACGGCTACACCATCTGCCGATCCCTCTTCCTCCACTGCTGCACCACCTACCCCTGCCACCACCACTGCACCTCCACCTGCCACAAAGCCTGTCTATCATCTGGTGCATCGCTTGTTTCGACGACTTGACCAGATGGAGCGTTGCAACAAGCGACGCTATGAGCACCTGAAGCTGATGATACGATCCGGCGACATCCCCTCCGAGCCTGACACACCATCCGAGGTATCTGAGGAGGAGGCGGATGCGCCCGAGGCAGAGACCCATCCCCAGGGAGAGGCAGAGCAGGCAGCCACCCAGCAGGCAGCACCCCAGTAGATCCTGAGATCCCCATTCAGACAGCCCCTCCTCTCCAGCAGCCGGACATTCAGCCAACCCCCCACAAAGACACCAGCTACCATCCCTTCCAGTTATGACACCCCTTCACACCCTTCTTGAGTGAGCATCAGGGACGATGCTTCATTTTAAGTGTGGGGAGGTCGCCATCTCTGGCGTATTATTTTGGTGAACCACTATAGACTCTTTTTCTTTTATTTTGGATATTTTTCTGTATTTTTCTCTTTATTTTTAATTTTATTTTTTGAGTATTTATACATTGCTACTTTTATGTATTTTTACTCTATTTCGGTATTTTGCATTTTTAGTTCATATTTTAGTCACTTAGTTGCAATTCTAACTTATTAGTTATAGAAATTGTGGATTGATTAGTATAGTTTACCCTTTTTTTAGCATAAGATAACTCAGAATAGATTGAAAAGAAAAAGGAAGTAAACTAGAGACTTTACCAAAATCAAAACAACCCACACCTTGTATATATAGCATTACATGTTAGTTAACAACACTTCATCAAGGAGAAACGCTAGAACTTTAAAGCCATTCAATATAAGTTTTACATTGAGAATAATGAGAATTTTTAACTAAACCTGCATGACATACATAAGTGATAAATGATTTCTGAGCTAGAGAACACATAGCCTGTGAGTTTTGAGCTTAATTGTGTGGTTTAAACCATAATTTTTATTCCTGTGTGTTCCGCCCTTCTTTTATATTCTGATGTTCTTTACTTTGCTTTAATCTATATGTCCAATTATAGAATATAGAATATAGAATATAGATACATACCAAAAGAGTGATTGAGACCATTATTTGATTTTTGCTCACTTATCCCAAAAAAATAACCCACCTTTCACATTACCCTTGTTAGCCCCCTTGAGCCTTTAAATCCCCTTTTATTCTATTAGCCATACTACTAGCCTTAAGCAGAAAAACGGATTCACTTATTAGCTCACTTAGCCTTATACATATATCCTTACCTTTACCTTGGCCCCATTACAACCTTAATTAAAGACCTCATGATTTTTGGTATGAATGTATTCTATAATTGTTGATTGGTTAGATGAAGAACAAAGTTATAGAAAGGAAGAATAAAAAGAGGAATAGAGTGATTAACCCAATAAACACTGAGTGACTAGAGAGTAAACACAAATCCAGTGAGGGTTCAATAGCTCATTAACATTTATCTCTGTTTGAATTATCTAATTGTCTTGCGAGTCCATAAAATGCTTTTTCTCCCATCTCAATTGTAAAAGTGCTTATTGATTACCTAAGGCTTGGCTACATATATGACTCCTTGAGAATGTGAATTAATTCAACTACATGCAAGCTTTATATACAAGTGAGCAAATAAAAAAAAGTAGAATTGCATGATGCATCATTCATTTAGGTAGTTGCATTTAGATTAGATTGCATTGCATGACATTCCATCACTTTAACCTTACTTATTACCTTGGATTTTGTATGAGGACATGCTATTATTTAAGTGTGGGGAGGTTGATAAACCCATATTTTATGATATACTTTGTGCTTAATTTGAGTGATTTATTCAATCCTTCACCCACTTATTCATATTAATTGCATGGTTTTACTTCTCCTTCCTTATTATGTGATGTATGTGAAAAACATATTTCCTATGATTTAAAATTAATTATTTTAATTACCTTTATTTCCATTCGATGCCGTGATTAGTGTGTTGAGTAGTTTCAGATCTTCTAAGGCAGAATGACTTAAAGGATGAAAAAGGAGACATACAAAAATGGAAGGAAAGTGCAAAACGGAGTCCTTGAAGAAACTGGCATCCACGCGATTGCATGGACGATGCGATCGCGTGCCAAGCGCGAATCAACAGCGGCGCGACCACATGACTAACGCGACCGTGCGCCTTAAGTAGAACGAATATGACGCGGTCGCATGACTGACGCGACCGCTTGGCAAGGAAAAGCTCCGAACGACGCGACCGCGTGACCCACGCGGACGCGTGACAGAGGCCACACACCAGAAATTGCAGAAAACGCTCCCAGCGATTTCTTTAGCCCTTTTTGGCCCAAATCCAAGTCCAGAAGGCATAGACCAGAGGTTATGAAGTGAGGGAATGCACCCATTCAGGGAGAGCTCGCCAATTTTTACTTTCCATGAATTAGATTTAGTTTAGAGAGAGATTCTCTCTCTCTCTTTAGGATTAGGATTTACTTAGGAAATAAATAGGATTCGAAGATCAAACCGATTAATCCCTTGACCTTCCTTTATGTTAGTAAAGGTTAACAAAGTGGAATTAGGATTCAACCATCATCATCATTGCTAAGGATAGCTAGGATAGGACCTCTAATTTCTCATACCTTGCCAAAAGTGTGTTTTTACAGTTATTTATTTATTTTACAATCATTTACTTATTTTTAATTGCAATTCAAATTACTTGTTCCTCATCTTCAAAACCCCGATTTACAATCTTCATAACCAATAATAAGAACATACTTCCCTGAAGTTCCTTGAGAAGACGATCCGAGGTTAAATACTCGGTTATCAATTTTAAGGGGTTTTTTACTTGTGACAACCAAAACGTTTGCACGAAAGGGATTTTTGTTGGTTTAGAAACTATATCTACAACGCGACTGTTTTTATGATATTCTTTACTGGCAAAAATCTCGTTCGTCAAGCCCCAAGCTTATGAACAACCTTCTTGGCAACAACCTCCTCCCGAATCAAGTCTGACAAGAGTGCTTGGGAAGATGACTACTATCCTCACGGAGATACACAATGACCAAAGGGCATTCTATGCCACCCGAGCCGTCCAAGCGTCACCCCAATATAACTACTCTCTGGATTCATATGGGTATAATCCTAATCCTAATGCATATCTGTTCATACCCTGGGTCGAGTTATTCGACCCGGGATGTTTAGCGACAAAGCGACCGACCTCTTCAGGTCAGACTATCTGATCTCTTCCCAAAGAGCTCGGCCAAATTGCCAGGAAAGCCCAATAAAGGGCCCAGATAGATGAACATGACCCAAATCCAAAGGCAGCCCAAGTCTATAGAGATAAGGGTGGTTCTCTTGAAGGTAAGATGACCTCACTCAAAGATAAAGATAAGATAAGATAACTAACTTATCTTATCTAAAAAGGTCACTCCACACCATTATAAATACACTGGAGCACCCAGGTATAACTCATACTTTGATTCTACTAAAAATCTGCTTAATACCCTTGCTAACTTAAGCATCGGAGTCCCTTGCAGGTACCCCCCACCCTCCGGTAACGAAGGATCAGCAGCGCAGCCAAGCTCAATAAGTCGGATACGATAGCTCCGGCCGTCACTCATAGCCGGACACGTCATCTCCGATCAGCACAGAAGATCTCGTACGAGATCGACCTACAGTTTCAGGTAACCCTCGGAACATTGGCGCCGTTGCTGGGGAACCTGGAAGTCATCCCACCACCATGGCTGACGACCATGGCAACGACCACGATTCGGATCTAGAGGATAGAACACCGCACAAGAACATGGACACTACACCAAAAGATACTCCTCAACCTAACAAAGTGATGCACAGAAAACTTGTCTCGCAACAAATTTCCTTCGGCAAGTGTACCGAATTCGTCGTCAAGTAATAACTCACAAAAGAGTGAGGTCGAATCCCACAGAGATTAACGGATTAAGCAATCAATGGTTGATTGATTATCCTAGTTAGACGAATCAGATTTGAATGATGAGCAGCAGGAAGTGTAAATTGCATGAATGTAAAGAAAGCAATAAAGTGCAGAAAAGTAAAATGGCAAGAAAAGTAAATGTAAGAACTATAAAATAAAATGAACATTGGGATCAAGAGATATTACAATCCTCCGGATCAAGTTTATTCTCATCTCTTCCTCAATCAATACATTCATTGATCTCCTTGGCAATCTTAATTGATTGAATTCCAATTTCTTGGAATTCAATCTCTCAAATCTTGATCAATAGCCAATTCCTTGGTCAATTGCTCATGAGAAGAGATGAAGTATGGTCACTGATTATACCACATGCATTTCTCAAATCAAGTGTTGGAAGGATTATAGTCACATATCCATCCACACCCAATTTGGTCCAGCATGAGAAAGCATTTCTAGCATGATCTCTTCATTCCTCTTTCAAGGTTCAGAAGAGATCCAAGTATGAATAGTTTCTTTTCCAAGATAACTACCCAATTGGATGAAGATTGAAAGCTCTCTCGTAAAATCAAGAGGAAAGAAAGAAGAAGAAGAATAAGAACTACACTTAATCCATTGAATCACAATAGAGCTCTCTAACCCAATGTAAAGAGTTAGTTGATCATTGCTCTACAAAAATAGAAAAGAAAGAAAGTGAAGAAAAGTAAAGATGAAGATTTAAACTGAAATTGAAAATTCAACATTTATAAATGAAAATTACAACTAAAAGAAAGAGAAGGAAAAGTGTGTGAGGGGAGGGAGTCCGAAGACCCCTCTTCAATCCCCCATTCCAGAATTGTCAAGCCCCCCTTTCAATGTAAAAACTAAGGCCTTTATACAGGCTCTCCTAAATTACAAAATGAAATTAAAATCAAATTACAATTAAATGAAAATTCCTATTCTAGATGCTTCTTGTGGTCTTGATTGGTTGACAATTGTGGGCTTGCTTGCTTGAGCTTTAAAGTGGACTTGAGAGAGAAGTGAGTCAAGTTGAGGTCCAGGTGCTAAAGTTTGTGCTAAAGTTAGCCACACTAATGCTACAAGTGTGGCGTTAGTGCTAAAGTTATTGTGGCTAACGTTGCACTTGCTGCCCAGTTGGTGTTTTTGGGGCTTAAAAGATACCTCTTGTTTGTGCTCCAATTTAATGCCCACTATAGAGTATTATATATCGTTGGAAAGCTCTGAATGTTAGCTTTCTAACGCAACTAAAATCACTTCAATTGGATCTCTTTAGCTAAAGTTATGCTCCTTTGAAGTGGATATGGTCGCTGGCATAGTTGCTAGCGTTACTGGAAAACTTGAGTGCCAATAACGCTAGCGATCAGGGCTTCATTATTGCCAGTTTCTAGAGCTTAAACTTAGTGTCCACTCCATACTATTATATATTATTGGAAAGCTCTGGATGTCTACTTTCGAACGCTTTTGGAAGCGCATCATTTGGAGCTCTACAACTCGAGTTACACTTCTTGGAAAGTGAAGAGGTCAGTTGACCTTAATACAGGTTGATACCATGTTCATCATTGCACTTTCAGGGCAAGTTTTCTCCCTCAAATTTAGTGTCAACCATGTAGTGCCATATATGCTTGGAAAGCTCTGGAATCCTACTTTCTAATGCCAATGGAATCACCTCATTTAGAGATTTGTGGCTCAAGTTATGCGTGTTTGAAGAAGGCATGGTCAGGCTGCCAGGTGGGACTTTTGCCCACGTTAACTACCACGTTAACTTAGTTAACGTGGGAGTTAACGTGGGTCTTGTTGCTTCGCCAACGTTAGTGGAGATCACCTTTTCCACTAACTTTGGCTTCTCCCTTTACTTCCAAGTTAGTTCCCACGTTAATGTAGTTAACGTGGAAGCTAACGTGGGTCTTCTTGCTTCGAAAACGTTAGTGGCACTCACTTTTTCCACTAACGTTGGCATATACCCCTTTCGCAAGCATTATTGGGCTCACCTTCCCCATTAACGTTGCTTGGTGCCTTTTGTCCCTTTGTTAGAGTTCACGTTAGTGTAGCTAACGTGACTCTTAATGTGGGTCTTCATTCTATGCTCTCCTTCTTCAAAGTTAATGCCACTAACTTTTCTCACTAACGTTGTGGCTTTCCTTCCATCCACGTTAGTGCCCACGTTAGTGTAACTAACGTAGCCACTAACGTGGCTCTTCTCTTCTTCTTTTGGCCTGAAATCAATCAAACAAAGTGCATCAAAGTCTTGCTCTTAATCATGGGATCATGCATCATCCAATTTATCATATAATTCATGCAAAATTCTCATGAAATCATGTAAAGTGCACAATGTATGCTTGAATCAAGATGTAAGTGAATATCTACCCAAAACTAGCTTATTTCCTAAGAAAATGCATGAAACTACCTTAAAAATAGTAAAGAAAAGGTCAGTGAAACTAGCCAAAATGCCCTGGCATCACAAAGACAACAATTCACCGAATATGGGAGCCATGGAGGCACTTCAGGATCGCTTGAGGCAACTTAAAAAGGAGGTGGAGCATCTACAAGAAACTGAGAGAGACCTACGAAGGGAAGTTAGGCAGCGCCGTGAGTTAGAGGACAAGCTCCTAAAACTCGAAGCCGATCTCAAAACCAAGACTACTCGATCAAGTCACGAAGATGACTCCCGTAAATACCAAGATCCATTCACCAAAGAGTTCATGAAGGCCAAAACCCCAAAAGACTTCAAACTTCCCGACATGACTCTGTATGATGGGACTACAGATCCCGGCCATCATCTCAGTAATTTCAGAAGTAGAATGTACCTCACCGATGCTTCAGATGCAGTTCGCTGCAAAGTCTTTCTGACTACTCTAACAAAGACGGCAATTAGATGGTTCGACAATCTACCTCCTAGGTCCATCTCAAGCTTCGACGACTTAGCCAAGAAGTTTTTAGCCAGATTCTCCATCAAAAAAGATAAGGCTAAGCACACCGCAAGTTTATTGGGAATCAGGTAAGGAGATCGGGAAAGTCTTCGCAACTACATAGAAAGATTCAACAAAACATTCCTGGACATACAAAGCCTACCTACAGAGGCCGCCATTATGGGCCTCATCAATGGCTTATGAGAGGGACCTTTTAGCCAATCTATATCGAAAAAAACACCCCACATCTCTGAATGAAGTGCAAGAACGGGCAGAGAAGTACATCAACATGGAGGAGAACTCTCGACTAGGAGAGACTTCAAAATCCGGATCCACATACTCCTCTCGAGATAAGGATAAAGAGTCCAAAAAGAAAGAAGATCGACATGGGGAAAAATAAAAAAATATCACAATTACACCCCTCTTCGGGTGTCCCTTGTGGATGTCTACAAAGAGGTCTGCCATACTGAAAAAATACCCCCAGCTCGGCCACTCAAAGGCAAAAAAGGAGGAGGAAATCGGTCTGAATATTGCGAATACCATAGAATCCGCGGGCATTCCACCAACGAATGTTTTGACTTAAAGAATGTCGTAGAAAAATTAGTAAGAGAAGGAAAATTATATCGGTACCTGGCCACTCGAGACGATGAGCAAAGATAAAGAAGAAGGGATGAAGATGTCAGACGAACCGAGCGATCACCTCGTACACCAGAAAGACACGTCCACATGATACACGGCGGATTTGCGGGAGGAAGAATCTCCAAATCATCTCGCAAAAGATATCTTAAAGAAGTATATCATGTCAAGGGAAAGGAGAAAGCACCCGACATCCCCGCAATTACTTTCACTAAAGAAGACGCATCTGGTATCATATCAGGACACGACAATCCCATGGTCATCACTATTATACTGGCAAACGCAAATCTCCACCGCACACTGATAGACCAATGGAGCTCCGCCGACATCTTATTCAAAACTGCCTTCAACAAGCTCGGCCTAGAAGAAAAAGAACTTCGAGCATATCTGAACAGCCTGTTCAGACTGGGAGACACACCAGTTCAACCACTTGGATACGTCTCACTACACACAACCTTCGGAAAAGGAAGCCAGTCAAGAACACTCATGATAGACTACATCATGGTAGACATGAGTTCGGCCTACAATGCCTTAATAGGCTGGACAACATTGAATCAGCTCAGCGAAATAGTCTCTACGCCACATCTATGCATGAAATTCCCAACAGCAGAAGGGATAGCTACAATAAAAGCAGACCAGAAGACGGCGCGTCACTGCTACAACGAAAATCTAAACCTCAGATGCAGAGTAGAAGAGTTCCACACAATCGAACTCGGGGGAGTTTAGAGGCACGAAGAACTCCGCCCACAGCCTAAAGGTGAAGTAGAGAAAGTCCAGATCGGAGACATCTCGGACAAAACAACCAATATTGGTACAATCCTAAAGGGAGACATAAAAGAATCACTCGTACAGTTCTTACGAGATAACGTCGACCTCTTCGCATGGAAGGCAGCAGACATGCCAGGCATAGACCCCAAATTAATGTGCCATAAGCTGGCAGTCTACCCAGGATCTCGGCCAGTACAACAGAGACGAAGAAAGCTCAGACCAGAATGATCCCAAGCTGTGGAAAAGCATGTACAAGCTCTACGGGAGGCAGGATTCATAAGAGAAGTCAAGTACCCACTATGGCTATCTAACATCGTCTTGGTGAAAAAATCAAATGGGAAGTGGCGGATGTGCACCGACTACACTGATCTCAACAAAGCCTGCCCAAAAGATCCTTATCCACTCCCAAGTATCGACGCTCTGGTGGATGCCTCCTCCGGATACAAATACCTCTCGTTTATGGACGCATATTCGGGATACAATCAAATCCCAATGTACCCACCCAACCAAGAAAAAACTTCATTCTTAACACCAAAAGCAAACTACTGCTACATCATCATGCCATTTGGACTCAAAAATGCGGGAGCCACTTACCAGAGATTGATGAATAAGATCTTTATGGATCACATTGGAAAAATCATGGATGTCTATGTGGACGACATGTTAATAAAGACACAAAGTGAAATGACGTTACTGTCCGACCTCACCCAAGTATTCAACACTATAACAAGGCATGGCATGCGACTTATTCTTGCAAAATGCACCTTCGCAGTAGAAGCAGGCAAATTCTTGGGTTTTATGCTCACACAAAGGGGAATCGAGGCAAATCCGGATAAATTCCGGGCCATACTCAACATGAAGAGCCCGACTTGTGTCAAAGAGGTACAACAACTCAACGAAAGGTTAGTAGCCTTGTCTAGATTTCTAGCCGGATCGGCAATAAGATCTCTCCCCTTCTACACCACTCTAAGGAAGGGAAAGAAGTTTGCATGGACCACCAAGTGTGAACAAGCCTTCCAAGATTTCAAAAGATTCCTGGGACACCCACCTATCCTAACTCGGCCACGGAAGGGAGAACCACTCATATTGTACCTCACGGTAGGAAGTCGGGAAGTAGCCTCAGTATTAGTCTGAGAAGACGACAGTGGGCAACAACCCGTATACTTCATCAGCAAAGCATTACAAGTATCCGAGCTGAACTACCAAAAAATAGAAAAATTTGCCTATGCTCTCATCTTAACATCTTGACGACTTCGCCTATATTTCCAAGCCCACAGCATTAGTGTTCGAACCAATCAGCCAATAAAAGGCATTCTGCAAAAAACAGATTTAGCAGGAAGAATCTTATAATGGGCAGTCGAGTTGTCTGAATTCGACCTTCAATACGAAGCTTGGACAGCCATCAAATCCCAATATTTGGCCGACTTCATTGCAGAATTTACAGACACCCCGGAAGCCTCTACAAAATGGAATCTCTATATAGATGGCTCCTCAAACAAAAACAGAAGCGACGCGAGCGTGATAATTGAAAGCGATCAGGGAACCCAAATCGAACTTTCCCTCAAATTCGGTTCCCTGCCTCAAACAACAAGCTGAGTATGAGGCACTACTAGCTGGTTTGAAGCTGGCCGAAGAGGTCGGAGCTAAAAAACTCATCATCTACAGCGACTCACAGGTGGTCACTTCACAAATAGAGGGGAGCTACTAAGCCAAGGACCCCACCATGAAAAAGTACTTGGATAAACCAAGGAATAGCTCGAACAACTCGGGGAATATGAGGTCCGCCACATATCCCACGAACAGAACGCCCGAGCTGATGCACTCTCAAAGCTAGCCAGCACCAAACTAGGGGGCAACAATAGAAGCCTCATCCAGGAAACGCTGTAGAACCCGTCAATCTCGGAAGAGGAAAAAGTCCTAGCCATAACAGGTCTGGATCAAGGATGGATGACTCCCATAATTAACTACCTCAAAACAGAAACACTTCCTACAGATGAAAAGGAGGCAAATAGGTTAAAACGGGAAGCACAATACTACACTATCATAAACAATACTCTATACAAAAGAGAGATTTCTATACCACTGTTAAAATATGTACCGACTTCCAACACAAAAGAAGTTCTAGAAGAGATACATAGTGGCATCTGTGGAAATCACCTCGGAGAGCAAGCACTTACCAAAAAGGTACTCCGGGAAGGGTTTTATTGGCCAACTCTACAAAAAGAAGCCACGGAGTTTGTAAAGACATGTCCATCATGTCAGAAACATGCCAACTTTCACATCGCCCCACCAGAGGAACTCATCAGTGTGACCTCACCTTGGCCATTTGCAAAATGGGGACTCGACCTTCTCGGACCCTTCCCTCAAGGATCGGGACAAGTTAAATTCCTCATAGTAGGGGTAGACTATTTGACAAAGTGGATCGAGGCAGAACCTCTAGCTAACGCCACTGCTCAAAGAAGTCAAAAATTCCTATATAGGAACATTGTCACAAGGTTCGGGGTTCCATACTCCATCACCACAGACAATGGCACCCAATTCACAGATCCAGGCTTCAGAAAGTTAGTGGCCGACTTGAACATAAAACACCAGTTCACTTCCGTAGAACATCCCCAAGCCAATGGACAAGCCGAAACTGCCAATAAAGTCATATTGGCTGGGCTAAAATGGAGATTACAGGACGCAAAGGGAGCCTAGGCTGAAGAGCTCCCACAAGTCCTATGGGCATATCGAACAACGCCACATTCCACCACAAAGGAATCACCCTTCCGATTAGCATACGGAATGGAGGCAATGATCCCAGTGAAGATTGAAGAAGGGTCGCCTAGAGTAATCCACTATAATGAAGAAGCCAACTCCCAACTTCAAAGGGAAGAACTCGACCTACTTCCAGAAGTCCAAGAAAGAGCTCGGATTAGGGAAGAAGCATTAAAACGTCGAATGGCTTCGAGATACAATCAAAAGGTAGTGCAGAAAGGTTTTGCTGAAAACGACCTCATCCTAATCCGAAATGATATCGGAACAACTCGACCTGGAGAAGGAAAGCTGGCAGCAAACTGGAAAGGACCCTACCGAGTCATAGAAGTACATGGAAAGGGCTACTACAGACTGTCCGAACTCGATGGGTGAGAGCATCCTAGGTCATGGCACACCTGCAACCTAAGAAGGTACTATAGTTAGGGATAATAAAGGATCTTAGGATAAGGCGCACTCTTTTTCCCGAAAAGGTTTTTTAATGAGGCGCCAAGCCAAGACCTACATATTGCCCAACTTAAAGGGATAAAAGTCCCGTATGTATATATTTGCATTTTCTTTTGAATAAAATCTGTTTAGATCTTCTACAAATTCTCAAGCCGTATTAATCTGAAACATTCATCGTTCGATTCTAAAGCTACAGATCGGCAGAAAGTGAAAATCAAATTCACTACACGATCACGATAAAGACCAACAGATATGAAAACCAAATTCATTAAAAAGTCAACCAAACGAGGATTAAACCCAATTTCTACAAAATCGGCAAAGATGAAAACAGAATAATGCAAGAAGTTATTGAAAGTGATCCATAGAAAGGACCTGACGAGGTCTTAATAAAATGGATTGCTAAAAAATAACTTAAAGATTGACCGACATAAAGAAGTCAGACCAGTCGCAATAACCAAAGTTATAAGTAAATCCCTGGAAAGAGATCTGGCCAGCCCTATAAAAGAGAATTACAATAATTTAGAAAGGCCAAACATGATGAAGTCGGCCCAAAACATAAAAGTTGTAAAAGTAATCACTGAAAGAGACCTGAACAAGGTCCAAGAAAGAGGATTACAAAAATAACTTAGAAGGGCCCGACATGATGAAGTCGGCCCAAAATATAATAGTTATAAAAGTAATCCTTGAAAGAGACCTGAACAAGGTCCAAGAAAGAGGATTACAAAAATAACTTAGAAGGGCCCGACATGATGAAGTCGGCCTAAGACATAAAAGTTATAAAAGTAATCCCTGAAAGAGACCTAAACAAGGTCCAAGAAAGAGGATTACAAAAATAACTTAGAAGGGCCCGACGCGATGGAGTCGGCCCAAAACATAAGTAATCCCTGAAAGAGACCTAAATAAGATCCAAAAAAGAGGATTACTAACAACAACTGGGACGAAGCCGACAAGACGAAATCAGCCTCCTGAAAATCTTAGCATTATACAAGGTAATTCCTAATAAAGACCTGAACAAAGGTCCAAACAAAAAGAATTACTAGAAATAACTTCAGGCCAAGGCTCAAAGGAATCAAGCCAATCTAAAGAGGTCGGAAAACAAAAGTTCCAACACTCCCAAGACCTAGAAAGGTACTAAGAGGCTACCAAAATTAGCCCAAGAGTTTGGAAATTACTTTGTTTTTCAAAATAAAGTTGCTAAACAAGCAACTAGGAATGTAGCAAAAGTCAGAACCACCATTTACAAAATATAAAGAGTTCAAAAAACCCACAATCCGGGCTATCCACACAAACATCCAGAAAATTCATTAAGGATCCAAAGGCTTCTTAGCGGCATCAACACGGGGTGAAGGAGGACGAGTCTGAATAGGCACTGCATCCACTGTCTCGTCATCCCTGTTTAAGATCTGGCAATCAGGTTCCGATTCGGGATGACCAACCTCAGAGGAAGGAGCTGAAGAAGTCGGCACAACAGAAGCTTTGGCAACAGGCACAGAAGGGGGCGCAACATCATCCTCATCAGGGTCGTCAGGGACAATCTGACCATCCTTTACAACATTGTCCAGGCTAAAGAGAGTAAGGTCAAGCTCGGGGGCAAGAACCTAAACCTGTTCTTTCAGGTTCTCATAAGCAGCAGTTACTGTTCCGAGGGTTACCTAAAACTAGAGGTCGATCTCGAATGAGATCTTCTGTATAAGTCGGAGACAGTGTGTCCGGCTGGCTGGTGGCGGCCGGAGCTATCGTGTCCGACTTGTTGGACTTACTGCACTGCTGATCCTTGGTCACCGGAGGGTGGGGGGTTCCTGCAAGAGACTCCGATGCTTAAGTTAGCACGGGTATTAAGCAGGTTTATTGTAGAATCAGAGTATGAGTTATACCTGGGTGCTCCAGTGTATTTATAGTAGTGAGATGTGACCTTCTTTGGATAAGATAAGTTAGTTATCTTATCTTATCTTATCTTTTGTTGAGGTCAGCTTATCTTCCGTGGAACCGCCCTTGTCTCTATCGGCTTGGGCTACCTTTGGATCTGGGTCGTATTCCTTGAGTTTGGCCCTTCTTTGGGCTTTTCTTGTCACTTTGGCCGACTTCTTCGTAAAGAAGTCGGTCCGCTTGACCTAAAGAGGTCGGTCGCTTTGCTACTGAACATCCCGGCTCGGTCATCTCGACCCAGGGTATGAACAGTGCCCCTGCTTGAGCTCGGTCTTCTTTTTGAGGTCGAGTTCT
>NC_029794.2:88506387-88666841 GCF_000816755.2 Arachis ipaensis
TGTAGAATCAGAGTATGAGTTATACCTGGGTGCTCCAGTGTATTTATAGTAGTGAGATGTGACCTTCTTTGGATAAGATAAGTTAGTTATCTTATCTTATCTTATCTTTTGTTGAGGTCAGCTTATCTTCCGTGGAACCGCCCTTGTCTCTATCGGCTTGGGCTACCTTTGGATCTGGGTCGTATTCCTTGAGTTTGGCCCTTCTTTGGGCTTTTCTTGTCACTTTGGCCGACTTCTTCGTAAAGAAGTCGGTCCGCTTGACCTAAAGAGGTCGGTCGCTTTGCTACTGAACATCCCGGCTCGGTCATCTCGACCTAGGGTATGAACAGTGCCCCTGCTTGAGCTCGGTCTTCTTTTTGAGGTCGAGTTCTTGACTTCGGTCCTTTTCTAGTGAAGCCGAACTCAAGCATTTTGTTGATTTCTTTGTAGAAGCTTTTGAATGTAGAACGTTTTTCCTCTAAAAGCACGTGCTTTTATATCGGCGCTTTGGGAATGTGCAAGGGTTTAATGTTTTCATTAATTTTAACATTAATTGCCCCGTTTCCTTTTGGCTCTTTATTTTGATTTTGAAAACCCAGAAACGGTTTCTCTCCTTCGCCCTTTTCGTAACTTCTTTTCTCCGCTCTCTTTGCTCTCTGTTTTTTCGTTTGCACTTCTGCTTTCTTGTGTTGCGGCATTTGTTTGGCGATTTTCTGGGCAGCTTTTATTTCTGCGCCTCCATTTTTCTTCCTCAAAGCTTCTTTTGTCTCCAAGTTAGTCTCATTTTGTGCTTTCTCCTTGTTTTTGTGATGAGGTTTTGATTTTGATTTTCCTTTAGAGAAAGTTTGGATCTTTCTATTTCCATCGTGCCTTATTGTTGTTGAAATGTGCGTTCTGGGATTTTCTCCATCTTTTGCATGATCCTTTTTGTTTTTGCTTGATGCTTTTAAGGATTTGCATGTTCCTTGTTGTTTCTGTTCTGATACCGCTATCCGCATCTGTTCCTTGCTTTATTTGAAGGTTGCTTTTGTCTGGTTCTAAAAAAGGTTGTATCTTTAATGGTCTCTGTTTGGCGTGCTTGATGTTTGGGGATGTTTTTGCTGGTTTAGACTGTAAGGCAATGTTTTTGAAGACTTTTGTGTTTTACTCTGATGGAAAATGCTTGCTGTTTGAAGCCTTCTTTTCTTGGTTTGAGAGATGCTGGGGTGCGAGAAGTAGATTTTTACTAGAAACTTACTTTTTTATTACCTCCAAAAGATGCCCCAGGACTTTGGTTTGAGTCTTGGGGTTTTCCTTTTCTGTGTGTTTGCCTATATCGTATTGAGTTATTTTCTCCCTTGTCCGAGATGTTTTTAGTAATCCCATCTTCTTTTCTTACTTGTAGGATTAGTTGGCCTCATGTCTTCTCGCAATAACGTTGTAGAGATGTCTTCCAGAGTTCCTGAGGGGATGTCTGATTGGCTGGACTCCCTTGTCTTGTTGTGTGTTTCTGTTGTGGATGCTGAATTTTGCACAGAGCTGAGGAAGCGCCATAGGATTTGTGGTAACAGTGCCCGTGAGGGGAATTATAAGCTTGTTGCCCCTGATTCTGATGAGAGAGTTTATTTTCCGACTTCCATCGAGGGAGAGCCTCCCTTCTTCTATGCTTATGAATACTTCTTCAGCCAATTAAACGTTACTTTTCCTTTTACTGCTTTTGAAACTGACTTGTTGTGGTCATGTAACATTGCTCCGTCCCAGCTTCATCCGAATTCCTGGGGTTTTATCAAAATATTTCAACTGCTTTGCCAAGAGTTAGGCATAACACCTTCTGAAACTCTTTTCCTTTATCTTTTCATCTCGGCCAAGCCCGGAGGTTCCTCCAAAAAGAAAGCTTCCTAGGTTTCTTTCAGATCAGCCCAGGGGCATAAAGTTTTTGCTATGTATGATGAGTCGTTTAAAGATTTTAAGAACTATTTCTTCTGAGTTCGTGCTGTTGAGGGGGTCCGCCCCTTTTTTCTTGATGAAAATGACGAGCCTGCTTTTCCTCTAGAGTGGCAAAAGAATGTGAGAGTGCCACGTTATACATGGGAGATGCTTAATGAGGTTGAGCGGGCCTTTGTAGTTGTTCTTGAAGATTTGTGGGGGAAACCTCCCCATCTGGATACGAAGAGATTCTTGAGTGATCTATCTTTGGTTCGAACTACTTTGGGTACTGTCTTACTTGTTTTTATACTTGCTTCTGAGCTTTTCTTCTCCTATGTTGTAACTTGTCTTTTGTGGTTGATTCTATATTTTCAGAGATGTCGAAAAATAATGATTCCATGAAGGCCTACAAGAAGGCGAAGAAGGCAACTGCTGCTCTAAACCTCTCGGCCAAGGCGGCCGAAGAGGGATCTTCTCAGGTTCCAGTGAAGCCTCCTATGCCGAGTTCTCCCGGACCGAAGAAAGTAATTCCTATTCCTCAGGTTCATCTGGTCGATCCTCCACAATCTTCTGCTGTAGCTTCTGGTGCCCCTCCTAGTAAGAAGCAAAAAACGATTGAGCCTTTCAACCTTGATGCTCCTAACTTTGATGCGGTCGAGTTTGTAGATCAACAAATCGGCCCTTATGGTGTTCTCCCTATGGATGACGTGTCGCTTCTTCATCATTTTGATTATATAACTCGGAGTAGTATCAAGATGGCACACATGGGAGCGGCCCTATATCTAACTGCTCAAACTCTTCCTCTCCATGCCACTAAAGCTTTTATGGAGGAGGTCAAACAGGAGTTTGATCGGATGAAAGGCTTGAAGGAGGAGCTTGAAGTGAAGGTGGCCAAGTTGGAAAAAGATTTGGAGAATGAGAAGGCGAGTTCCATCTCTCTGGAGGCTTCTGTGAGGTTGGCCGAGGACACGGCTATGAGACATAAGGATAGTTATGTGACATCTTACCGGGAGGTGTTGCACCTGAGGGAGGAGTTGGAGAATGCCCGAGCTAATTACTCCGAGCTCCAAGGTCATCTTGTTGGTAGTGTAACTGCTGCCTATGAGAACCTGAAGGAACAAGTTCGGGTTATTGCTCCCGAGGCCGACCTGACCCTCTTCAGCCTAGATAACGTTGTCAGGGATGGCAAGATTGTCCCTGATGACGAGGATGATGATGATGTTGAACCTCCCCCTGTGTCCTCTGCCAAGGTGTCAACTCCTGCTGTTCTTGCCGAGGTCAGCCCTCCTGCTTCTGATCCTGACTGCCAGATCTTAAACAGGGATGACGGTACTGTGGATGCTGTTCCTCTCCAAACTCGTCCTCCGTCTCCTCGGACTAATGCTGCTAAAAAGTCTTCTGACCTTTAGCCCATTTATTCTGGATATTTATGTAGTTGGCCCGGCTTGTGGGCTTTTTAAACTCTTTATGTTTTGTTAACTGCTGATACTTTCTCGTTGCTTGCCTAGCAACTTTTTGTTTTGACAAACAAAAGTAACTTTCTAGCCTTTGAGGTAGATTTTGGTGGCCTCTGAAGCTTTATAACTTTGTAGATTATATCATGCTTTCGCGCTTAACTTGGTATCTTTTTATTTTCTGAGGATGTTGGAACCCTTCCGCTCGTCCTCTTCGGATTTGCTTTATTGTTTGTAGCTTGGATCCTTTGAGGTTATGGTTATGTGGGTCCAACTTGTTTTTCGGTTTTCTCGCTCTTGCTTGTATTTCTGATGCAAGTTGGTCCCCCAAGTTATTTTGGTAGTCCTTTGTCCGGTCTCTCTCAGGGGTTACCTTTGTAACTTGCTTTGTAGTAGGCCGACTTCTTTACGTCGTCCTTTTCTAATTTATTTTTATAATCCTCTTTCTTGGATCTTTGTCAGATCTCTTTCAGGGATTACTTTTATAACTTTTTAGTAGTAGGAGTCCGACTTCGTTATGTCAGTCTCTTCTAAGTTATTTTTGTAATCCTCTTTCTTGGATCTTTGTCAGATCTCTTTCAGGGATTACTTTTATAACTTTTTAGTAGTAGGAGTCCGACTTCGTTATGTCGGTCTCTTCTAAGTTATTTTTGTAATCCTCTTTCTTGGATCTTTGTCAGATCTCTTTCAGGGATTATTTTTATAACTTTTTAGTAGTAGGAGTCCGACTTCGTTATGTCGGTCTATTCTAAGTTATTTTTATAATCTTCTTTCTTGGATCTTTGTCAGATCTCTTTCAGAGATTACTTTTATAACTTTTTAGTTTTGGGCTGACTTTGTCATGTCGGGCCCTTCTAAATTAAATTATTCCTATTTAATAGGGTTGGCCAGACCTCTTTCCAGGGTTTACTTATAACTTGGGTGACTTGGTCCGACTTCTTAACGTCGGCCAGTCTTTAAGTTATTATTTAGCAATCCATAAGACCTCATCAGGTTCTTTTTCGGATCACTTTCGATAACTTCTTACATTATTCTGTGTTCATCTTTGCTGATTTGTAGAAGGTGGTTGCTATCTTTAGATCGTCTTTTGGGTGAATCGCGTTTTTACCTTTATCGGACGATTGTCTTTATCGTGATCGTGCAGTGAAATTGTTATTCACTTTCTGCCGATCTGTTGCTTTATAATCGGACGATGAATGCTTCAGATTAATGCATCTTGAATACTGTAGAATATCTAAAATATATATTTTATTCAAAGGAAAGTGCAAATATATACATGTGGGAATTTTTCATCCCTTTATGTCGAATAGTGTTTGAGTCTCAACTTGGTGCCTCATTAAAAAACCTTTTCAGGAAAAAGAGTGCATCCAATAGTGAGATCTTTTACTTTTCTAGCTGTAGTACCTTCTTAGGTTGCAGGCGTGCCATGATATGGGAAGCTCTCATCCATCGAGTTCGGACAGTCTGTAGTAGCCCTTCCCAAGTACTTTTACAACTCGGTAGGGTCCTTTCCAGTTTGCTGCCAACTTTCCTTCTCTTGGTCGAGTTGTTCCAATATCATTTCGGATTAGGATGAGATCGTTCCCCGTGAAACTTCTCGGCACTACCTTTTGATTATATCTGGAAGCAATTCGACGTTTTAGTGCTTCTTCTCTGATCCGAGCTCTTTCCTGGATTTCAGGTAGTAGGTCGAGTTCTTCCTTCTGAAGTTGAGAGTTGGCCTCTTCATCGTAGTGGACTACTCTGGATGACCCTTCTGCAATCTCTACTGGGATCATTGCCTCCACTCTATATGCTAGTCGAAAGGGTGATTCATTTGTCGTGGAGTGTGGCGTTGTTCGATATGCCCATAGGACTTGTGGAAGTTCTTCGGCCCAAGCTCCCTTTGCATCTTGTAGTCTCCGTTTCAACCCGGCCAATATGACTTTGTTGGCAGCTTCGGCCTATCCATTGGCTTGAGGGTGTTTGACGTTAGGATTTTTGCCAGTAAAGAATTTCATAAAAACAGTCGCATTGTAGATATAGTCTCTAAACCGACAGAAATCCCTTCGTACAAACGTTTTGGTTGTCACAAGTAACAAACCCCTTTAAAATTGATAACCGAGTATTTAAACCTCGGGTCATCTTCTCAAGGAATTGCAGGGAGGTGTGTTCTTATTATTGGTTATGAGTTTAAAAATTGGGGGATGTTGAGTTTGGGCAATGGGCACAGGTATATTTAAATGACAAATAAAATAAATAAATAACTGTAAAATAAGCTTTTGGCAAGGTATGAGAAATTAGAAGTCCAACTTGGTTATCTCTCTCAACAATAATGAAAGTTGAATCTTAATTCCTCTTAGTTAACCTTTAAAGCAAAGGAAAGTCAAGAGACTAATTAGTTTGACCTTCAAATCCTATTTATTTCCTAAGAAAAAGTTAGGATTATTGAAGTTCAGTTCAATTAGCAAGATAGCGATTATCAATTGTGCTGAGTTTGATAATGTTGAGTTACTGATTTCTTAACCAAGACCAAAAGGGGAAAATCTAAATTATCTATATAAATAAAAAAAGCAATCATAAATCTGAAATACCTCAAATAATATTAATTAAGAAAATCATAACATGAATGTAGCATAAGCCAAATAGGCAACATAACTAATATAAGCATCAAAGTATCTGAAAGTAAGAGATAAATATAAAGTAAAAGAACATTGAACCTGGGATTGAGAGTCACTCCTAAAACTAAGAGAAGTCCTAAATCCTAATCCTAAGAGAGAGGAGAGAACCTCTCTCTCTAAAAACTACATCTACTCCTAAAATTGTGAATGTGAATGCCTCTCTATGAATGGATGCAGCCCCCCACTTTATAGCCTTTAATCTGTGTTTTCTGGGCCGCAGACTGGGTCAGAAACAGTCCAGAATTTGCTGGTTTCGAATTTTGCCACGCTGGATTTCCGTCACTGCGATGCGGCCGCATGGACCACGCAGTCGCATCGCCTAGATTCAGGAGAACTATAACATATTATATATCAAATCGAAGCCTCGGACATTAGCTTTCCAACGCAACTAGAACCGCGTCGTTTGGACCTCTGTAGCTAAAGTTATAGCCGTTTGAGTGCGAAGAGGTCAAGCTGGACAGCTTAGCAATTTCTCCAACTTCTTGTATTCCTTCCACTTTTCCAAGCCATTCCTGCCTTATAATATCTGAAAACACTTAACACACATATCAAGGCATCTAATGGTAATAAGAGAGGATTAATAATAAGCAAATATAAGATCAAAGAAGCATGTTTTCAATCAAAACACATAATTAGGAAGGAAATATAAGACCATGCAAATAGTATGAATAAGTGGGTAAAGAGTAGATAAAAACCACTCAATTGAGTACAAGATAAACCATAAAATAGTGGTTTATCAGTGTTCGACGGAGGTGAACTAGTTCTTTATATTCAAGTCGGCTACTAGTCTCCTGAAGCCTGTGTCTGTGAATTGAGTGCCATTGTCTGTGGTGATGGAGTATGGAACCCCGAACCTAGTGACAATGTTCCTGTATAGGAATTTTTGGCTTCTTTGAGTGGTGGTGTTGGCTAGGGGCTCTACCTCAATCCATTTTGTAAAATAGTCTACTCCGGCTATGAGGAATTTTACTTGTCCTGATCCCTGGGGAAAGGGTCCGGGAAGATCAAGTCCCCATTTTGCAAATGGCCAAGGGGAGGTTACACTGATGAGCTCTTCTGGCGGGGCGATGTGGAAGTTGGCATGTTTTTGACATGGTGGACATGTCTTTACAAATTCTGTAGCTTCTTTCTGTAGGGTTGGCCAATAAAATCCCACTCGGAGTACTTTTTTGGCAAGAGCTCGTGCTCCGAGATGGTTACCGCACATGCCGCCGTGTACTTCTTCTAGCACTTCCTTTGTGTTGTTGGTCGGCACACATTTTAGTAGCGGTATTGAGATCCCTCTTTTGTACAGGATGTTGTTTATAATGGTGTAGTGTTGTGCCTCCCTTTTTAATCTCTTTGCCTCTTTTTCCTCTGTGGGGAGCGTCTCTACTTTGAGGTAGTTAATTATGGGGGTCATCCATCCTTGGTCCTGACTTGTTATGGCTAGGATTTTTTCCTCTTCCGAGATTGATGGGTTCTGTAGCATTTCCTGGATGAGGCTTCTATTGTTGCCCCCTGGTTTGGTGCTGGCTAGTTTTGAAAGTGCATCAGCTCGGGCGTTTTGTTCGCGGGGTATATGCCAGATCTTATATTCCCCGAGTTGTCCGAGCTGTTCCTTGGTTTTATCCAAATACTTTTTCATGGTGAGATCTTTGGCTTGATAGCTCCCTGTTATCTGCGAGGTGACTACTTGTGAATCGCTGTAAATGTTGAGTTTTTGAGCTCCAACCTCTGTAGCCAGCTTCAAACCGGCTAATAACGCTTCATATTCCACCCGGTTGTTTGAGGCCGGGAAACCGAACTTGAGGGAGAGCTCAACTTGGGTTCCTTGGTTGCTTTCTATTATCACGCCTGTGCCGCTTCCAGTCTTATTTGAAGAACCGTCCACATAGAGATTCCATTCTGTGGGGATTTCCAAGGCATCTGTGAATTCTGTGATAAAGTCAGCCAGATACTGTGATTTAATGGCCGTCCGAGCTTCATATTGGAGGTCGAATTCTGATAACTCGACTGCCTATTGTAAAATTCTGCCTGCTAAATATGTTTTCTACAGTATTCCTTTTATGGGCTGGTTGGTTCGAACCTTAATGGTGTGAGCCTGGAAGTATGGGCGAAGTCGTCGAGATGTTAGAATGAGAGCATAGGAAAACTTTTCTATCTTCTGGTAGTTCAGCTCGGATCCCTGTAGCGCTTTGCTAATGAAGTAGATGGGTTGTTGCCCACTTTCGTCTTCTCTGACTAGTGCTGAGGCTATTGCCCGGCTTCCTACTACGAGATATAATATGAGCGGTTCTCCTTCTCGTGGTCGAGATAAGATAGGCGGCCGTCCTAAAAACTCCTTGAAGTCTTGGAAGGCTTGTTTACATTCTGTCGTCCATTCGAACTGCTTTCCCTTCCTTAAAGTAGCATAGAAGGGGAGAGATCTTATCACTGCCCCTGCTAAGAATCTGGATAGGGCGGCCAATCTCCCGTTGAGTTGCTGCACTTCTTTGACACAGGTGGGGGTCTTCATGTTGAGTATGGCTTGGCATTTATCCGGGTTTGCTTCAATTCCTCTTTGCGTGAGCATGAAACCGGGAGTGGGTAAGGATCTTTTGGGCAGGCTTTGTTGAGATCGGTGTAATCGGTACACATTCGCCACTTCCCATTTGATTTTTTCACCAAGACGATGTTGGCTAACCATAGTGGATACTTGACTTCTCTTATGAATCCTGCCTCCAGTAGTGCCTGTACCTGCTCTTCCACTTGGGATCACTCCGGTCCAACTTTTCTTCTTCTCTGCTGCACTGGCCGAGATCCTGGATAGACCGCCAACTTGTGGCACATTAGCTTGGGGTCTATGCCTGGCATGTCTGCGGCTTTCCATGCGAATAGATCGACATTATCGCGTAAGAATTGTATCAGTAATTCTTTTGAGTCTCCTCTTAGGATTGTTCCGATATTAGTTGTTTTGTCCGAGGTGTCTCCGATCTGAACCTTCTCTATCTCGCTTTCTGACTGCGGACGGAGTTCCTCTTGTCGCTGTACTCCGCCAAGCTCAATTGTATGAAACTCTTCTCCTCTGCCTCTGAGGTTTAGACTTTCATTATAACAGTGGCGCGCCATCTTTTGATCTACTTTTATTGTAGCTATCCCTTCTGTAGTTGGGAATTTCATGCATAGATGTGGGGTCGAGACTATTGCGCCGAGTTGATTGAGTGTTGTCCAACCTATTAGAGCATTGTAGGCTGAACTTACGTCGACCACAATGTAGTCTATTTTGAGGGTCCTGGATTGGTTCCCTTTTTCGAAGGTTGTATGTAGTGATATGTATCCTAATGGTTGTACCGGGGTACCTCCCAGTCCGAACAGACTGTTCGGGTATGCCTTAAGCTCCTTGTCTTCTAAACCGAGTTTGTCGAAAGCTGTTTTGAATAAGATGTCGGCGGAGCTTCCTTGATCTATTAGTGTGCGATGGAGATTGGCATTTTCCAGTATGATGGTAATGACCATGGGGTCGTCGTGTCCCGAGATGATTCCAGATGCGTCCCCTTTAGTGAACATGATTGCAAGGATGTCGGGTGCTTTCTCCTTTCCTTCGACATGATATACTTCTTTGAGATATCTTTTACGAGATGATTTGGAGATTCCTCCCCCTGCGAATCCGCCATGTATCATGTGGACGTTTCTTTCTGGTGTACAAGGTGACCGCGCGGTTCGTCTGATATCTTCGTCCCTTCGTCTCTTTGTTTGATCATCATCTCGGGTTGCTAGAAACCGATCTAGTTTTCCTTTCCTCACCAAATTTTCTATGATGTTCTTTAAATCGAAGCACTCATTAGTGGAGTGACCTCGCACTCGCTGGTATTCACAATACTCATTCCGATTTCCTCCCCCTCTTTTGCCTTTGAGTGGCCGAGCTGGGGGTATTTTCTCCGTGTGGCAGACTTCTTTGTATACGTCAACTAGGGATACCTTGAGAGGAGTGTAATTGTGGTATTTTTTGATTTTCTTCCCTTGCCGATCTTCTTTCCTTTTGGATTCCTTGTCTTTATCTCGGTAGGGGGCCCCAGATTTGGAGGTTTCTCCCAACCGAGCATTTTCTTCCATGTTGATGTATTTTTCTGCTCACTCCTGTACTTCGTCTAAGGAGGTAGGGTACTTCTTTGATATAGATTGGCTAAAAGGTCCCTCCCGTAGGCCGTTGATGAGTCCCATGATGGTGGCCTCTGTTGGTAAGCTTTGTATGTCCATGCATGTTTTGTTGAATCTCTCCATGTAGTTGCAGAGGCTCTCCCGATCTCCTTGCTTGATCTCTAACAAACTGGGGGCGTGCTTGGCCTTATCTTTTTGGTTGGAGAATCTGGCTAGGAATTTTTTGGCTAGGTCGTCAAAGTTTGAGATGGACTTGGGAGGTAGGTTGTCGAACCATCTAATTGCTGTCTTTGTGAGAGTTGTTGGAAAGGCTTTACAGCGAACAGCATCTGGGGCATCAGTGAGGTACATTCTACTTCTGAAATTGCTGTGATGGTGGTTGGGGTCCGTGGTGCCATCATACAAGGTCATATCCGGGAGTTTGAAGTCTTTTTGAATTTTGGTTTTCATGATTTCCCTGGTGAACGAGTCTTGCTCTTTGCGCGAATTTTCTTCGGGATTGGTCTGAGGAGCTTTCAACTTGAGATCGGCTTCCAATTGCTGTAGTTTTTCTTCCAATTCCCGACGTCGCCGTACCTCTCTTTGTAGATCTTTTCTGATCTCTCGTTGTTGTTGGGTTTCTTTTTCGAGTTGCTTTAAGCGATCTTGAAGCGCTTCTATTGCTCCCGGATTTGGTGAGTCTTTATCCCCGTTGGATTCCGGGGTATCTCGTTGTTCGTTGTTGTTGGGTTTCTTTTTCGAGTTGCTTTAAGCGATCTTGAAGCGCTTCTATTGCTCCCGGATTTGGTGAGTCTTTATCCCCGTTGGATTCCGGGGTATCTTTCAGTGTAGAATCCGCGTTTTTGTGCGACGTTCTATCTTCTAGATCTGAATCGTGGTCGTTGTCATGGTCGTCCGTCATGGTGTTGGGATGACTTCCAGGTTCTCCGGCAACGGCGCCAATGTTCCGAGGGTTACCTAAAACTGGAGGTCGATCTCGAATGAGATCTTCTGTATTGGTCGGAGATGGTGTGTCCGGCTGGCTGGTGGTGGCCGGAGCTATCGTGTCCGACTTGTTGGACTTGCTGCACTGCTGATCCTTGGTCACCGGAGGGTGGGGGGTACCTGCAAGAGACTCTGATGCTTAAGTTAGCACTAGTATTAAGCAGGTTTATTGTAGAATCAGAGTATGAGTTATACCTGGGTGCTCCAGTGTATTTATAGCAGTGAGATGTGACCTTCTTTGGATAAGATAAGTTAGTTATCTTATCTTATCTTATCTTTTTTTGAGGTCAGCTTATCTTCCGTGGAACCACCCTTGTCTCTTTCGGCTTGGGCTGCCTTTGGATCTGGGTCGTATTCCTTGAGTTGGGCCCTTCTTTGGGCTTTTCCTGTCGCTTTGGCCGACTTCTTCGTAAAGAAGTCGGTCCACTTGACGTAAAGAGGTCGGTTGCTTTGCTACTGAACATCCCGGGTCGGTCATCTCGACCCAGGGTATGAACAGTTACGCTGGCTACAAGGTGACCTTGGAGCTCAGCATAATCAGTTCGAGCGGAGTCCAACTCCTCTCTGAGACGCATCACTTCCCGGTAGGTCGTGACATAGCTATCCTTGTGCCTCATTGCCATGTCTTCAGCCAACCTCAAAGAAGCTGCCAAAGCAACAGAACTAGCTTTTTCACCCTCCAACTCCTTCTCCAGCTTGGTCACTTTCACTTGGAGCTCCTCCTTCAAACCCTTCATTCTGTCGAACTCTCGCTTAGCCTCCTCCATAAAAGCTTTGGTAGCATGAGAGGAAGATCTTGGGCAATTCGGTACATGACAGCTCCCATATGTGCCATCTTGATGCTACTCCGAGTAATAAAGTCTAAATGGCAAAGAAGAGAGACATCATCAGTAAGGATGGTACCATAAGGACCGATCTGCTGATCAACAAACTCAACCGCATCAAAGTCAGGGGCATCAAGGTTAAAAGGCTCAGTTGTTTTTTTCTTTCGGAGGAGGAGCACCAGAAGTAGCAACAGAAGCTTGCGGAGGATCAACCAAACGAACACGGGGAGTAGGGATCACCTTCCTTACCCCCGGTGAGCTCGGTACGGACGGCTTCGAATGAACCTGAGACGACCCCTCCCTGGTCGCCTTGGCCGAGACGTTCTGAGCTGCAGTAGCCTTCCTTGCCCTTTTAAAGGCCTTCATGGACTCACTATTTTTAATCATCTATGCAAACAAATATCACAGCGGGAAACCAAGTTATGAATCAGAAAATATCTTATAAGAAATAAACTCAACAAAAATAAGCAAAACCAAAAGAGAAAATGACCACTACCCAGCTCAGCTCGGAGAAGAGATGGGTTTGCTAAGAATTTCTTTGTATCGAGATGGGGAGGCTTCCCCCAGTTTTCTTCCAGCACAGTCACAAAGGCTTGCTCAGCCTCATCTAACATCTCCCACGAATATTTAGATACCATTACATTCTTTTGCCATTCCAAAGGAAAGGCGGGCTCATCATTCTCATCCAGAAAAAAGGGCCGAGCTCCTTCAACAGCTCGGACCCTAAAAAAGTAATTTTTGAAATCACAGAAAGATTCATCAAACATGGAGAAAACCTTTTTCCCCTAGGAAGCTCGGAAAGAAACCCAAGCGGCCTTCTTCTTAACCACCCCAGGCTTTGTCAAAACAAAGAGATAAAAGAAGAGGGATTGTGAAGCAGGGATACCTAATTCATGACATAGCAACTGAAAGATTTTTATAAAACCCCAGGAATTGGGGTGAAGTTTGGATGGAGCTACATTACAAGACCACAATAAGTTGGTCTCAAAAGGGGTAAAAGGAAGAGTAATATTCATTTGACTAAAAAAGAAGTCATATGCATAGAAAAAGGGGCGCTCTCCAGCAATTCGGGAAGAAAAACAGACCCTTTCCTCAGAATTTGGAGTAAGCTCATAGTTCTTTTCATCACTACCATTACCACAAATCCTATGAAATTGCCTAAGTTGTTGAAAAAACTCAGAGTCAACCAACGAGACACACAGAAGAACCATAGAATCCACCCAATCAGCCATGCCCTCAGGGACTTGGGAAGATGTCTCAACAATATTTTTGCGAGAAGACATGAGGTCAACTAGTCCTACAACAAGAAAAGAAGATTGGATTACTAAAAAATATCTCAGACGAAAGCAAAACAACTCGGCCAACATAATCCAGCACAGAACAAGCAACAAAAGGAAACCCCAGGATCCACACCAAAGATCCAGGGGCATCCTTTGGAGGCAGTCACAGAGCAAGGACTCAGGAAAACCTATAAGCCTACACCTCGATAACGGCCCCTTTTAAGACGACACTATGAATAGAAAGCCACGAGCCACAGGTAAAACCATCAAAATAACTACCCTCCAGACCCACAGTCTCAGTTTAGTCAACAAATGAAGCAACCAAAATAACAAAATAGCTCAAGAAGAAGTCATCAAAGACACAACCTTTTTCAGAGAAATAAAAAATATAAGTTATCTTTTACAAAATTCAGTAGCAAAGAAAACTACCAACATGGCGAAAGACATCAAAGGAGCAATCTTTCAAGAAAGCAAGTGGGTTCATGCAGATCGCAAAAGAAGAAAAATAAACGGCACAAACCTAGAGCACAGAAGGTTCATCTCAAAAGCAAGAAATACCCCCACAGCAATAAACAAGCAGATGCACGGCAATACAAAAGGTTCAAACTTTCTAAGGTCAAAATAGCATAATGCAAGCGACGAAGAAATTAAGGAAAAACCAACCTGAAAAAAGCAGAAAGCTTCGAAAGAAAGTTGAAGATGGGAAATGGAAGCCGGAATCGCCCTTCCACAGCCAGAAAAGCACTAACAATAACCAAGCAATGTCACAGGGAGAAACGCGAAAACTGCAAACCCCAGGCGAAAACAGAAAGAGAGAAAGAAAAAGGAAGTTACGGAGAAGAGAAACCATTTTTCTGAGTGTGAAAATTCAAAATAGAAAGGCTAAGAGAAACGAGGCAATTAAAAACCAATTAATGAGGGTATTAAACCCTCGCGTATTCCCGAGGCGAAGAGCGCTAATGCAAAAGCGCGCGCTTTTAGGAAGAGGCAAAAGAAGACGTTCCGTATTTAAAAAAGGAGAACTCTACAAAGATGAAGTCGACAAAATACTCGAGTTCGGCTTCACCAGAGAAGGATCGAAGTCCTAAAACTAAGACTCGACCTCAGAAAGAAAGACCGGGCTCGAGCAGAGGCACTGTTCATACCCTGGATCGAGTTATCCGACCCGGGATGTTTAGCGACAAAGCGACCGACCTCTTCAGGTCAGACTATCCGACCTCTTCTCAAAGAGCTTGGCCAAATTGCCAGGAAAGCCCAATAAAGGGCCTAGATAGAGGAACACGACCCAAATCCAAAGGCAGCCCAAGCCTATAGAGATAAGGGCGGTTCCCTTGAAGATAAGATGACCTCACTCAAAGATAAAGATAAGATAAGATAACTAATTTATCTTATCTAAAAAGGTTACTCCACACCATTATAAATACACTGGAGCACCCAGGTATAACTCATACTCTGATTCTACTAAAAACATGCTTAATACCCTTGCTAAATTAAGCATCGGAGTCCCTTATAGGTACCCCCACCCTCCGGTAACAAAGGATCAGCAGCGCAGCCAAGCTCTATAAGTCGGATACGATAGCTCCGGCCGCCACTCACAGCCGGACACGTCATCTCCGATCAGCACAGAAGATCTTGTCCGAGATCGACCTACAGTTTCAGGTAACCCTCGGAACAATATCAATCTAGTGTGTGTGATGATACTTATTGTAGTTGTCAATCACAATCACCACCACCCTATTCCTATGAACCACCTCTAATGTATGGGAACTCTCAACCACAAGATGAATCACGTCCCATATTTGAAAAAATCATGGCTCAGTTTGCTAACATTACCGCTATCTTGGAATCATTAGACTCATGCAACAAGAAAAGCATCTCCATGGATGAATGTGAGAAATCAACCGAAGAAAGGAGCGTGAAGGAGATTTTAGAATCTCAACATGAGGACAAGGAGACTGGGTATGTCTTGCAACAAGTGGAGAGTGAAGAGATTGTTAATGAAGAAGAAGTGGTTGAAGAGCTAGGCAAAATTGAATAAGAGATGGATTTCAAATTTGAGAACACTTCCACACTAAGTGACATTGTTGATGATTTTGTGAAAGTTGTTGAACCTTCTTCCATTGAGCTTGAAGGCGATGTTAGGGAGGGTGCGCAACCTCCTAAGCATATAATGAATGAAGAAGAATTGGAGGAAGGTGAGCAAGCAAAAAATCTTCCTCTTGAAGATGAGCCCACACCAACACATGATCCTTTGGTATTTGAGGAATCTTCTCCTATTAATATTGAGGTGAATGTTGAGATAAGTTCCACATTACCTCCATGTTGTGACATGAAGAGTGGGGAAGAGCTAGAAGAAGTTGGTGAAGAGGTGGTTGAATGTGAAGAACTTTGTCAAGAGGAAGAGGTTGAAGTTGAAGTAGCTTGCGAGGAGGTGGAGGTAGTCAAGAAAGAGCACAAGGGAATAGACCTCACATTTTCTAAGTGTGGGGAGGTCCCCCTTCTTAAGTCACCATCCAACATAACATTCAAGTGGGTAAAATTCTTGCTTTCTATGATTTGTTTTTCATCTAACAATCAACAATTATTCAATACATGCATATATTCATCATGAGGTCTTATTCATAGGTTGTAATGGGGCTAGGGTAAAGGTAGGGATGCATATGGTCAAGTGAGCTTGGAATTTGAATCTTTGATTAACCTAAGCTCTCACCAAACACATATAACAGCCTATACAATTCTCATACACAACCTAGCTACGCATGATTCCCACTTTTTCACATACTTATGCATTCTCTTTAATTAACAATCCATATGCATTGATTTTTATTGAACTTTACCTTGGGGCATTTTTGTCCCCTTTTTATTTCTTTTTCTCTTTTTATTTCTTTTTTCTATTTTTGTTTCTTTTATTTTTTTCTATATTTTTTTCTACACACATTTTTTTTCAAAAGTATATACAAATGTATCAATGCATATGATTTTACATATTTAATGCATAAGCATATACCCAATCCCAAAAATCTTCAACAAAAATATAAGAACACACTTTCCTCTCAACCAATGTCCCAAGTTTCCCATACCCAAATGATACACACCCTCACTAGCCTAAGCTAATCAAAGATCCAAATTAAGGACATTTATTGTTTTTTACTTAGGGGTAGTGATGTTCTAACATTAAGAACAAAAGGGATTAAATATGCTCAAAATTGACTAACAATGGTTGATGAAAAGTGGGCTATTTGGGTAAGTGAGCTAAATAAAATGATGGCTTCAATCATATAAATGCATGTATACATGGAATAATGGATATAAAGAATCAAACAAATCAAAGATTTCAATCATAGAAAGAGAATAATGCACACAAGAATGAAAATAAGTGGTTATAAGATGTAACCACACAATTAGGCTCAAAACTCACATGCTTGTATTCTTAGCCCAAAAACCATGTTCCAAAATAAATTCTTCAAGCAAGTTCAACAAGAAAAAATTTTTCAAATTGGTAGGGTGCCCTAAAAATAATTTTTCTTGGAAAAGAAATCATCACCATAACTAAGTAGTCCTAACATAAAAAGAAATGGTAAAATATGTACAAATTCTAACTAACATGCAACCTATCATGCAATGCAACAACTAACTAGCAAAGGAAATCAAGACTTGGTATTGAAAGAAAGAAATTGTTACGCATGGAGATTGGGCGGACGACCTCCCCACACTTAAAAATTTGCACCGTCCTCGGTACATGCAAAGAAGAGCAAGGTGGATGGGTTGCTACAACTGATGAGCTCCTTCCAAAGGTTGTGTGGATGGACTTGTTTGTTGCCCTATTTGAAGCTTATCCTTTCCCTCTTGGTGGCCAACCTAAAAGGAAAGAAAAAGAAAGAGAATTACGCCTACAACAAAGATAGCAAAGCAAATAGAACATAGGCAGGGGCTAATGCAAATAAGAATAAGGTTCTCACTAAATGGTAGCTACAACATTTGAGTGAGAAAACAATATAAGCTAAGGCATATTAACTAACACTTGATGCAAGAGCAAGTTAAAGCATGAAGATCATGTTGAGCATCAAGTTCAAACAGAATTTAACACAAACAAGATTAGTGATAAGCATGAGAGCAATTGGTCCCATCCTAACTCAATGATGATGAGGTATAAAAACAAGGGATCATGAGTCAGGAAGGACAAAAGCACTAATCTTGTGTGTAGAACAAATATCACAATTAATGCCAAATAAGTCACGAAGCACCAAGATTAACCAAGAAATTCTCAACAATTGAGTAAGAGCATTCAACACCATTATTAAAATAAGAAACTCGAAAAAAAATAAAGTAAAAATAGGCTATAAAAACAAAATGAAAATGCGAAGAATAAAAGTATACGAATGCAATGGACAAAAGAAAATGGAAGATGATAAAAAAAACTCTTTTTTTTTACGACGCGGACACGTCATGCATGCGTGCGCGTGGGCGGGCAGGCGGGACAAGTGATGCGTACGCGCATAGGACGCATACGCGCGGATGTGAAGGTGGCGACCGACGCGTACGCGTCATGCACGCTTGCGCGTGGGTCGCAGGCACAGAATAGGCACAACTTGGGCACAACTCTCTGGTTTTTGTACCAGGAGTATGAGATGCACCACCGACGCGCACGCGCACAGCATGCTCGTGCGCGGATGCTCGTTTTTCTTTAAGATGCTTAGAACAAAAACAGGGTACTCTCCTAATCTACAAACATTCTAAAACAATCAAAAATCAAATTTAACAAAAAATCTTTTTGGTTTTTGAAAAATTTTCAAATACATTAAAAATAAAACTTATACTACAAGCAAAACACTACTCAACAACAACTAAGCTACAACTTAAGGCAAAAATCTAATCAAACAAACCAACAACCAAAATATTAAAACAAGAGTATGCAAAGAAGAAAACTACCTAACAATGGCAACCCAATTCATCCATTGATTATATTTACAAGAGAATGGAAATAGTTTACCATGGTGGGGTGTTTCCCACCTAGCACTTTTAGTTTAAGTCCTTAAGTTGGACATTTGGAAGGCTCCTTGTTATGGTGGCTTATGCTTGTACTCATCTTGAAACTTCCACCAATGCTTGGACTTCAAGTAAGCTCCAAAATTCAAAATCAATGGCACCAAGCTTTGATGAAGTTCCACACAAGCTAAGGGCTTCCAAAATTGATCTTCATATATTCCCGGATCCCAAATCTTGTTTTTGCACCCATCTTCTAATTGATCATCATGATTCCAATTGGGTGTTTTAGCCTTAGAATTCTCAAAGAAGCCTCCAAAAGACTTCCTAGACCCAAACAATCTATCTCTACACCAACCTTTGCAATTAAACTTTGAACATATAACCATTATGAACTTAGAGTGATGTTTCCAACCACTATATAACTCTCTCCTACTCTTAACTCCATAAAGAGCTCTAAGTTGACCATCATTTTGGATCAAACCATATTTAAGTGGGAAAGTAAAGATTAGAGATTCAATCCTATACACTTGAGCGACTAGAGCAGATACACTTCCGGTGAGGGTTTGATGCTTAATTCCTTGTACCCAGCTTTCATGAGCTTTCTTCTTGCAAGTCTATTTGAACTTCATTTGATATTTGAATTGGTAGAGTTTATGAGTCGTCATATGACCTTTGCCCTACTTGCTTATATATGTTCTTGGAGATTAATTTACTTTTGACCAAGTAGGTAGAATCATTTTGCATTTAGTTGCATTCATATACATATGTGCATATAGTTTATTTGCATTGAATAAATGTTCATACCCCTTTTCTTGTCATTCTTTATTCTTAGCATGAGGACATGCTTGGTTTAAGTATGGGGAGATTTGATAAACCCCAATTTTGTGATTTATCTTGTGCTTAATTTGGGGGATTTTATCAACTTTTCTCACATTTATTCAATGAAATAACATGGTTTTGTAATTTCCCTAAATTTGTGCTTAAGTGTGAAAACATGCTTTTTAGGCCTTAAAATAGCTAAATTTAACTCACTTTTATTCCATTTGATGTCCTGATATGTTTTTTGAGTGATTTCAGGTTCATAAGGCAAGTGTTGGATGGAAGAAGTGAGGAGAAAAGCATGCAAAGTAGGAGAACTCATGAAGAAATAAAGGAACCGCAAAGCTGTCAAGCCTGACCTATTCGCACTCAATTGACCATAACCTGAGCTACAGAGGTCCAAATAAGGCGGTTCTAGTTGTGTTGGAAAGCTAATATCCGGAGCTTCGAAATGATATAAAATTTTCCATAGTTTCCTGACGTATAGGGGCGCGTACATGCACATGACGCGCACGTGCCGATGGAGCAGCGTGATTCACTAAAGGGAAATTATGGCCAGCGATTTGCGGCTCATTGTGGGCCCAATCTAACACATTTCTGATGCTATTGTACCCAAGGATTGAAGGGGGAATGAACCAAGTAGTCATAATTTAGTTTTCATCATGTTTTAGGGTAGAATTCTAGAGAGAGAAGCTTTCCCTTCTCTCTAGAATTTTGGGTAGTTTAGGTTTAATTTTCTTAAATCCAACTTTAAATTCTTGTTTTGATTTAGTCTTCCCTTTTTAATTTCTTGTTATTACACCTTTGTTCTTCTAGTTCTTGTTGTTGATTTCCCTATTTTGCCATTTTTATGTTTATGAACCATTGTTGAATCTTGATTTCTTTGAATGCAATCTTATGTTTCTAAGTCCCTTTTATGTTTATCTTTATTGTTATCGTTGATTTCTTGCTTGTGGTAGTTATGGGTTTCCTTTAATTCTTGCATTTTATGATGTTTACTTTCCTTGCACACTAGGTATTTGATAAAATGTTTCCTCTAGTTTTTGAGTAGTTTCCTTTGCTCTTGGCCTAGGCTAAGGGAGTTGAGTGACCTTAAGTCATTGGGTCTCAATGATTTGGTGATTTGAGAACCCTTGGTGATCAATTTGATACTCATTGACACCAACCCACTACTAATCTAATTAGTATATAGGTTGGGACTTATGGGTTGATGTGATCAAGCCTATTTGACGTAGTTCAAGCTTAGGAGTAAATATTACGTACTTAAAAATTCTAGAAGTAGACTTAATAGGTTGGCCCCTCATAATTATCAATGCATGGTTTGTAGACAAGGATGGTGATCCCAATTACCTATGTCTAGCCAAGAGTACTGTTCCGAGGGTTACCTGAAATTGTAGGTCGATCTCGGACGAGATCTTTTGTACTGGTCAGAGATGGCGTGTCCAGCTGGTGGGTGGCGGCCGGAGCTGTCGTGTCCGACTTGTGGGACCGGCTGCACTGCTGATCCTTCGTCACCAGAAGGTGGGGGGTACCTGCAAGGGACTCCGATGCTTAAGTTAGCAAGGGTATTAAGCAGGTTTTTAGTAGAATCAGAGTATGAGTTATACCTGGGTGCTCCAGTATATTTATAATGGTGTGGAGTGACCTTTTTGGATAAGATAAGTTAGTTATCTTATCTTATCTCATCTTTAGGTGAGGTCAGCTTATCTTCAAGGGAATCGTCCTTACCCCTATAGGCTTGGGATGCCTTAGGATTGGGCTGTGTCCCTTCATTTGGGCCTGTTTGGGCCCTTCATGTCGAATTGGCCGAACTCTTTTAAAGAAGAGGTCGGGGGTCCTGACCTGAAGAGGTCGGTCGCCTTGTCGCTAAACATCCCGGGTCGGATAGCTCGACCCAGGGTATGAACAGTGCCCCTGCTCGAGCTCGGTCTTTCTTTTTGGAGGTCGAGTCTTAGTTTTGGGACTTTGATCCTTCTCTGATGAAGCCGAACTCAAGCATTTGTCGACTTCCTTCTTTGTAGAGTCTTTGTTTTTGAATGTGGAACGTTTTTCCCTCTTGCTTTAGAAACGCGCGCTTTAGTGTTCTTGCTTTTTGGAAATGTGCGAGGGTTTTAATACCCTTATTAATTGATTTTAATTGCCTTGTTTCTTTTAGCTCTTTTGAACTTTACGCAAAAAACAGTTTCTCTTTTTTGCTGTAACTTCTCCTCTTCTTTCTCGCTTTCAGTTTTTGCTTGAGACTTGCATTTCTGCGCTTCTTTCCGTGACGCCATTTGGTGATTTCTTGGTGTTTTCTTTGCTCGAAAAAGCGATTTTGTCTCTTCGTCTTCAATCTTCTTCGAAGTTTCTCCCTTTGTTCAGGTTGGTTCTTCTTTTCATTGTTCTCATTATTTTTCTGGTAAAGCTTTGATTCTAGCTGAATGTATGTTGGAAAGCTTGAACCTTTTTTGTAGTCTTGTGTTTGTTCGTCACTGTAATGTATTTTTGGCTTGCTTTTCATTTTTATGCATACTCCTAGTACTTCTGTGGAGGCTTTTTAGGGCTTTGCATGTTTTGATGTTGCTTCTGGTTATTTTTTGATACTTGAAAACTGCATTTGTTTACTTCTGCAAAGGTTGCCCCTTGATTTTTGCCCTATTGATAGCTTTCCTTGCTGCTGTACTTTTCTAAAAGATGATCGGTGCTTGTTTTCATTTACTTTGTTTGTTCAGGGGAGGATTTTCTTTCCCTGAAGAAAAGGTTGCGTCTTTGATGATATTTGTTGCTTAGTAGCTTCGTTCGTTGGTCAAAACTGGGATGGTGAGAATGGAAGGTAATTTATTTTGATGACTTTACTTGATTTGTGGCTCGTAGCTTTCTTCTCAAAGTGTCGCTTTAGTTGAAAAAAAGCAAAAGGGGGTTTATTGTTTTCTTGTTAGGACGTATCAAGATGTAGGCTTGTAGGTTTTCCTGAGTCCTTGTCCTGCTGGCTGCCTCCAAAGGATGCCCCTGGATCTTCCTGGTGTGGGTCCTGGGGTTTCCTTTTGTTATTTGTACTGCGCTGGATTTGGCCGAGTTATTTTAATTTCATCTGAGATGTTTTTTAGTAATCCAATCTTCTTTTCTTGTTTGTAGGACTAGTTGGCCATGTCTTCTCGCAAAAATATTGTAGAGACGTCCTCTAAGGTCCCTGAGGGGATGTCCGATTGGTTGGACTCCCTTGTTTTAATGTGTGTTTCTGTGGTAAATGCTGAATTCTGTGTGGAGCTTAGGAAACATCACCGCCTCTGTAAGAGTAGAGACCAAGAGAAGAATTATGAATTGGTAGCACCTGACTCCGAGAGAGAGTTTGCTTCCCTACCTTGACCCAGGGGGAGCGCCTTTTCTTTTATGCTTACGACTATTTTTTCAGCCAGTTGGATATCACTTTTTCCTTCACTTCCTTTGAGACCGATTTGTTGTGGTCGTGTAATGTAGCTCCATCCCAGCTTCATCCGAACTCCTGGGGCTTTATTAAGATTTTTCAGCTTCTTTGCCGAGAATTGGATGTTACCCCTTCTCAAACTGTTTTCCTTTATTTGTTTGTCTTAACAAAGCCCGGGATTTCTTCAAAAAAGAAAGCCTCGTGGGTTTCTTTTAGATCTGCACACGGACATAAGGTTTTTACTATGTATGACGAGTCCTTTAGGGACTTCAAGAACTATTTTTTCAAGGTTCGAGCTGTTGAGGGAGCTCGTCCCTTTTATCTGGAAGCAAATGATGAGCCATCTTTCCCTCTGCATTGGCAGCAAAATATAGTAGTTTTCCGATATACGTGGGAAATGCTCGACGAGATTGAGCAGGCCTTTGTAACGGTTTTGGAGGACCTTTGGGGGGAACCTCCTCATTTGGATACTAAAAAATCTTTGGGGGACCCCTCCCTCGTCCGAACTATATTGGGTATTACTTGATGTTTATTGCTTCTTATTTTTACTTTGCTTTCTTCTTCTTTCCTGGTCTGTAAAACTACTGGTTTTTATTTTACAGAGATGGCCAAAAATAATGATGCAATGAAAGCTTTCAAGAAGGCAAGAAAGGCTACTGCAACTCAGAACATCTTAACCAAGACGGATGGGGAAGGGTCTTCACAGACAGTGTCGAAACCGTTCGTGCCGAGCTCTCCTAGACCAAGGAGAATGATCCCTACTCCTTGAGTCCGTTTAGTGGATCCTCTACAGTCTTCTGTCGCTGCCTCTGGTGCTCCTCCAAACAAAAAACAAAAGACAACTGAGCCTTTTAATCTTGATGCCCCTGACTTTGACGCGGTTGAGTTTGTCGATCAGCAGATTGGTCCATACGGTACTATTCCTACTGATGATGTCTCTCTCCTTCGTCACTTGGACTTCATTACTCGGAGTAGCGTCAAGATGGCCCATATGGGAGATGCCCTGTACCGAATTGCCCAAGACCTTCCTCTTCATGCTACCAAAGCCTTTATAGAGGAGGCTAAGCAAGAGTTCGACTGGATGAAGGGTCTAAAGGAGGAGCTCCAAGTGAAAGTGACCAAGTTGGAGAAGGAGTTGGAGGGCGAAAAGGTTAGTTCTGTCGCCCTGGCGGCTTCTGTGAGGTTGGCTGAAGATACAGCATTGAGGCACAAGGATAGTGGTGCACGAAATTCTGATCATCAACAATGGTGCCAAAGGACTTGGAGCTCTTAAACGTGAATCACACTTTGTCACAATTCCGCACAACTAACCAGCAAGTGCACTGGGTCATCCAAGTAATACCTTACGTGAGTAAGGGTCGATCCCACGGAGATTGTCAGCTTGAAGCAAGCTATGGTCACCTTGTAAATCTCAGTCAGGCGAATTCAGATGGTGATGGAGAATTGATAATTAAAAGATAAATAAAACATAAAATAAAGATAGAGATACTTATGTAATTCTTTGGTTGGAATTTCAGATAAGCGTATGAAGATGCTTTGTTCCTCCTGAACCTCTGCTTTCCTATTGTCTTCTTCCAATCATTCATTCTCCTTTCTATGGCAAGCTTTATGTTGGGCATCACCATTATCAATGGCTACTTCCCGTCCTCTCAGTGAAAACGTTCCAAATGTGCTGTCACCGCACGGCTAATCATGTTGTAATAGGATCCATTGATCCTTTTGCGTCTGTCACACGCCCAACAATCGCGAGTTTGAAGCTCGTAACAATCATCCCTTCCCAGATCCTACTCAGAATACCACAGACAAGGTTTAGACGTTCCGGATCTCAGGAATGGCCGCCAATAATTCTAGCCTATACCACGAAGGTTCCAATCTTAGATTAGAAACCCAAGAGATACACATTCAAGCTTGTTTTCATGTAGAACAGAAGTGGTTGTCAGTCACGCGTTCATAGGTGAGAATGGTGATGAGTGTCACATAATCATCACATTCATCAAGTTCTTGGGTGCGAATGAATATCTTGGAGAAGAAATAGACTTGAGTTGAATAGAAAAACAATAGTACCTTGTATTAATTCATGAAGAACAGCAGAGCTCCACACCTTAATCTATGGTGTGTAGAAACTCCACCGTTGAGAATACATAAGAACAAAAGGTCTAGGCATGGCCGAATGGCCAGCCTCCAAAACGTGATCAAAGGACCAAAAGATAATCCAAAGATGAAAATACCATAGTAAAAGGTCATATTTATAGAGAACTAGTAGCCTAGGGTTTACCAAAATCAGTAATTAATGCAGAAATCTTCTTTCGGGCCGACTTGGTGTGTGCTTGGGCTGAGCATTGAAGCTTCCATGTGTAGAGACTTTTCTTGGAGTTAAACGCCAGCCTTTGTGCCAGTTTGGGCGTTTAACTCCAGCTTTTGTGCCAGTTCCGGCATTAAACGACAAAATTCTTGAGCTGACTTGGAACGCCTGTTTGGGCCATCGAATATCGAGCAAAGTATGGACTATTATATATTGCTAGAAGGCCCTGGATGTCTACTTTCCAACACAATTAAGAGCGTGCCAATTGGGCTTCTGTAGCTCCAGAAAATCCACTTCGAGTTCAGGGAGGTCAGAATCCAACAGCATCTGCAGTCCTTTTTCAGCCTCTGAATCAGATTTTTGCTCAGGTCCCTCAATTTCAGCCAGAAAATACCTGAAATCACAGAAAAATACACAAACTCATAGTAAAGTCCAGAAAAGTGATTTTTATTTAAAAATTAATAAAAACATAATAAAAATTAACTAAAATATACTAAAAACATACTAAAAATAATGCCAAAAAGCGTATAAATTATCCGCTCATCACAACACCAAACTTAAATTGTTGCTTGTCCCCAAGCAACTAAAAATCAAAATAGGATAAAAAGAAGAGAATATACAATAAATTCCAAAAACATCTATGAAGATCAGCATTAATTAGATGAGCAGGGCTTTTAGCTTTTTTCTTCTGAACAGTTTTGGCATCTCACTTTATCCCTTGAAGTTCCGAATGATTGGCATCTATAGGAACTCAGAATCCAGATAGTGTTATTGATTCTCCCAGTTAAGTATGTTGATTCTTTAACACAGCTACTTTATGAGTCTTGGCCGTGACCCTAAGCATTTTGTTTTCCAGTATTACCACCGGATACATAAATACCACAGACACATAACTAGGTGAACCTTTTCAGATTTTGACTCAGCTTTGCTTGAGTCCCCAATTAGAGGTGTCCAGAGCTCTTAAGCACACTCTTTTTGCTTTTGGACCATGACTTTAACCGCTCAGTCTCAAGTTTTCACTTGACACCTTCACGCCACAAGCACATGGTTAGGAACAGCTTGGTTTAGCCGCTTAGGCCAGGATTTTATTCCTGTGGGCCCTCCTATCCACTGATGCTCAAAGCCTTGGATCCTTTTTATCACCCTTGCCTTTTGGTTTAAAGGGGTATTGGCTTTTTCTGCTTGCTTTTCTTTTTCTTTCTTTTTCTTTTCTCTCTTTTTTTTTTTTTGCATATATCCTTTTTTTTCTGCAAGCTTTTCACTGCTTTTTCATGCTTCAAGAATCAATTTTATGATTTTTCAGATCATCAGATAACATTTTTCCTTTTTCATCATTCTTTCAAGAGCCAAAAATTTTAACATTCATGAATTAACAATATCAAAATTATGCACTGTTCAAGCATTCATTCAGAAAAACAATAGCATTGCCACCACATCAAAATAATTAAACTATTTTAAAATCCGAAATTCATGTACTTCTTTTTCTTTTTCAATTAAAAAAATTTTTCATTTAAGAAAGGAAAATGCATCCCTTGAGGCATCTCAGGGATTTCATGATGAGGAGTTTCCTCATGCTCTTGTCCATGAGTGGGATCTCTTGCTTGCTCCATTATTTTCTTAGTGATGGGCTTGTCCTCATCAATGAGGATGTCTTCCTCTATGATAATTCCAGCTAAATTGCAGAGGTGACAAATGAGATGAGAGAAGGCTAACCTTGCCATAGTAGAGGACTTGTCTGCCACCTTGTAGAGTTCTTGGGATATAACCTCATGAACTTCTACTTCCTCTCTAATCATGATGCTATGAATCATGATAGCCCGGTCTATAGTAACTTCAGACCGGTTGCTAGTAGGAATGATTGAGCGTTGGATGAACTCCAACCATCCCCTAGCCACGGGCTTGAGGTTATGCCTTCTTAGTTGAACTGGCTTCCCTCTTGAATCTCTCTTCTATTGAGCGCCCTCTTCACAGATGTCCATGGGGACTTGGTCCAACCTTTGATCAAAGTTAACCCTTCTAGTGTATGGGTGTGCGTCTCCTTGCATCATGGGCAGGTTGAATGCCAACCTTACATTTTCCGGACTAAAATCTAAGTATTTCCCTCGGACCATTATAAGCCAATTCTTAGGGTCCGGGTTCACACTTTGATCATGGTTCTTGGTGATCCATGCATTGGCATAGAACTCTTGAACCATTAAGATTCTGACTTGTTGAATGGGGTTGGTGAGAACTTCCCAACCTCTTCTTCGGATCTCATGTCGGATCTCCGGATATTCGCCCTTTTTGAGCTTAAAAGGGATCTCAGGGATCACCTTCTTCTTGGCCACAACTTCATAGAAGTGGACTTGATGCACCCTTGAGAGGAATCTCTCCATCTTCCATGACTCAGAGGTGGAAGCTTTTGCCTTCCCTTTCCTCTTTCTAGAGGTTTCTCCGGCCTTTGGTGCCATAAGTGGTTATGGAAAAACAAAAAGCTTTAGCTTTTACCACACCAAACTTAGAAGGTTTCCTCGTCCTCGAGCAAAAGAAGAAAGAAGAGAGTAGAAGAAGAAAAAATAGAGGAGATGGAGGGGGCTTTGTGTTTCGGCCAAGGGGGAGAAGTAGTAGTTAGGTTGTGTGAAAATGAAGGAGTGAAGATGTGTTTATATAGGAGTGGAGAGGGGGGTATGGTTCGGCCATTATGGATGGGTTTGGGTGGGAAAGTGGTTTGAATTTTAATGGTGAGGTAGGTGGGGTTTTATGAGGGATGGATGTGAGTGGTGAAGAGAATGGTGGGATTTGATAGGTGAGGGGTTTTTGGGGAAGAGGTATTGAGGTGATTGGTGAATGGGTGAAGAAGAGAGAGAGGGGTGGGGTAGGTGGGGATCCTGTGGGGTCCACAGATCCTGAGGTGTTAAGGATTTCTCATCCCTGCACCATGTGGCGTGCAAAACGCCCCTTGCTGCCAATCCTGGCATTAAACACCCGGCTGCTGCCCATTTCTGGCATTTAACGCCAGCTTCTTTCCCATTCCTGGCATTAAACGCCAGTCTGGTGCCCATTTCTGGCGTTAAACGCCCAGAATGATGCCAGACTAGGCATTTAACGCCCATTCTGCTACCCTTACTGGCGTTTAAACGCCAGTAAGTTTTTCTTCCAGGGTGTTCTATTTTTCATTCTATTTTTCCTTCTGTTTTTGCTTTTTCAATTATTTTTGTGACTTCACATGATCATCAACCTACCAAAAACAAAAAATAACAAAAGAAAATATAAATTTAACATAGATAATTAAAAATTGGGTTGCCTCCCAACAAGCGCTTCTTTAATGTCAATAGCTTGACAGTGGGCTCTCATGGAGCCTCACACATGTTCAGAGCAATGTTCGAACCTCCCAACACCAAACTTAGAGTTTGAATGTGGGGGTTCAACACCAAACTTAAAGTTTGGTTGTGGCCTCCCAACACCAAACTTAGAGTTTGACTGTGGGGGCTCAGGTTGACTCTGTATTGAGAGAAGCTCTTCATGCTTCCTCTCCATGGTGACAGAGGGATATCCTTGAGCTTTAAACACAAGGGATTCTTTATTCACTTGAATGATCAATTCTTCTCTATCGACATCAATCATAGCTTTTGCTGTGGCTAGGAAGGGTCTGCCAAGGATGATGGATTCATCCATACACTTCCCAGTCTCTAGGATGATGAAGTCAGCAGGGATGTAGTGGCCTTCAACCTTTACCAAGACATCCTCTACAAGTCCATAAGCTTGTTTCTTTGAATTGTCTGCCATCTCTAGTGAGATTCTTGCAGCTTGGACCTCAATGATTCCTAGCTTTTCCATTACAGAGAGAGGCATGAGGTTTTATGCTTGACCTTAGGTCACACAGAGCCTTCTCAAAGGTCATGGTGCCTATGGTACAAGGGATTGAGAATTTCCTAGGGTCTTGTCTCTTTAGAGGTAATTTCTGCCTAGTCAAGTCATCCAGTTCTTTGATGAGCAATGGAGGTTCATCCTCCCAAGTCTCATTACCAGACAACTTGGCATTTAGCTTCATGATTGCTCCAAGGTACTTAGCAATTTGCTCTTCAGTAACATCTTCATCTTCTTCAGAGGAAGAATACTCATCTGAGCGCATGAATGGCAGAAGTAAATTCAATGGAATATCTATGGTCTCTGTGTGAGCCTTAGATTCCCATGGTTCCTCATCATGGAACTCCATGGAGGTCCATGGACATCCATTGAGGTCTTCCTCAGTGGAGATCACTGCCTCTTCCTCCTCTCCAGGTTCGGCCATGTGAGACGTGTTTATGGCCTTGCACTCTCTCTTTGGATTCTCTTCTGTATTGCTTGGGAGAGTACTAGGAGGGAGTTCAGTAATTTTCTTACTCAGGTGACCCACTTGTACCTCCAAATATCTAATGGAGGACCTTGTTTCAGTCATGAAACTTTGAGTGGTTTTGATTAGATCAGAGACAATGGTTGCTAAGTCAGAGTGGCTTTGATTAGAATTCTTTGTCTATTGCTGAGAAGATGATGGAAAAGGCTTGCTATTGCTAAACCTGTTTCTTCCACCATTATTGTTGTTGAAGCCTTGTTGAGGTCTCTGTTGATCCTTCCATGAGAGATTTGGATGATTTCTCCATGAAGGATTATAGGTGTTTCCATAGGGTTCTCCCATGTAATTCACCTCATCGATTGCTGGGTTCTCAGGGTCATAAGCTTCTTCTTCAGAGGAAGCTTCCTTAGTACTGCCTGTTGCCGCTTGCATTTCAGACAGACTCTGAAAAATCATATTGACTTGTTGGGTCCATATTTTAGGAAAAAGCATAAGTCTATAGACTTCAGGGTCAACCCCATTGGTCTTGACAGTGTCACAGATTTGTAAGAATTCAGCTAAAAACTGAAGAGGATCTTCCAATGGAAGTCCATGAAACTTGCAATTCTGTTGCATTAGAGAAACTAATTGAGGTTTAAGCTCAAAGTTGTTTGCTCCAATGGCAGGGATTGAGATGCTTCTCCCAAAGAAGTCGGGAGTAGGTGCAGTAAAGTCACCAAACACCTTCCTTGCATTGTTGGCATTGTTGTTTTCGGCTGCCATAGTTTCTTCTTCCTTGAAAAGCTCTGTTAGGCCCTCTAAAGAGAATTGTGCTTTAGCTTCTCTTAGCTTTCTCTTCAAGGTCCTTTCAGGTTTAGGATCAGCTTGAACAAGTATGCCTTTATCTTTGTTCCTGCTCATATGAAAGAGAAGAGAACAAGAAAGTAGGGAATCCTCTATGTCACAGTATAGAGATTCCTTGAAGTGTCAGAGGAAAAGAAGAATAGAAGGAGGAGGTAGATAGAAGAGAATTCGAACATATAAAGAAGGAGGGAGTTCGAAGTGCACCTTGAGGAAGAGTGTTAGTCCTTTAAATAGAAGGATGTGAGAAGAGGGGAAGAATTTTTGAAATTAAAGTAAAAGATTTTGAAATAATTAAAAGAAATTTTGAAAATTTGATTGATGATTTTCGAAAACTAAAATTGGGAAAGAAATTAAGTGATTTTGAAAAAAGATTTTGAGATTAGAAATTAAAAAGATATGATTGAAAATAAATTTTGAAAAAGATGTGATTGAAAAGATATGATTGAGAAGATATGCTTGAAAATCAAACTAAAAAGAGAAAGTTTTAAAATTAAAGTTGATTACTTGACTAACAAGAAATTAGAAGATATGATTCTAGAATTAAAACTTTTGATCCTTTCTTAATAGGCAAGTAACAACTAGAAAATCTTGAATTAAATTATTAATTGTAGCAAGGATTTTTGAAAATAGTAATAAATAAAAAATTGAAAAGAAATTGATTTTGAAAAGATATGAATGAAAAGATATGATTTGAAAAAGATTTGATTTTGAAAAATTATGAAGATTCGAAAAAAAATTTGGATCAAAAACAAAATCTTCTCTCTAGTGTCATCCTGGCGTTAAACGCCTAGAATGGCATCCATTCTGGCGTTTAACGCCCAAAATCATACCTTCACTGGGCGTTTTGAACGCCCAGCTTTTTCTGTTTAATTCCTCTGCTGAATGTTCTGAATCTTCAATTCTCTGTATTATTGACTTGAAAAGACATAGTTTTGAGAATTTTTTTTTTTGAATTTTTCAATGATGAGAAACAATCAAAACATAATTAATCTTAGGAAACTCAAATCAAACAAACAATGCATGCAGGAGCAGGACATTACATTCAGTAGCTAAATTGATGAGAATCATTCATCTTCTGTGATGATAAGAGCATCACCTTGAAACTCTAGAATTCATTCTTAAAAATTCTAAAAAATAAAAAGAAAAGTACCTAATATAAGCAACAAGATGAACCGTCAGTTGTCCAAACTCGAACAATCCCCGGCAACGGCGCAAAAAACTTGGTGCACGAAATTATGATCATCAACAATGGCGCCAAAAGACTTGGAGCACTTAAACGTGAATCACACTTTGTCACAATTCCGCACAACTAACCAGCAAGTGCACTGGGTCATCCAAGTAAGGGTCGATCCCACGGAGATTGTCGGCTTGAAGCAAGCTATGGTCACCTTGTAAATCTCAGTCAGGCGAATTCAGATGGTGATGGAGAATTGATAATTAAAAGATAAATAAAACATAAAATAAAGATAGAGATACTTATGTAATTCTTTGGTTGGAATTTCAGATAAGCGTATGAAGATGCTTTCTTCCTCCTGAACCTCTGCTTTCCTATTGCCTTCTTCCAATCATTCATACTCCTTTTCCATGGCAAGCTTTATGTTGGGCATCACCGTTATCAATGGCTACTTCCCGTCCTCTCAGTGAAAATGTTCCAAATGAGCTGTCACTGCACGGCTAATCATCTGTCGGTTCTCGATCATGTTGGAATAGGATCCACTGATCCTTTTGCGTCCGTCACACGCCCAACAATCGCGAGTTTGAAGCTTGTCACAGTCATCCCTTCCTAGATCCTACTCAGAATACCACAGACAAGGTTTAGACATTCAGGATCTCAGGAATGGCCGCCAATAATTCTAGCCTATACCACGAAGGTTCCAATCTTAGATTAGAAACCCAAGAGATACACATTCAAGCTTGTTTGCATGTAGAACGGAAGCGGTTGTCAGTCACGCGTTCATAGGTGAGAATGGTGATGAGTGTCACATAATCATCACATTCATCATGTTCTTGGGTGCGAATGAATATCTTGGAGAAGAAATAGACTTGAGTTGAATAGAAAAACAATAGTACTTTGTATTAATTCATGAAGAACAGCAGAGCTCCACACCTTAATCTATGGTGTGTAGAAACTCCACCGTTGAGAATACATAAGAACAAAAGGTCTAGGCATAGCCAAATGGCCAGCCTCCAAAACGTGATCAAAGGATCAAAAGATAATCCAAAGATGAAAATACAATAGTAAAATGTCCTACTTATAGAGAACTAGTAGCCTAGGGTTTACAGAAATCAGTAATTGATGCAGAAATCTTCTTCCGGGCCCACTTGGTGTGTGCTTGGGCTGAGCATTGAAGCTTCCATGTGTAGAGACTTTTCTTGGAGTTAAATGCCAGCTTTTGTGCCAGTTTGGGCGTTTAACTCCAGCTTTTGTGCCAGTTCCAGCGTTAAACGCCAGAATTCTTGAGCTGATTTGGAACGCCTGTTTGGGCCATCAAATCTCAGAGAAAGTATGAAGTATTATATATTGCTAGAAAGCCCAGGATGTCTACTTTCCAACGCAATTAAGAGCGCACTAATTGGGCTTCTGTAGCTCCAGAAAATCCACTTCGAGTGCACGGAGGTCAGAATCCAACAGCATGTGCACTCCTTTTTTAGCCTCTGAATCAGATTTTTGCTCAGGTCCGTCAATTTCAGTCAGAAAATACCTGAAATTACAAAAAAACACACAAACTCATAGTAAAGTCCAAAAAAGTGATTTTTATTTAAAAATTAATAAAAACATAATAAAAATTAACTAAAATATACTAAAAACACACTAAAAACAATGCCAAAAAGCGTATAAATTATCCCCTCATCAGATAGCTATGTTACAGCCTATAGGGAGGTGATGCGTCTCAGGGAGGAGTTGGAGTCTACCCGGATTGATTATGCCGAGCTCCAGGGTCACCTTGTAGGCAACGTAAATGCTGCTTATGAGAACCTAAAGGAGCAGGTTCGAGTTCTTGCACCCGAGGCCGACCTTACTCTCTTCGGCCTGGACAATGTTGTAAAGGATGGCAAGATTGTCCCTGAAGACCCTGGTGACGATGATGTTGAACCCCCCTATTCCTGCCGCTAAGACTTCTGCAGTGCCGACTTCTTCGGTTCCTTCCTCCGAGGCTGGTCATCCTGAATTGGAATCGGATTGCCAGATCTTAAACAGGGATGACGGGACTGTGGATGAAGTGGCTCTTCAGACTCGCCCTCCTTCACCCCGTGCTGCCGAGAAGACTTTGGATCCTTAATGAATTTTCTAATTGCTTGTGTAGATAGCCCGGCTTGTGGGCTTTTAAACTCTTTATTTTGTAAATGATGTTTCTCACTTTCGCTACACTCCTAGTTGCTTGTTTAGCAACTTTATTTTGAAAAACAAAGTAATTTCCAAGCTCTTGGGGCTAGTTTTGGAAGCCTCTCGAGTTTGTTATTATTATAACTTGTTTTTTGTAACATGTCTGTCTGCACTCGTCTTGGTACTTTTCTAGGCTTTGGGAGTGTTGGAACTTTCGTCGTCTGATCTCTTTGGATTGGCTTGATTCCTTTGAGCCTGTGCCTGATGTTATTTCCAGTAATTTGTTTTGTTTGGACCTTATTTAGGTCATTATTCGAAATTACTTTGTATAACGCTAAGGTTTTCGAGAGGCTTATTTTGTCATGTCGGCTTGTCCAAGTTGTCTGTTAGTAACCCTCTTTTTTGGACCTTGTTTAGGTCTGTTTCAGGGATTACTTTTACAACCTTTGTGTTTTGGGGCCGACTTCATCATGTCGGGCCCTTCTAAGTTATTTTTGTAATCCTTTTTCTTAGACCTTGTTCAGATCTCTTTCAGGGATTACTTTTATAACTTTATGTTTTAGGCCGACTTTATCATGTCGAGCCCTTCTAAGTTATTTTTGTAATCCTCTTTCTTGGACCTTGTTCAGATCTCTTTCAGGGATTACTTTTTATAACTTTACGTTTTGGGCCGACCTCATCATGTCGGGCCCTTCTAAGTTATTTTTGTAATCCTCTTTCTTGGACCTTGTCCAGGTCTCTTTCAGGGATTAATTTTATAACTTTTATGTTTTGGGCCGACTTTATCATGTCGGGCCCTTTTAAGTTATTTTTGTAATCCTCTTTCTTGGACCTTGTTCAGATCTCTTTCAGGGATTACTTTTTATAACTTTACGTTTTGGGCCGACCTCATCATGTCGGGCCCTTCTAAGTTATTTTTGTAATCCTCTTTCTTGGACTTTGTTCAGGTCTCTTTCAGGGATTACTTTTTATAACTTTACGTTTTGGGCCGACTTCATCATGTCGGGCCCTTCGAAGTTATTTTTGTAATCCTCTTTCTTGGACCTTGTTCAGGTCTCTTTCAGGGATTACTTTTTATAACTAGATGTTATGGGCCGACTTCATCATGTCGGTCCCTTCTAAGTTATTTTTGTAATCCTCTTTCTTGGACCTTGTTCAGGTCTCTTTCAGGGATTACTTTTTATAACTTTACGTTTTGGGCCGACTTCATCATATCGGGCCCTTTTAAGTTATAGCAATCCTCTTTTATAGGGTTGGCCAGACCTCTTTGCAGGGATTTACTTATAACTTGGGTTGTTGCGACTGGGCCGACTTCTTTACGTCGGCCAGTCTTTAAGTTATTTTTTAGTAGTCCATTTTATTAAGACCTCGTCAGGTCCTTTCTATGGATCACTTTCTATAACTTCTTGCATTATTCTGTTTTCATCTTTGCCGATTTTGTAGAAATTGGGTTTAATCCTCATTTGGTTGACCTTTTAATGAATTTGGGTTTCATCTCTGTTGGTCTTTATCGTGATCGTGTAGTGAATTTGATTTTTACTTTCCGCCGATCTGTAGCTTTATAATCGGATGATGAATGTTTCAGATTTAATGCGGCTTGAGAATTTGTAGAAGATCTAAACAGATTTTATAGTAATGAAAATGCAAATATATACATGTGGGGTTTTTATCCGTCTAAGTCGGGCAATTTATAGGTCTTGGCTTGGCGCCTCATTAAAAAACCTTTTCAGGAAAAAGATTGCACCTTACCCTAAGATCCTTTGTCATCCTTAATATAGTACCTTCTTAGGTTGCAGGCGTGCCATGACCTAGGAAGCTCTCGCCCGTCGAGTTCGGACAGTCTGTAACAGCTTGGTGACAGATGCTTCTAAGCAGGTCCAATAGACAAATTGAGGTTATCTTGAATTTGAGGTCCATCCATCACTTTTTTGGTGATTGGGCGTTCAACTGAGATAAATTCATCCACACCCATCTTTACCCCCGCATATTTACATAGCAGACTAATCAAGCTTGGGTAGACCAATTTGGCCTCAGTGGATTCCTTGTTTGCAAACATGTAAATTTCAACAGGGATCAGCTGATGAATCTCTACTTCCTTCCCCAGCATAATACAGTGGATCATCACTGCCCTCTTGACAGTGACTTCAGATCGGTTGCTGGTTGGGAGTATAGAATGCCCAATGAAATCCAGCCACCCTCTAGCAACTGGTTTGAGATCTCCTCTCTTTAACTGGTTTGGGACACCTTTTGAATTGGTAATCCACTTGGTTCCAAGGAGGCATATACCTCAAGAACATGATCTAGCCTTTTATCCTTGGACATTCACTTGTTAAAGGACTCTGGATCATCTTGTAGTTGAGGAAGTTTGAGAACTTCTCTCACTTTATCAAAATGGAAGTAAATAATCTTCCCTCTGACCATAGTCCGAAATGAGTAAAAAGCAGTTCCCTCTAATCTTTGCTTCTCTGTCGTCCACAGATTTGCATAGAATTTATGGACCATATTTCTTCCAACATGTATCTTAGGATTAGCCAGGACTTTCCAGCCCCTGTTTTAAATCTACTCTTGGATCTCCGGGTATTCATCTTTTTTAAAATTGAACTTAACTTCCGGGATTACTGATCTTCTGCATACAATTTTAAGGTAATGGTCTTCATGTTCTTTGGTGCAGAAATTCTCATGCATCCAACGTGGTTTTGGATTGCTTTCTTTCTTGTCTTTTGAAGTGGTTTGTCTTCCCTTGGGTGCCATGAGATTAGTTTGTTTTAACTCAGGGATCACGGAAATCACACTAAACTTAGAGATTTGCTTGCCCTCAAGCAAAATAAAAAGAAAGAGGATGAATAGATGGAGAGAATGATTCGAATGATGGATGAAGAGGGGCTGGCCGAATGTGTTTTTAAAAAGGGAGGGAGGGAATGGGTTTCGAATTATTTTTGAAAAAGATATGATTGAAATATATGATTGATAAAAGATAAACATGATTTGAAAAAGATAAGATTGTTTTCAAAATTTAAGAGATATGAAAAAGATATGAGGAAGTTAGATCTGAATTTTTGTTTATGCATTTAAAAGATAATATGAATGAGTTAAAAAGATTTGAAAAGAAATTGGAAATATGAATGATTTTTGAAAAAGAATTGAGAAGGATTTATAAGATTATGAATTTTTGGAATTGGAAATTGAAAGATGAATATTTGTAACATTTTTATGCAGAAAATTATGAATTAAAACATAAAAATTTGAAAAAATTTGAATTGGAAACGAAATTACCTCCCCCTTGCTGTTTTGGCGCTAAACGCCCAGAATGGCGAATGATAGCCATTCTAGCGTTTAACGCCCATCTAGTGGCCATTTTGGGCGTTTAACGCCTGGCTGGCTGGCGTTAAACACTAGAAATCCTTCTTTATTGGCGTTTAACGCCCAGAATGATACCTTTACTGGCGTTAAATGCCCAGAATGGTAGCCATTCTAGTGTTTAACGCCCAAATTTCCTCTTTACTGGCGTTTTAATGCCAGTGAGCCTTTTTTCTCTGTGATTCCTATGCTTTATGTTCTGCACCTTCATATTCTTGACTTGTTCACTGAAAAGCATTAATAAACACGAACAACAAAATTAAATGGACTTATATAATTGTTATAAACATCTAATTTTTTTTATAATGGCTGGGTTTCCTCCCAGCAAGCGTTTTTTACTGTCTTTAGTTGGACTTTACTGAGCTTTCTAATTTAGTCTCAGTTTTGAGCATTCTTGCTCAACATTGCCTTCAAGATAATGTTTGACTCTCTGTCTATTAACAATGAATTTTTTGTCATAATCAACAACTTGAAGCTCTACATAACCATATGGTGACACACTTGTAATCACATATGGTCCCCTCCACCGGGATTTCAATTTCCCAGGGAACAATCTGAGCCTAGAGTTACATAGTAGGACCTTCTGTCCTGGCTCAAAGACTCTAGATGACAGTCTTTTGTCATGCCATCTTTTTGCTTTCTCTTTATAAATTTTAGCATTTTTGAAAGCATTGAATCTGATTTCCTCCAACTCATTCAACTGGAGTAATCTTTTCTCTCCAGCTACCTTAGCATCAAGGTTTCAGAACCTGGTTGCCCAGTAGGCTTTGTGTTCTAGTTTCACTGGCAGATGACAAGCTTTTCCAGACACAAGCTGGTATAGGGAGGTGCCTATAGGGGTCTTGAATGCTGTTTTGTATGCCCACAGAGCATCATCCAGACTTCTTGCCCAATTCCTTCTACGGGTACTTACAGTCCATTCCATGATTTGTTTTAGTTCTCTATATGAGACTTCAGCCTGCCTATTTGTCTGTGGATGATATGGAGTCGCCACTTTGTGGTTAATTCCATATCGGACCAGAGCAGAGTCAAGCTGTTTATTGTAGAAATGAGTGCTTCCATCACTGATCAGTATCCTAGAGACACCAAACCTACTGAAGAGATGCTTCTGGAGGAATTTCATCACTGTCTTAGTATCATTAGTGGGTGTTGCAATTGCCTCTACCCATTTAGATACATAGTTTACTGCCACCAGAATATAAGTTTTTGAATATGATGGTGGGAAAGGCCCCATGAAGTCAATACCCCATACATCAAACAACTCAATCTCTAGGATCCCTTGCTGAGGCATGGCATAACCGTGAGGCAAATTACCAGCTCTCTGGCAACTATCACAGTTACGTACAAACTCTCGGGAGTCTCTATAGAGAGTAGGCCAGTAGAAGCCACATTGGAGAACTTTTGTGGTTGTTCGCTCACCTCCGAAATGTCCTACATATTGTGATCCATGGCAATGCCATAGGATCTTCTGTGCCTCTTCTCTAGGTACACATCTATGGATTACTCCGTCTGCACACCTCTTAAAGAGATATGGTTCATCCCACAAGTAGTACTTTGCATCAGAAATCAATTTTTTTGTTTGCTGCTTACTGTACTCTTTGGATATGAATCTCACAGCTTTATAGTTTGCAATGTCTGCAAACCATGGTACTTCCTAAATGGCAAAGAGTTGCTCATCCAGAAAGGTTTCAGAGATCTCAGTCGGAGGGAAGGACGCTCTTGTTACTGATTCTATCTGGGACAGGTGATCAGCTACTTAGTTCTCTGTCCCTTTTCTGTCTCTTATTTATATATCAAACTCTTGCAGAAACAACACCCATCTTATAAGTCTGGGTTTTGAATCCTGCTTTGTGAGGAGATATTTTAGAGCAGCATGGTCAGTGTACACAATCACTTTTGATCCTACTAGATAGGATCTAAACTTGTCAATGGCATAAACCACTACAAGCAACTCCTTTTCTATGGTTGTGTAATTCTTTTGCGCGTCATTTAAAACACGGCTAGCATAATAAATGACATGCAGAAGCTTGTTATGCCTCTGTCCTAATACTGCACCTATGGCATGGTCACTGCCATCACACATTAGTTCGAATGGTAATGTCCAGTCTGGTGCAGAAATGACTGGTGCTGTGACCAGCTTAGCTTTCAGAGTCTCAAACGCCTGCAGACACTCTGTGTCAAAGACAAATGGCATGTCAGCAGCTAGCAGATTGCTCAGCGGTTTTGCAATTTTTGAAAAATCCTTTATAAAACTCCTATAGAATCCTGCATGCCCTATAAAGCTTCTGATTGCCTTAACATTGGATGGTGGTGGTAATTTTTCAATTACCTCTACCTTATCTTGATCCACTTCTATTCCCTTGTTCGAGATTTTGTGTCCAAGGACAATTCCTTCAGTCACCATAAAGTGACATTTCTCTCAGTTTAAAACTAGGTTAGTCTCGTGGCATCTTTTCAGAACAAGTGCTAGATGGTCAAGACAGGAGCTGAATGAGTCTCAAAATACTGAGAAGTCATCCATGAAGACTTCTAGAAATTTCTCTACCATATCAGAGAAGATAGAGAGCATGCACCTCTGAAAGGTTGCAGGTGCATTGCTGGTACACAGAATCGTAATCTCAACACTTCTTCACAACTCCACGTAACTGACCAGCAAGTGCACTGGGTTATCCAAGTAATACCTTACGTGAGTAAGGGTCGATCCCACGGAGATTGTCGGCTTGAAGCAAGCTATGGTCATCCTTGTAAATCTTAGTCAGGCGGATTCAAATGGTTATAAGTTTTTAATAATAAAATAGAAAATAAAATAGAGATACTTATGTAATTCATTTGGTGGGAATTTCAGATAAGCGTCTAGAGATGCTTTGTTGCTTTTGAACTTCTGCTTTCCTACTGCCTTCTTCCAACCATGCGTTACCTCCTTCCATGGCAAGCTGTATGATCCTCTCGGAGGAAAACAAATCCATATGTGCTGTCACTGCACGGCTAATCATCTGTCGGTTCCCGCAAGCGTCGGAATAGGACCATTGTCCTTTTGCACACTGTCACTGCGCCCAACATTAGCAAGTTTGAAGCTCGTCACAGTCATCCCTTCCCAAATCCTACTCAGAATACAACAGACAAAGTTTAGACTTTATGGATCTCAGGAATGCTGCCAATGGTTCTAGCCTATACCATGAAGATACTAATCTCACGGACTCAGTCCGTGTATTAGATATCCAAGAGAGTATACTCCAGCTGTCGTCCAATGACTATGTTGAACATCCTGTAGATCACTTTGTCGTTGTCAGGCACGCGATCTTGGCTAAGCGAGTAACGAAGATTGGGTGATTGTCACGGGCCCCTTCATTTTGACTTAACTGCATTAAGAACAAGAGTATATCTTGGAGAAGAAATAGGCGTTAATTGAAGGAAAAACAATAGTACTTGCATTAATTCATGAAGAACAGCAGAGCTCTACACCTTAATCTATGGGGTGTAGAAACTCCACTGTAGAAAATACATAAGTGAAAAAGGTCTAGGCATGGCCGTGAGGCCAGCCTCTCAAAAATGTCAACAATGGTCTATGATAGCATAAGATATAAAATAAATCCCTAAAAGTAGTTTTTATACTAAACTAGTAACCTAGGGTTTACAGAAAATGAGTAACTAAGTGCAGATAGTGTAGAAATCTACTTCCGGAGCCCACTTGGTGTGTGCTTGGGCTGAGCATTGAAGCTTTTTCGTGCATAGGCTGTTCTTGGAGTTAAACGCCAGCTTTGGTGCTAGTTTGGGCGTTTAACTCCAATTCTGGTGCCAGTTTGGGCGTTTTACGCCAAGATATTTTAGGCTGAGTTTGAATGCCTGTTTGGGCCATCAAATCTTGGGAAAAGTATGGAAAGCCCAGGATGTCTACTTTCCAACGGAATTGAGAGCGCGCCAATTGGGCTTCTGTAGCTCCAGAAAATCCACTTCGAGTGCAGGGAGGTCAGAATCCAACAGCATCTACAGTCCTTTTTCAACCTCTGAATCAGATTTTTGCTCAGGTCCCTCAATTTCAGCCAGAAAATACCTGAAATCATAGAAAAATACAAAAACTCATAGTAAAGTGTAGAAATGTGATTTTTGAGTAAAAGCTAATAAAAATATAATAAAAAGTAACTAAAACATACTAAAAACTATGTAAAAACAATGCCAAAAAGGGTATAAATTATCCGTTCATCAATTGCACAGACCAAATGGCATCCTTCTGTAGGCAAACACTCCAGATGGACATGTGAATGCTGTTTTCTCTTGGTACTGAGGATCTACTACAATTTGGTTGTAACCTGAATAGCCATCCCAAAAGCAGTAGTATTTATAGCCTGCTAGTCTCTCTAGCATCTGGTCTATGAATGGTAAAGGAAAGTGATCCTTTCTGGTGGCTGTATTGAGCCTTCGGTAGTCAATACACATACGCCACCCTGTAACTGTTCTTGTAGGAACCACTGTCATGCCTCCCTTTTTGGGGACAACTTGGACAGGGCTCACCCAGGGACTATCAGAAATAAGATAAATAATCCCAGCCTCTAGTAGCTTAGTGACCTCTTTCTGCACCACCTCCTTCATGGCTGGATTCAGTCGTCTCTGTTGTTGAACCACTGGCTTAGTATCATCCTCCAATAGGATCTTGTGCATGCATCTGGCTGGGCTAATGCCCTTAAGGTCACTTATGGACCACCCAAGAGTAGTCTTGTGCGTTCTTAGCACCTGAATTAGTGCTTTCTCTTCCTGTGGTTCTAAAGTAGAGCTTATGATCACAGGAAAAGTGTCATCTTCCCCAAGAAATGCATATTTCAGGGATGGTGGTAGTGGTTTGAGCTCGGGTTTAGGAGGCTTCTCCTCTTTCTGAGAAGTTTTCAGGGGTTCCTCTGTTTTCTCTAGTTCCTCCAGATCAGAATGAACATCTTTAAAAATGTCCTCTAGCTCTGATTCAAGACTCTCAGTCATATTTACTTCTTCCACCAAAGAGTCAATAATATCAGCGCTCATGCAGTCCTTTGATGTGTTTGGATGCTGCATAGCTTTGACAGCATTTAACTTAAACTCATCCTCATTGACTCTCAGGGTTATCTCCCCTTTTTGGACGTCAATGAAGGTTGCCTAGGCTGTGGCACAGCATTGGCATAGAATTCCCTAACCAAGCTTTCTACCACCTTCTTTGGTGGATTGCACAAGAGTGTTCATCCTCTGTTATTGATCTTTCTGTTGATCTCTATGTGTTCATTCCTTCCAAATTGGAAGCCTACCTTTGGAATGATTTGCCTCTTGATAAACTCCGATTTTGTGGTTTATCTTGTGCTTAATTTGGGGGATTTTATCAACTTTTCTCACATTTATTCAATGAAATAGCATGGTTTTGTAATTCTCCCTAAATTTGTGCTTAAGTGTGAAAACATGCTTTTTAGGCCTTAAAATAGCTAAATTTAACTCACTTTAATTCCATTCGATGCCTTGATATGTTTGTTGAGTGATTTCAGGTTCATAAGGCAAGTATTGGATGGAGGAAGTGAGGAGAAAAGCATGCAAAGTGGGAGAACTCATGAAGAAATAAAGGAATCGCAAAGCTGTCAACCCTGACCTCTTCGCACTCAATTGACCATAACTTGAGCTACAGATGTCCAAATGAGGCAGTTTCAGTTGCGTTGGAAAGCTAATATTCGGGGCTTCGAAATGATATAAAATTTGTCATAGTTGCCTAACGTATAGAGGTGCGTACGTGCACATGACATGCACGCACCGATGGAGCAGCGTGATTCACTAAAGTGAAATCGTGGCCAGCGATTTGCAGCTCATTTTGGGCCCAATCTAACTCATTTTTGATGCTATTGAATCCAAGGATTGAAGGGGGAATGAAGCAAGTAGTCATAGTTTAGTTTTCATCATGTTTTAGGGTAGAATTCTAGAGAGAGAAGCTCTCCCTTCTCTCTAGAATTTAGGGTAGTTTAGGTTTAATTTTCTTAAATCCAATTTTCAATTCTTGTTTTGATTTAGTCTTCCCTTTTTAATTTCTTGTTATTACACCTTTGTTCTTCTAGTTCTTGTTGTTGATTTCCCTATTTTGCCATTTTTATGTTTTTGAACCATTGTTGAATCTTGATTTTTTTGAATGCAATCTTATGTTTCTAAGTCCCTTTTATGTTTATCTTCATTGTTATCGTTGATTTCTTGCTTGTGGTAGTTATGGGTTTCTTTTAATTCTTGCATTTTATGATGTTTACTTTCCTTGCACACTAGGTGTTTGATAAAATGTTTCCTCTAGTTTTTGAGTAGTTTCCTTTGCTCTTGGCCTAGGCTAAGGGAATTGAGTGACCTTGAGTCATTGGGTCTCAATGATTTGGTGATTTGAGAACCCTTGGTGATCAATTTGATACTCATTGACACCAACCCACTACTAATCTAATTAGTAGATAGGTTGGGACTTATGGGTTGATGTGATCAAGCCTATTTGACGTACTTCAAGCTTAGGAGTAGATATTACGTACTTAAAGCTTCTATAAGTAGACTTAATAGGTTGGCCCCTCATAATTATCAATGCATGGTTTGTAGACAAGGATGGTGATCTCAATTACCTATGTCTAACCAATAGTACTTTCCCAATTATTTTATTAGTCCTTATCATTTACTTTTTTGTTGTTTACTTCTCTTGTTAATTACTAAATCAAACCCGCTTGCATTTTCATAGCCAATAATTGAGTACTTCATTACAATTCCTTGTGAGACGACCCATAGTTTAAATACTTCGGTTAATTCTTATTGGGGTTTGTACTTGTGACAACCAAAATTTTTGATGTGGGAATTATTTGTTGGTTTGGAGCTATGCTTACAACGAAGTAATTCTTTCTATAAGAAGAAAATCTAGACCATCGAGCAAATCTCATCTATCAAAATGGTGCCGTTGCCGGGGAGTTGCAATGGTGTTATATTGTTGGCTTTTGTGAATATGTGAATATGTTTGTCTTTTGTTTGTTTGTTAGTCTTTGTTAAGTTTAGGACTTTGTTGCTTATTTTGTTAGTTTTTGTTTTTATTTGCTATCATGAATTCTCATTCCTTTGGCTATGAGTATGGTTCAAACTATGTTGTAGGAAATGAAAGCTTCAATGAGGATATGCATCAAGGATTTGGAAATCAAAGGTGGGAGGTGCCCCAAGCTTATAAACAACCTTCTTGGCAACAACCTCCTCCCGAATCAAGTCTGACAAGAGTGCTTGGGAACATGACTACTATCCTCACGGAGATACACAAGGACCAAAGGGCATTATACGCCACCCGAGCCGTCCAAGCGTCACCCCAACATAACTACTCTCCGGATTCATATGGGTATAATCCTAATTCTAATGCATATCTATTCATACCCTAGGTCGAGTTATTCGACCCGGGATGTTTAGCGACAAAGCGACCGACCTCTTCAGGTCAGACTATCCGATCTCTTCTCAAAGAGCTCGGCCAAATTGCCAGGAAAGCCCAATAAAGGGCCCAGATAGAGGAACACAACCCAAATCCAAAGGCAGCCCAAGCCTATAGAGATAAGGGCGGTTCCCTTGAAGATAAGATGACCTCACTCAAAGATAAAGATAAGATAAGATAACTAACTTATCTTATCTAAAAAGGTCACTCCACACCATTATAAATACACTGGAGCACCCAGGTATAACTCGTACTCTGATTCTACTAAAAACCTGCTTAATACCCTTGCTAACTTAAGCATTGGAGTCCCTTGCAGGTACCCCCACCCTCCGATAACGAAGGATCAACAGCGCAGCCAAGCTCAATAAGTAGGATATGATAGCTCTGACCGTCACTCACAGCCGGACACGTCATCTCCGATCAGCACAGAAGATCTCGTCCGAGATCGACCTACAACTTTAGGTAACCCTCGGAACATTGGCGCCGTTGCCGGAGAACCTGGAAGTCATCCACCACCATGGCGGACGACCATGGCAACGACCACGATTCGGATCTAGAGGAAAGAACACCGCACAAGAATGTGGACACTACACCAAAAGATACTCCTCAACCTAACAAAGACAACAATTCACCAAATATGGGAGCCATGGAGGCACTTCAGGATCGCTTGAAGCAACTCAAAAAGGAGGTGGAGCATCAACAAAAAGCTGAGAGAGACCTACGAAGGGAAGTTAGGTGATGCCGTGAGTTAGAGGACAAGCTCCTAAAACTCGAAGCCGATCTCAAAACCAAGACTACTCGATCAAGTCACGAAGATGACTCCCGTAAAGACCAAGATCTGTTTACCAAAGAGATAATGAAGGCCAAAATCCTAAAAGATTTCAAACTTCCCGACATGACTCTGTATGATGGGACTACAAATCCCGGCCATCATCTCAGCAATTTCAGAAGTAGAATGTACCTCACCGACGCTTCAGATGCAGTTCGCTGCAAAGTCTTTCTGACTACTTTAACAAAGACGGCAATTAGATGGTTTGACAATCTACCTCCTAGGTCCATCTCAAGCTTCGACGACTTAGCCAAGAAGGTTTTAGCTAGATTCTCCATCCAAAAAGATAAGGCTAAGCACGTCCCAAGTTTATTGGGAATCAGGCAAGGAGATCGGGAAAGTCTTCGCAACTACATGGAAAGATTCAACAAAACATGCCTGGACATACAAAGCCTACCAACAGAGGCCTCCATTTTGGGCCTTATCAATGGCTTACGAGAGGGACCTTTTAGCCAATCTATATCGAAAAAAACACCCCACATCTCCGAATGAAGTGCAAGAACGGGCAGAGAAGTACATCAACATGGAGGATAACTCTCGACTAGGAGAGACTTCAAAATCCGGATCCACATACTCCTCTCGAGATAAGGATAAAGAGTCCAAAAAGAAAGAAGATCGACATGGGAAAAAAATAAAAAAATACCAGAATTACACCCCTCTTCGGGTGTCCCTTGTGGATATCTATAGAGAGCTCTGCCATACTGAAAAAATACCCCCAGCTCGACCACTCAAAGGCAAAAAAGGAGGAGGAAATCGGTCTGAATATTGCGAATACCATAGAATCTGCAGGCATTCCACCAACGAATGTTTTAACTTAAAGAATGTCGTAGAAAAATTAGTAAGAGAAGGAAAATTAGATCGGTACTTGGCCACTCGAGACGATGAGCAAAGAAAAAGAAGAAGGGATGAAGATGTCGGACGAACCGAGCGATCACCTCGTACACCAGAAAGACACGGCCACATGATACACGGTGGATTTGCAGGAGGAGAAATCTCCAAATCATCTCGCAAAAGATATCTTAAAGAAGTATATCATGTAGAGGGAAAGGAGGAAGCACCCAACATCCCTGCAATTATTTTCACCAAAGAAGACGCATCCGGTATCATCTCAGGACACGACGATCCCATAGTCATCACTATTATACTAGCAAACGCAAATCTCCACCGCACACTAATAGACCAAGGGAGCTCCACCGACATCTTATTCAAAACTGCCTTCGACAAGATCGGCCTAGAAGAAAAAGAACTCCGAGCATATCCGAACAGCCTGTTCGGACTGGGAGATACTCCAGTTCAACCACTTGGATACGTCTCACTACACACAACCTTTGGAAAAGGAAGCCAGTCAAGAATACTCATGATAGACTACATCATGGTAGACATGAGTTCGGCCTACAACGCCTTAATAGGCCAGACAACATTGAATCAGCTCGGCGCAATAGTCTCTACGCCACATCTATGCATGAAATTCCCAATAGCAGTAGGGATAGCTACAATAAAAGCATACCAGAAGACGGTGCGTCACTGCTACAATGAAAATCTAAACCTCAGATGCAGAGGAGAAGAGTTCCACACAATCGAACTCGGGGGAGTTCAGAGGCGGGAAGAACTCTGCCCACAGCCTAAAGGTGAAGTAGAGAAAGTCCAGATCGGAGACATCTCAGACAAAACAACCAATATTGGTACAATCCTAAAGGGAGACATAAAAGAATCACTCGTACAGTTCTTACGAGGTAACGTCGACCTCTTCGTATGGAAGGCAGCAGACATGCCAGGCATAGACCCCAAATTAATGTGCCATAAGCTGGCAGTCTACCCAGGATCTCAGCTAGTACAACAGAGATGAAGAAAGCTCAGACCAGAACGATCTCAAGCTATGGAAGAGCAGGTACAAGCTCTACGGGAGGCAGGATTCATAAGAGAAGTCAAGTACCCACTATGGCTAGCTAACGTCGTCTTGGTGAAAAAATCAAATGGGAAGTGGCGGATGTGCACCGACTACACTGATCTCAACAAAGCCTGCCCAAAAGATCCTTATCCACTCCCAATTATCGACGCTCTGGTGGATGCCTCCTTCGGATACAAATACCTCTCATTTATGGACGCATATTCGGGATACAATCAAATCCCAATGTACCCACCCGACCAAGAAAAAACTTCATTCTTAACCCCAAAAGTAAACTACTGCTACATCGTCATGCCTTTTGGACTCAAAAATGCGAGAGCCACTTACCAGAGATTGATGAATAAGATCTTTACAGATCACATCGGAAAAATCATGGAAGTCTATGTGGACGACATGTTAATAAAGAAACAAAGTGAAAAGACGTTACTATCCGACATCACCCAAGTATTTGACACTATAAGAAGGCATTGCATGCGACTTATTCCTGCAAAATGCACCTTCACAGTAGAAGCAGGCAAATTCTTGGGTTTTATGCTCACACGAAGGGGAATGAGGCAAATCCGGATAAATGTCGGGCCATACTCATCATGAAGAGCCCGACTTGTGTCAAAGAGGTACAACAACTCAATGGAAGGTTAGCAACCTTGTCCAGATTTCTAGCCGGATTGGCAATAAGATCTCTCCCCTTCTACACCACTCTAAGGAAGGGAAAGAAGTTTGAATGGACCACCGAGTGCAAACAAGCCTTCCAAGATTTCAAAAGATTCTTGGGACACCCACCTATCCTAACTCGGCCACAGGAGGGAGAACCACTCATATTGTACCTCGCGGTAGGAAGTCGGGCAGTAGCCTTAGCATTAATCCGAGAAGACGATAGTGGGCAACAACCCGTATACTTGATCAGCAAAGCATTATAAGTATCCGAGCTGAACTACCAAAAAATAGAAAAATTCGCCTATGCTCTCATATTAACATCTTGACGACTTCGCCCATATTTCCAAGCCCACAGCATCAGGGTTCGGACCAATCAGCCAATAAAAGGCATTCTGCAGAAAACAGATTTAGCAGAAAGAATCTAATAATGGGCAGTCGAGTTGTCTAAATTCGACCTTCAATACGAAGCTCGGACAGCCATCAAATTCCAATATTTGGCCGACTTCATTACAGAATTTACAGACACCCCGAAAGCCCCTACAAAATGGAATCTCTATGTAGATGGCTCCTCAAACAAAAATGGAAGCGACGCGGGCATGATACTTGAAAGTGATCAGGGAAACCAAATCGAACTTTCCCTCAAATTCAGATTCTCTGCCTTAAAGAACCAAGCTGAGTATGAGGCACTACTAGCTGGTTTGAAGCTGGCCGAAGAGGTCGGAGCTAAAAAACTCATCATCTACAGCGACTCACAGGTGGTCACTTCACAAATAGCATTGAGGTAGCAAGCCAAAGACCCCATCATGAAAAAGTACTTGGATAAAACCAAGGAACAGCTCGAACAACTCGCCACATACCCCGCGAACAGAACGCCCGAGTTGATGCACTCTCAAAGCTAGCCAGCACCAAACCAGGGGGCAACAATAGAAGCCTCATCCAGGAAACGCTGCAGAACCCGTCAATCTCGGAAGAGGAAAAAGTCTTAGCCATAACAGGTCTAGATCAAGGATGGATGACTCCCATAATTAACTACCTCAAAACAGAAACACTTCCTACAGAAGAAAAGGAGGCAAAGAGGTTAAAACGGGAAGTACAATACTACACTATCATAAATAATACTCTATGCAACAGAGGCATTTCTATACCACTGTTAAAATGTGTACCGACTTCCAACACAAAAGAAGTTCTAGAAGAGATAGACAGTAGTATCTGTGGCAATCACCTCGGAGCGCAAGCACTTACTAAAAAGGTACTCCAGGCAGGGTTTTATTGGCCAACTCTACAAAACAAAGCCATGGAGTTCGTAAAGACATGTCCATCATGTCAGAAACATGCCAACTTTCACATCGCCCCGCCAGAGGAACTCATCATCCTGACCTCAACTTGGCCATTCACAAAATAGGGACTCAACCTTCTCGGACCCTTCCCTCAGGGATCAGGACAAGTTAAGTTCCTCATAGTAGGGGTAGACTATTTCACAAAGTAGATCGAGGCAGAACCTCTAGTTAACGCCACTGCTCAAAGAAGTCGAAAATTCCTATATAGGAACATTGTCACAAGGTTCGGGGTTCCATACTCCATCACCACAGACAACGGCACCCTATTCACAGATGCAGGCTTCAAAAAATTAGTGGCAGACTTGAACATAAAACACCAGTTCACTTCTGTAGAACATCCCCAAGCCAATGGACAAGCCAAAGCTGCCAATAAAGTCATATTGGCTGGGCTAAAACGGAGATTACAGGATGCAAAGGGAGCCTGGGCTGAAGAGCTCCCACAAGTCCTATGGGCATATCGAACAACGCCACATTCCACCACAAAGGAATCACCCTTCCGATTAGCATACGGAATGGAGGCAATGATCCTAGTGGAGATTGAATAAGGGTCGCCTAGAGTAATCTACTATAATGAAGAAGCCAACTCCCAACTTCAAAGGGAAGAACTCGACCTACTTCTAGAAGTCCAAGAAAGAGCTCGGATCAGGGAAGAAGCATTAAAACATCGAATGGCTTCGAGATACAATCAAAAGGTAGTACAGCGAGGTTTTGCTGAAAATGACCTCATCCTAATCCGAAATGATATCGAAACAACTCGACCTGGAGAAGGAAAGCTGGCAGCAAACTGGAAAGGACCCTACCGAGTCATAGAAGTACTTGGAAAGGGCTACTACAGACTGTCCGAACTCGATGGGCGAGAGCTTCCTAGGTCATGGCACGCCTGCAACCTAAGAAGGTACTATAGTTAGGGATAATAGAGGATCTTAGGATAAGGCGCACTCTTTTTCCCGAAAAGGTTTTTTAATGAGGCGCCATGCCAAGACCTACATATTGCCCAACTTAAAGGGATAAAACTCCCGCATGTATATATTTTCATTTTCTTTTGAATAAAATCTGTTTAGATCTTCTACAAATTCTCAAGCCGCATTAATCTAAAACATTCATCGTCCAATTATAAAGCTACAGATCGGCAGAAAGTGAAAATCAAATTCACTGCACGATCACAATAAAGACCAACAGAGATGAAAACCAAATTCATTAAAAGGTCGACCAAACGAGGATTAAACCCAATTTCTACAAAATCGACAAAGATGAAAACAGAATAATGCAAGAAGTTATTGAAAGTGATCCATAGAAAGGACCTGACGAGGTCTTAATAAAATGGATTGCTAAAAAATAACTTAAAGATTGACCGACGTAAAGAGGTCGAACCATTCGCAATAACCAAAGTTATAAGTAAATTCCTGGAAAGAGGTCTGGCCAGCCCTATAAAAGAGGATTACTATAACTTAGAAGTGCCCGACATGATGAAGTCGGCCCAAAACATAAAAGTTATAAAAGTAATCACTGAAAGAGACCGGAACAAGGTCCAAGAAAGAGGATTACAAAAATAACTTAGAAGGACCCGATATGATGAAGTCGGCCCAAAACATAAAAGTTATAAAAGTAATCCCTGAAAGAGACCTGAACAAGGTCCAAGAAAGAGGATTACAAAAATAACTTAGAAGGGCCCGACATGATGAAGTCGGCCCAAAATATAAAAGTTATAAAAGTAATCCCTGAAAGAGACCTAACAAGGTCCAAGAAAGAGGATTACAAAAATAACTTAGAAAGGCCCGACATGATGAAGTCGGCCCTAAACAAAAAAGTTATAAAAGTAATCCCTGAAAGAGACCTAAACAAGGTCCAAGAAAGCGAATTACAAAAATAACTTAGAAGGGCCCGACGCGATGGAGTTGGCCCAAAACATAAGTAATCCCTGAAAGAGACCTAAATAAGGTCCAAAAAAGAGGATTACTAACAACAACTTGGACGAAGCCGACATGACGAAATCGGCCTCCCGAAAATCTTAGCGTTATACAAGGTAATTCCTAATAAAGACCTATACAAAGGTCCAAACAAAAAGAATTACTAGAAATAACTTCAGGCCAAGGCTCAAAGGAATCAAGCCAATCTAAAGAGGTCGGACAACAAAAGTTCCAACACTCCCAAGACTTAGAAAGGTACCAAGAGGCTACCAAAATTAGCCCCAAGAGTTTGGAAATTACTTTGTTTTTCAAAATAAAGTTGCTAAACAAGCAACCAGGAATGTTGCAAAAGTCAGAACCACCAAGTACAAAATATAAAGAGTTCAAAAAAACCCACAAGCCGGGCTATCCACACAAACATCCAGAAAATTCATTAAGGATCCAAAGGCTTCTTAGCGGCATCAACACGGGGTGAAGGAGGACGAGTCTGAATAGGCACTGCATCCACTGTCCCGTCATCCCTGTTTAAGTTCTGGTAATCAGGTTCCGATTCAGGATGACCAACCTCAGAGGAAGGAGCTGAAGAAGTCGGCACAACAGAAGCTTTGGCGGCAGGCACAGAAGGGGGCGCAACATCATCCTCATCAGGGTCGTCAGGGACGATCTAACCATCCTTTACAATATTGTCCAGGCTGAAGAGAGTAAGGTCAAGCTCGGGGACAAGAAACCGAACCTGCTCTTTCAGGTTCTCATAAGCAGCAGTTACACTGCCTACAAGGTGACCCTGGAGCTCAGCATAATCAGTTCGAGCGGAGTCCAACTCCTCTCTGAGAAGCATCACTTCCCGGTAGGTCGTGACATAGCAATCCTTGTGCCTCAATGCCGTGTCTTCAGCCAACCTCAAAGAAGCCGCCAAAGCAACAGAACTAGCTTTTTCACCCTCCAACTCCTTCTCTAGCTTGGTCACTTTCACTTGGAGCTCCTCCTTCAAACCCTTCATTCTGTCGAACTCTCGCTTAGCCTCCTCCATAAAAGCTTTGGTAGCATGAAGAGGAAGATCTTGGGCAGTTTGGTACATGGCAGCTCCCATATGTGCCATCTTGATGCTACTCTGAGTAATAAAGTCTAAATGGCGAAGAAGAGAGACATCATCAGTAGGGATTGTAGCATAAGGACCGATCTACTGATCAACAAACTCAACCACGTCAAAGTCAGGGGCGTCAAGGTTAAAAGGCTCAGTTGTCTTTTGTTTTTTCAGAAGAGGAGAACCAGAAGTAGCAACAGAAGCTTGCGGAGGATCAACCAAATGATCACGGGGAGTATGGATCACCTTCCTCACCCCCCGGTGAGCTCGGTACGGACGGCTTCGAATGAACCTGAGACGACCCCTTGATGAGAAAACTTTTGCATGGTCTAGAAATTTGCGGATGAATCCTCGTTGCAAGTATAGTTTCTTAACCTTCAAATGTCCTTTCATGCAAACGTTTTGGTTGTCACAAGTAACAAACCCCTAAATAAATTGATAACCGAAGTGTTCAAACCTCGGGTCGTCTTCTCAAGGAACTGCAGGGAAGTATGTTCTTATTATTGGTTATGGAGATTGTAAATTGGAGTTTTGAGAATGAGGAGCGAATGGTTTAATTAGCAATAAAAGTAAATGAAGAACAAGTAATTTAAATGGCAAGTAAAATAAATAAATGACTGTAAATAAACTTTTGGCAAGGTATGAGAAATTAGAGGTCCTATCCTAGCTATCCTTATCAATGATGATTAGAATTGAATCTTAATTCCACTTTAGTAAGAGATAAATATAAAGTAAAAGAACGTTGAACCTGGGATCGAGAGTCACTCCTAAAACTAAGAGAAATCCTAAATCCTAATCCTAAGAGAGAGGAGAGAATCTCCCTCTCAAAACTAAATCTAAATCATGAAAACTAAACTAAAGTCGTCTCTCTGAATGGATGCATTTCCTCACTTCATAACCTCTAGTCTATGCCTTCTGGATTTGGATTTGGGCCAAAAAAGGGCTTCAGAATTCGCTGGGGGTGTTTTTTGCAATTTCTGGTGCGTGGCCTCTGTCACGCGTCCGCGTGGGTTACGCGGTCGCGTCATTCAGAGTTTTTCTTGTCACGTGGTCGTGTCAGTCATGCGACCGCGTCATATGTGTTCTGCTTAAGGCGCGCGGTCGCGTCAGTCATGCGGCCGCGTCGCTGCTTCTTCGCGCTTGGCATGCGGTCGCGTCGCCCATGCGATCGCGTGGATGCCAGTTTCTTCACAAACTCCATTTTATGCTTTCCTTCCATTTTTGTATGTTTCCTTTCCATCCTTTAAGTCATTCCTGCCTTAGAAGATCTGAAACTACTCAATACACTAATCACGGCATCGAATGGAAATAAAGGTAATTAAAATAATTAATTTTAAAGTATAGGAAACATGTTTTTCACATACATCACATAATAAGGAAGGGAAAGTAAAACCATGCAATTAATATGAATAAGTGGGTGAAGGATTGAATAAATCACTCAGATTAAGCACAATATCATAAAATATGGGTTTATCACCCCTCCCTGGCCGCCTTGGCCGAGACGTTCTGAGCTGCAGTAGCCTTCCTTGCCCTTTTAAAGGCCTTTATGGACTCACTATTTTTAATCATCTCTGCAAACAAACATCACAGCGGGAAACCAAGTTATGAATTAGAAAAGATCTTATAAGAAATAAACTCAACAAAAATAAGCAAAACCAAAAGAGAAAATGACCACTACCCAGCTCAGCTCGAAGGAGAGAGGGGTTTGCTAAGAATTTCTTTGTGTCGAGATGGGGAGACTGCCCCCAGTTTTCTTCCAGCACAGTCACAAAGGCTTGCTCAGCCTCATCTAACATCTTCCACGAATATTTAGATACCATTACATTCTTTTTCCATTCCAAAGGAAAGGCGAGCTCATCATTCTCATCCAGAAAAAAGGGCCGAGCTCCTTCAACAGCTCGGACCCTAAAAAAGTAATTTTTGAAGTCGCGGAAAGATTCATCAAACATGGAGAAAACCTTTTTCCCCTGGGAAGCTCAGAAAGAAACCCAAGGGCCCTTCTTCTTAACCACCCCAGGCTTTGTCAAAACAAAGAGATAAAAGAAGAGGGATTGTGAAGCAGGGATACCTAATTCATGACATAGCAACTGAAAGAATTTATAAAACCCCAGGAATTGGGGTGAAGTTAGGATGGAGCTACATTACAAGACCACAATAAGTTGGTCTCAAAAGGGGTAAAAGGAAGAGTAATATTCATTTGACTAAAAAAGAAGTCGTATGCATAGAAAAAGGGGCACTCTCCCGCAATTCGGGTAGAAAAACAGACCCTTTCCTCAGAATTTGGAGATACAAGCTCATAGTTCTTTTCATCACTACCATTATCGCAAATCCTATGAAATTGCCTAAGTTGCTGACAAAACTCAGAGTCAACCAACGAGACACACAGAAGAACCATAGAATCCACCCAATCAGCCATGCCCTCAGGGACTTGGGAAGATGTCTCAACAATATTTTTGCGAGAAGACATGAGGTCAACTAGTCCTACAACAAGAAAAGAAGATTGGATTACTAAAAAATATCTCGGATGAAAGCAAAATAACTCAGCCAACATAATCCATCACAGAACAAGAAACAAAAGGAAACCCCAGGATCCACACTAAAGATCCAGGGGCATCCTTTGGAGGCAGTCACAGAGCAAGGACTCAGGAAAACCTACAAGCCTACACCTCGATAACGGCCCCTTTTAAAATGACGCTCTGAATAGAAAGCCACGAGCCACAGGTAAAACCATCAAAATAACTACCCTCCAGACCCACAGTCTCAGTTTAGTCAACAAATGAAGCAACCAAAATAACAAAACAGCTCAAGAAGAAGTCATCAAAGACACAACCTTTTTCAGAGAAATAAAAAATATAGGTTATCTTTTAAAAAATTAAGCAGTAAAGAAAACTACCAACATGGCGAAAGACATCAAAGGAGCAATCTTTCAAGAAAGCAAGTGGGTTCATGCAGATCGCAAAAGAAGAAAAATAAACGGCACAAACCTAGAGCATAGAAGGTTCATCTCAAAAGCAAGAAATACCCCCACAGCAATAAACAAGCAGATGCACGGCAATACAAAAGGTTCAAACTTTCTAAAGTCAAAATAGCATAATGCAAGCGACGAAGAAAGTAAGGAAAAACCAACCTGGAAAAAGCAGAAAGCTTCGAAAGAAAGTTGAATATGGGAAATGGAAGCCGGAATCGCCCTTCCATAGCCAGAAAAAGTACTAACAATAACCAAGCAATGTCGCAGGGAGATACGCGAAAACTTCAAACCCCAGGTGAAAACAGAAAGAGAGAAAGAAAAGGGAAGTTACAGAGAAGAGAAACCATTTTTTTGAGTGTGAAAATTCAAAATAGAAAGGCTACAAGAAACGGGGCAATTAAAAACCAATTAATGAGGGTATTAAACCCTCGCGTATTCCCGAGGCTAAGAGCACTAATGCAAAAGCGCGCGCTTTTAAGAAGAGGCAAAAGAAGACGTTCCGTATTCAAAAAAGGAGAACTCTACAAAGATGAAATCGACAAAATGCTCGAGTTCGGCTTCACCAGAGAAGGATCGAAGTCCTAAAACTAAGACTCGACCTCAGAAAGAAAGACGAGCTCGAGCAGGGGCACTTTTCATACCCTGGGTCGAGTTATCCGACCCGGGATGTTTAGCGACAAAGCGATCGACCTCTTCAGGTCAGACTATCCGACCTCTTCTCGAAGAGCTCGGCCAAATTGCTAGGAAAGCCCAATAAAGGGCCCAGATAGAGGAACACGACCCAAATCCAAAGGAAGCCCAAGCCTATAGAGATAAGGGCGGTTTCCTTGAAGATAAGATGACCTCACTCAAAGATAAAGATAAGATAAGATAACTAACTTATCTTATCTAAAAAGGTTACTCCACACCATTATAAATACACTGGAGCACCCAGGTATAACTCATACTCTGATTCTACTAAAAACCTGCTTAATACCCTTGCTAACTTATGCATCGGAGTCCCTTACAGGTACCCCTCACCCTCCGATAACGAAGGATCAGCAGCCCAGCCAAGCTCAATCAGTCGGATATGATAGCTCCGACCGCCACTCACAGCCGGACACGTCATCTCCGATCAGCACAGAAGATCTCGTCCGAGATCGACCTACAGTTTTAGGTAACCCTCGGAACAATATCAATCTAGTGTGTGTGATGATCCTTATTGTAGTTGTCAATCACAATCACCACCACCCTATGCCTATGAACCACCTCCAATGTATGGGAACTCTCAACCACAAGATGAATCACCTCCCATATTTGAAAAAATCATGGCTCAATTTGCTAACATTAACGCTATCTTGGAATCATTGGACTCATGCAACAAGCAAAGCATCTCCATGGATGAATGTGAGAAATCAACAGAAGAAAGGAGCATGAAGGAGATTTTATAATATCAACATGAGGACAAGGAGACGGGGTATGTCTTACAACAAGTGGAGAGTAAAGAGATTGTTAATGAAGAAGAAGTTGTTGAAGAGCTAGGCAAAATTGAACAAGAGATGGATTTCAAGTTTGAGAACACTTCCACACCAAGTGACATTGTTGATGATTTTGTGAAAGTTGTTGAACCTTCTTCCATTGATCTTGAAGGCGATGTTAGGGAGGGTGCGCAACCTCCTAAGCGTATAATGAATGATGAAGAATTGGAGGAAGGTGAACAAGCAACAAATCTTCCTCTTGAAGATGAGCCCACACCAACACATGATCCTTTGGTATTTGAGGAATCTTCTCCTATTGATATTGAGGTGAATGTTGAGATAAGTTCCACATTACCTCCATGTTGTGAGATGAAGAGTAGGGAAGAGCTAGAAGAAGTTGGTGAAGAGGAGGTTGAATGTGAAGAACTTTGTCAAGAGAAAGAGGTTGAAGTTGAAGAAGCTTGCGAGGAGGTGGAGGTAGTCAAGAAAGAGCACAAGGGAATAGACCTCACATTGTCTAAGTGTAGGGAGGTCCCCTTTCTTAAATCACCATCCAACATAACATTCAAGTGGGTAAAATTCTTGCTTTCTATGATTTGTTTTTCATCTAACAATCAACAATTATTCAATGCATGCATACATTCATCATGAGGTCTTATTCATAGGTTGTAATGGGGCTAGGTTAAAGGTAAGGATGCATATGGTCAAGTGAGCTTGGAATTTGAATATTTGATTAACCTAAGCTCTCACCAAACACATATAACAGCCTATACAATTCTCATACACAACCTAGCTACCCATGATTCCCACTTTTTCACATACTCATGCATTCTCTTTAATTAACATTCCATATGCATTGATTTTTATTGAACTTTACCTTGGGGCATTTTTGTCCCCTTTTTATTTTTTTCTCTTTTTTTATTTTTTCTATTTTTGTTTCTTTTATTTTTTTCTATATTTTTTTCTACACACATTTTTTTTTCAAAAGTATATACAAACGTATTAATGCATATGGTTTTACATATTTAATGCATAAGCATATACCCAATCCCAAAAATCTTCAACAAAAATATAAAAACAGACTTTCCTCTCAACCAATGTCCCAAGTTTTCCATACCCAAATGATACACACCCTCACTAGCCTAAGCTAATCAACGATCCAAATTAAGGACATTTATTGTTTTTCACTTAGGGGTAGTGATGTGCTAACATTAAGAACAAAAGGGATTAAATAGGCTCAAAATTGACTAACAATGGTTGATGAAAGGTGGGCTATTTAGGTTAGTGAGCTAAATGAAATGATGGCTTCAATCATATAAATGCATGTATACATAGAATAATGGATATAAAGAATCAAACAAATCAAAGATTTCAATCATAGAAAGAGAATAATGCACACAAGAATGAAAATAAGTGGTTATAAGATGTAACCATACAATTAGGCTCAAAACTCACATTCTTGTGTTCTTAGCTCAAAAACCATGTTCCCAAATAAATTCTTCAAGCAAGTTCAACAAGAAAAAAATTTTCAAATTGGTAGGGTGCCCTAAAAACAATTTTTCTTGGAAAAGAAATCATCACCATAACCAAGTAGTCCTAACATAAAAAGAAATGGTAAAATATGTACAAATTCTAACTAACATGCAACCTATTATGCAATGCAACAACTAACTAGCAAAGGAAATCAAGACTTGGTATTGAAAGAAAGAAATTGTTATACATGGAGATTGGGCGGACTACCTCCCCACACTTAAAAATTTGCACCGTCCTCGGTACATGCAAAGAAGAGCAAGGTGGATGGGTTGCTACAATTGATGAGCTCCTTCCAAAGGTTGTGTGGATGGACTTGTTTGTTGCCCCATTTGAAGCTTATCCTTTCCCTCTTGGTGGCCAACCTAAAAGGAAAGAAAAAAAAGAGAATTACGCCTACAACAAAGATAGCAAAGCAAATAGAACATAGGCAGGGGCTAATGCCAAATAAGAGTAAGGTTCTCACTACATGGTAGCTACAACATGTGAGTGAGAAAACAATATAAGCTAAGGCATATTAACTAACACTTGATGTAAGAGCAAGTTAAAGCATGAAGAGCATATTGAGCATCAAGTTCAAACAGAATTTAACATAAACAAGATTAGTGATAAGCATGAGAGCAATTGGTCCCATCCTAACTCAATGATGATGAGGTATAAGAACAAGGGATCATGAGTCAGGAAGGACTAAAGCACTAATCTTGTGTGTAGAACAAATATCACAATTAATGCCAAACAAGTCACGAAGCACCAAGATTAACCAAGAAATTCTCAACAATTGAGTAAGAGCATTCAACACCATTATTAAAATAAGAAACTCGAAAAAAATAAAGTAAAAACAGGATATAAAAAAAAATGAAAATGCGAAGAATAAAAGTATGCGAATGTAATGGACAAAAGAAAATGAAAGATGATAAAAGTATGCGAATGTCATGCATGCGTGCGCGTGGGCGGGCAGGTGGGACAAGTGACGCGTACGCGCATAGCACGCATACGCGCGGATGTGAAGGTGGCGACCGACGCGTACGCGTCATGCACGCTTGCACGTGGGTCGCAGGCACAGAATAGGCACAACTTGGACACAACTCTCTGGTTTTTGTACCAGGAGTATGAGATGCACCACCAACGCGCACGCGCACAGCACGCTCGCGCGCGGATGCTCGTTTTTTTTTTTTTTAAGATGCTTAGAACAAAAACAGGGTACTCTCCTAATCTACAAGAATTCTAAAACAATCAAAAATCAAATTTAACAAAAAATCTTTTTGGTTTTTGAAAATTTTTCAAATACATTAAAAATAAAACTTATACTACAAGCAAAACACTACTCAACAACAACTAAGCTACAACTTAAGGCAAAAATCTAATCAAACAAACTAACAACCAAAATATTAAAACAAGAGTATGCAAAGAAGAAAACTACCTAACAATGGCAACCCAGTTCATCCATTGATTATATTTACAAGAGAATGGAAAGAGTTTACCATAGTGGAGTGTCTCCCACCTAGCACTTTTAGTTTAAGTCCTTAAGTTGGACATTTGGAAGGCTCCTTGTTATGGTGGCTTATACTTGTACTCATCTTGAAACTTCCACCAATGCTTGGACTTCAAGTAAGCTCCAAAATTCAAAATCAATGGCACCAAGCTTTGATGAAGTTCCACACAAGCTAAGGGCTTCCAAAATTGATCTTCATATATTTCCGGATCCCAAATCTTATTTTTGCACCCATCTTCTAATTGATCATCATGATTCCAATTGGGTGTTTTAGCCTTAGAATTCTCAAATAAGCCTCCAAACAACTTCCTAGACCCAAACAATCTATCTCTACACCAACCTTTGTAATTAAACTTTGAACATATAACCATTATGAACTTAGAGTGATGTTTCCAACCACTATACAACTCTCTCCTACTCTTAACTCCATAAAGAGCTCTAAGTTGACCATCATTTTCGATCAAACCATATTCAAGTGGGAAAGTAAAGATTAGAGATTCAATCCTATACGCTTGAGCGACTAGAGCGGATACACTTCCGGTGAGAGTTTGATGCTCAATTCCTTGTCCCCAGCTTTCATGAGCTTTCTTCTTGCAAGTCTATTTGAACTTCATTTTGATATTTGAATTGGTAGAGTTTGTGAGTCGTCATATGACCTTTTCCCTACTTGCTTATATATGTTCTTGGAGATTGATTTACTTTTGACCAAGTAGGTAGAATCATTTTGCATTTAGTTGCATTCATATAGATATGTGCATATAGTTTATTTGCATTGAATAAATGTTCAAACCCCTTTTCTTGTCATTCTTTATTCTTAGCATGAGGACATGCTTGGTTTAAGTGTGGAGGGATTTGATAAACCCCGATTTTGTGATTTATCTTGTGCTTAATTTGGGGGATTTTATCAACTTTTCCCACATTTATTCAATGAAATAGCATGGTTTTGTAATTTCCCTAAATTTGTGCTTAAGTGTGAAAATATGCTTTTTAGGCCTTAAAATAGCTAAATTTAACTCACTTTAATTCCATTCGATGCCTTGATATGTTTGTTGAGTGATTTCAGGTTCATAAGGCAAGTATTGGATGGAGGAAGTGAGTAGAAAAGCATGCAAAGTGGGAGAACTCATGAAGAAATGAAGGAACTGCAAAGCTGTCAAGCCTGACCTCTTCGCACTCAATCGACCATAACTTGAGCTACAGAGGTCCAAATGAGGCAGTTCCAGTTGTGTTGGAAAGCTAATATCCGGAGATTTGAAATGATATAAAATTTGCCATAGTTGCCTGATGTATAGGGGTGCGTACATGTACATGACGCGCACGTGCCGATGGAGCAGCGTGATTCACTAAAGTGAAATCGTGGCCAGCGATTTGCTGCTCATTTTGGGTCCAATCTAACTCATTTCTGATGCTATTGAACCCAAGGATTGAAGGGGAAATGAACCAAGTAGTCATAGTTTAGTTTTCATTATATTTTAGGGTAGAATTCTAGAGAGAGAAGCTCTCCCTTCTCTCTAGAATTTAGGGTAGTTTAGGTTTAATTTTCTTAAATCCAATTTTAAATTCTTGTTTTGATTTAGTCTTCCCTTTTTAATTTCTTGTTATTACACCTTTGTTCTTCTAGTTCTTGTTGTTGATTTCCCTATTTTGCCATTTTTATGTTTATGAACCATTGTTGAATCTTGATTTCTTTGAATGCAATCTTATGTTTCTAAGTCCCTTTTATGTTTATCTTCATTGTTATCGTTGATTTCTTGCTTGTGGTAGTTTTGGGTTTCCTTTAATTCTTGCATTTTATGATGTTTACTTTCCTTGCACACTAGGTGTTTGATAAAATGTTTCCTCTATTTTTTGAGTAGTTTCATTTGCTCTTGGCCTAGACTAACGGAATTGAGTGACCTTGAGTCATTGGGTGATTTGAGAACCCTTGATGATCAATTTGATACTCATTGACACCAACCCACTACTAATCTAATTAGTAGATAGGTTGGGACTTATGGGTTGATGTGATCAAGCCTATTTGACGTACTTCAAGCTTAGGAGTAGATATTACGTACTTAAAGCTTCTAGAAGTAGACTTAATAGGTAGGCCCCTCATAATTATCAATGCATAGTTTGTAGACAAGGATGGTGATCTCAATTACCTATGTCTAGCCAAGAGTACTGTTTTGAGGGTTACCTGAAACTGTAGGTCGATCTCAGACGAGATCTTCTGTACTGGTCGGAGATGGCGTGTCCGGCTGGTGGGTGGCGGCCGGAGCTGTCGTGTCCGGCTTGTGGGACCAGCTGCACTGCTGATCCTTCGTCACCAGAAGGTGGGGGTACCTGCAAGGGACTCCGATGCTTAAGTTAGCAAGGGTATTAAGCAGGTTTTTAGTAGAATCAGAGTATGAGTTATACCTGGGTGCTCCAGTTTATTTATAATGGTGTGGAGTGACCTTTTTGGATAAGATAAGTTAGTTATCTTATCTTATCTCATCTTTAAGTGAGGTCAGCTTATCTTCAAGGGAACCGCCCTTACCTTTAGAGGCTTGGGATGCCTTAGGATTGGGCTGTGTCCCTTCATTTGGGCTTGTTTGGGCCATTCATGTCGAATTGGCCGAACTCTTTTAAAGAAGAGGTCAGGGGTCCTGACCTGAAGAGGTCAGTCGCCTTGTCGCTAAACATCCCGGGTCGGATAGCTCAACCCAGGGTATGAACAAGTACTTTCCCAATTATTTTATTAGTCCTTATCATTTACTTTCTTGTTGTTTACTTCTCTTGTTAATTACCAAATCAAACCCCCTTGCATTTTCATAGCCAATAATTGAGCACTTCATTGCAATTCCTTGTGAGACGACCCAGAGTTTAAATACTTTGGTTAATTCTTATTGGGGTTTGTACTTGTGACAACCAAAATTTTTGATGTGGGAATTGTTTGTTGGTTTGGAGCTATGCTTACAACGAAGTAATTCTTTCTATAAGAAGAAAATCTAGACCATCGAGCATGTGGGTCCCACCTTTTTCTGAAAATTCAATCCGAAAAACCCATCAGTAAAAATGCTTCACATTCTCTAAATTGAAAAGCAATTAATGGGTGTCTTTTGGGATACCAAACTTAATTTCTTTGCATATAGTAAATTGGTTTTACCATTGGACTTTAATGTGTACATAATGGGTGGAATAAATTTAATTCTTTCACACTCGTCTACTTCCAATCCCTACGTACCCAATAAAGAGGCCATTCAGGCACCCACCAAATTACTAATTGCATTCAAACTTAAACCAAATTGGGCTTTCTATGTGAATTTCCTATGGTGGTGGCCATACCAAACTTAATTTTTGGGCTTACTTCCAAGGTTAATTCAATCAAGTTCTGTTGTAAGCCTAAATTAAGTGGGTTAGTGGCTACACCAAACTTAGCTTTTTAGCTAGTTCTTCAGCCCAAATAATCAACCTTACTCAGTGTTGTACTTCTAGCAAACTAGAAACAAAATCAGGGAACTATTAACTAATTAACTAACAATAAGAGCTGAAAATCAAACTACCTAAGTGACTAACATAAACTACGTCTAGAAAGCATGAAAAATGAAAGGATATGGATGTTGGGGTGCCTCCCAACTAGCGCTTCTTTAACGTCACTAGCTTGATGTCCCTTCTTCCTTAGTTGAGGTTGTAGCTCACTCTCTGCTCATCCAATGAGTCCCCCAAATAATGCTTGAGTCTGTGGCCATTGACAGTGAAAGTTCTTTGTGTCTTGTCCTCCATAAGCTCTACATGACCATAGGGAGAAACTTTAAGAATTGTGAAGGGTCCAGAACATCTTGACTTGAGTTTCTCTGGGAAGAACTTGAGTCTTGAGTTGTACAGCAACACTTTTTGGCCTTCTACAAACTCCCTCTTAGCTAGCTTTTGGTCATGCCACTTCTTTCCCCAGCAGCTTAATTATCAAAGTTCAACATCTTTAGAGCCTAAAATGCTGTATGTTCAAGCTCCACTCGTAGATGACAAGCCTTCCCAAACACTAATTGGTATGGATACATGCCAATAGGTGTCTTGAAAGCTGTTCTATAAGCCCACAGTGCATCATCTAGCTTCTTGGACCAATCTTTTCTTGAGTTCCCAACAGTCTTCTCAAGGATTCTCTTGAGCTCTCTATTTGAAATTTCAGCTTGATCATTGGTTTGTGGGTGGCATGGGATTGCTACCTTGTGCTTGACACCATATTTTAGGAGGAGTGTCTCAAGTTGCTTGTTGCAAAAGTGTGTCCCCCCATCACTTATAAGAGCTCTTGGAACTCCAAACCTGCTAAATATATTTTTTCCTCAAGAAACTGATCACCACTTTGTTGTCATTTGTTGGGGTAGCTATAGCCTCTACCCATTTTGACACATAATCCACAACCACTAGTATGTAATTGTTTGAGTATGAGGGTGGAATGGTCCCACGAAATCAATCTCCCTAACATCAAACAATTCCAACTCCATGATGAATCTTTGTGGCATTTCATTTTTCTTGGGTAGGTTGCCAGCTCTTTGACATTCATTGCACCTTGTCACAAACTCTTTTGCATCTTTGAATATTGTTGGCCAAAAGAATCCACATTGCAGCACTTTGGCTGCAGTCCTTTCTCCACTAAAGTGTCCTCTATATGTGGATCCGTAGTAGTGCCAAATGACCTCTCGTCCTTCCTCATGAGAAATGCATCTTCTTAAGATACCATCATCACATCTTTTGAATAGATGATGGGGGAAAAACAATTCCACACAAACTCACCGGCAAGTGTACTGGGTCGCATCAAGTAGTAATAACTCACAAGAGTGAGGTCGATCCCACAGGGATTGATGGATTGAGCAATTTTAGTTAGGTGATGAATTTAGTTAAGCGAATATTTGATGATTTGATTGGAACTTGATTAACATAAGTAAAATTGCAAGAAAATAAAAGGGAGAGGGTAAATTGACTGAATATTAAAGTGCAGAAGAATTAAATTGCAGAAACTTAAAGTGCAAGAAAGTAAAAGAGCTGAAACTTAAATTGCAAGAAATATAAATAACAAAAACTTAAAGTGCAAGAAATGTAAATTGCTGAATCTAAATTGACAAGAAGCTTAAATTGCAATGAAGAATAAAGGGATTTGGGTACTGGGATTCAAATTGAGTTGGAAAATATAAATTGAAGTAAATCAGAGAACTATGAGATGAAAAGGTTCAGATCTAGATCTCAGTAGCAAAACAAAAATGAAAAATTTGCAAAGGAGTCAAAACGGAATGAGAACTTTGATCAGATCTAAAATCTTAAAGAGAATTCAACAATTGCCTTCAAATAACAAAACAAAAAGAAACTCAAATCTCAATTGCTCACTTAACCAGAATAGAAAAAAAGAAATTATAGAAGAAGTAAAATGAAAACAGAGAAGAAGATTGAAATCTAATTCTCCAATTCTCAGAACTATAAGAATGAAAAACAAAAGGTGATTCTCAGATGATGAATCTCAGTGGTGTTCTTCAATCTTAATTCAAAACCTAAAACTAAAAATAGAAGTTGCAGATGAAAAGAAAATGAACAAAGAAAACTTAGATCTGATCCCAATTCCCAAATTCAAAAGAAAAATTCAAAGATAGCCAAAAGTAAACTAAAATAAAAATGAAGTAAAAAGGTCATTTTCAAATCAAAATTTCTCCTATTTATACACTTTCTATTTTTAGTCATTGAGCCATTGGAATGGGCTTTTGATTTGGACTTGAAGAAGTGGATCCGGATTCGCTTGCTTTAATTGGATCAGGATGCATTTTGTGAAGCTCCAGTGGAGCGCTCAGTTTACTTAGTGAAATCCACGTTCACTTTGCTTGCATGCTTCCTCACGTGCCAATTGTCTCCTACTAGCGTTCACTTAGTGAACGTTAAGTTCACTTGTTGAGCGCTCTCTTTGTTGCGCGCCTTTCTTCCTTGGCCCATTTTCCCGAGAAAAGTAAGAAAGTGAACGCCAAGTTCACTTTTTTGAGCGCTACACCCTGGGTTCTTTGGTGCGCAGCACCATTTGGTGGTTGGGCTGGCCTTCATTAGCATTGCATTAGTGAACTCCAAGTTCACTCTTTGAGCATTGCTTAGCACTGGCCCCTTGGTGCGTGCCTTCCTTTCATAGGCGTTGCATTAGTGAACTCCAAGTTCACTTATTGAGATCCCTTAGTGTATGGATGGCCAGAAGCTTGCCTCCAAAGTTTGAAAGGCATGAAAAAGTTAGAAAAGTGAATGCCAAGTTCACTTTATGAACGCTAGCCATTTGCTCTTTGAGCGTGGCGTTCACTAATTGCACGCAACGCTTCCCTGGTTGCTTCCTTTCTTCATTTCTTCATTTCTTCACCTTCAAGCAACCAATAAGCAATCAAAGTCTCACCAAAATTACAAGATCTTTGCATCATTCATAAAATCAGTTAATTCTAGCATAAACCTTATGATTTTATGTAAAATAAATGATGTTTGATTGATTCAAAATAATAATGAAAATCCACTCCAATCATTTACTTATTGTTCAAGAAAGTACATAAAACCTAATGAAACTAATGAAAAATGCTTGTAAAACTAGCATAAGATGACTTGTCATCACAACACCAAACTTAAATCTTGCTTGTCCCTAAGCAAGCACTAAACACGAGAAGAAATGAAATCAAACAGAGAAGCATATATCCTTATTTAGCAGGTAATTAAATTAAGACTATGGGATTTTATGCATACAGATGCAGCTCACTTATTCTTTGCTGATAGATAAGAAATATTTCTTTGAGGATTCACTAGAGTTACTGTTATAATTCCTTGCTTTTTGATTGATCCCTTTTTGACTTTTCCTTCTTTCTTTTGCTTAGAAAGCTTATTTCTCAATGGTAGCTCAGTGTCAAGTGTTGCAGAAGCCTTTTGGCTCAATTTTTCTCAACACTTCTTCACTACAGACACTTGGCTCACAATTCTTCTTAGGAACATTGATGCCAAGCACCTCTTTGGGTTACTAAATGCTTTGTATCTAGGTTGCTCTTGATAATGGACTTTCGGTTGGTAATCTCAGATTAGTTAATCCAAGTTACCAAGTTTTTAAAGACTCCTCAGAACCTAATTGTCCAAGCAGATCCTAGTACAAGAAGCACCACAGGCATATGTCCTAAGGTCCAAGCTATTGGTGTCTAGCCTTATTATTTGTTTCTTTCATTTTTGTTGCCAATCCTTAGCTTTTCTTTTCTTTCTCTTTCTTACATTTCTTCATTTCCCAGGGATGTTCATTAATTGAAAGGTCTCATAACAGCAACTAATTTCACACTACAAAAGACATTCTATTATGCAGCTTTTATTATTGAGCTTATCATCCAATCAAGCAATTACCACCACAAGTCTTTATTCTAATTCCTACAATATTGGACAATCACTTTCTATTTCAAACATTTTCTCTTATTGATTTAAAAGGGAAACAAGACATGAATTTAATGTAGATGAGGATGAAGACAAGCATTTAAACTAGTGCAGACATCAAAGTTGCACTATTTGCACTAAACATAAAAAAAAAACAGCTTTTCATTCAGAATATTTCAAAGCAGAGTGAATTTTGTGACAATACAACGTCTCAGGAGTGTCTTGCAGCTTTCCTTTTGTCCTTATCATCTTTTAGTTTTAAAATTCCTTTGGTGATGATTCTTTTAAGAGGCTGAGTATCTTTTTTGCATAGTTATTGGAAGTTGCTTGTTTTTCCAAGCACTTAGGCAGATGGTTAGCATGCATGAATTATTGTAGATTCTTGAACTTACTTTGGCGAGGGAACACCAAACTTAGTCCCTTGTTACCGTCTATGGTGAATCAGTTACATGAAACCATGTGCTTTTGCTAAAAGTAATAAAACCAAAGGCTAGAAGAAGTAATAAAACTAAACACTAGAAGACAGAAAATGGTTTAGTGATTTCCCTTATTGCTTGGGGCTAGTAACCATTTATGCAGAGGGTTGAAATGTGTTTTTAAATGAGATTTTTGGTTGAACACCAAACTTAGCATCCTTCATTCACCCTTAAATTATTTTGGTGTGCAACACCAAACTTAGCTCCTTGCAATACAGATAAATTCACTTAACCTTTTTATTGAAATAGTTTAGGAAAAGAAAATTACCTCTGGTTGGGTTGCCTCCCAACAAGCGCTCCTTTAATGTCACTAGCTTGACATTAGTCCCTTGTTAGGGTGGGTGATGATTGTGGTGCCTCAGTTTGTCCCCTCGCACTGTGAGCCTTCTTCCTGTGCGTTGATGATCAATCTCCATGTGCTCTAGTGAGAGTATCTTATTGACGGTGTAGTAATCATCAGTCTATGGATCTGTCTCCAACTGCTGGTATATCAATCTTACTCTATCTCCTTTTGAGAATCCTTCAGTTGGTATTCTTTTGTTCTTCCACCCTTTTGGGACCTTTTTCTTGCTCTTTTTTCCTTTCTTCAATGGCCCTTCTTTCTTGGCAACATGCTTTTTGTTAGGGACTTCCTCCCTAATGATCAACTCTTCAATATCTTCCTTCTTTCTCTTTTCAGCCTTCACATTTTCCTTTCCCTCTTTTTCTTCTCCACTGTCCATCTTTTACTTTATAGGTGAGTTGATGAGTACTTCATTGGGTTTTTCTTTCCACTGTAAATCTTCTTCTTCAACCGTCATGCAGCTTTTCTCTTCAACAGCATGCTGTACTTCCTGGAAGACATTTAAAGTGATCTTCTCATCATTTACCCTCAAAGTCATTTCTCCTTGTTCCACATCAATGATGGCCCTTGCTGTGGCCAGGAAAGGTCTTCCCAATATAATAGAGTCATTCCCCTCTTCACCTAAGTCCAGGATTACAAAATCTGCTGGAAATATGAATTTTCCTACTCTGACCAAGAGGTTTTCAATCACCCCCTTGGGAATTACCAGAGATCTATCCACTGGCTCTAATGACATCTGTGTAGGCTTCACTTCTTCTATACATAGTCTTCTCATCATAGACATAGGCATCAGGTTGATACTGGATCCTAAATCACACAGTGCCTTGTCAATGATTATGTTACCAATGGTAAAAGGCAAGTAGAAGCTCCCAGGGTCTTTGAGTTTTGGTGAGATGCCTTCTTGGATCACTGTACTACATTCCTGGGTTAAGATCACTGTTTCCTTCTCATTCCAGCTTCTCTTCTTGTTGATGAGCTCTTTGAGGAATTTTGCATATAGAGACATTTGTTCTAGAGCTTCAGCAAGTGGAATATTAATTTCCAGCTTCTTAAAAAGTTCTAAAAACTTTGGGAACTGTTGATCCTTTAGCTCTCTGTTGAACCTTTGAGGATATGGAATGGAAGGAGTGTATGGCTTCTCCTCCTTCTTAGAAGCTTGTGGAGGCTCCTCTATACTTTGCTTACCCTTCTTTGAAGATTGTGGCTGTTCCTCTTTTTCCTTGAGCTTTTCTTGGTCCTTCTCCTTAAGTGTCACTTCTTTCTTGCTGCTGATATCATTCTCAGTTGGCCTCTTGTCAGTTTCTTTGTCATTTACCAAGGTTCTGGCACTCCTTAAGTGGATTACTTTGCATTCTTCTTTAGGATTGGGAATGGTGTCACTTGGTAATGCATTGGGTGCTCTTTCAGCCACTGTTTGCTTGGATAATTGGCCAATTTGCCTCTCTAGATTCTGCAGTAAAGCTTCATGGTCCTTACTGGTTAGCTCTTGATGTCTCATAATCTTCTCCATCATCACTTCCAGATTGGAAATCCTTTGAGATTCTTGGGGTGGTTATGGTTGATTGTGAGAAGTTGAAGGTTGATGATAGTTATTTTAGTTAGTGGATGGGTTATTGGGTGGATAGTAGTTGGATTGAAGTTAATTGTTTTGTGGTTTTCTGTACTGATTTTGGTTAGTATTTTGATGGTTTATGTTTCTGGAATTATTTTGGTTTGAGTTTCTCTGCCAAGGCTGCTAGTTTTGATTGTCTCCCCACCTTAAGTTGGGGTGGTTCCTCCAGGATGGGTTGTAGGTATCTCCATGGAACTCATTTTGTCCAACTCCTTGGTTGTGCATGTATTGGACTTGCTCAGGTTGTTGCTCTTCATAGATTTCCTCATTCCGCCTCCATCCAGCTGATGGTTGATTTGGAGTGCTCACTGATGCAACTTGAAGACCATCAATCCTCTTGGCCATCATCTTCATCTGCTATTGGATCTGTTGATGCATCACCTTGTTTTGAGCTAAAATGTTGTCCACACCTTCCAGCTCCAATACACCCTATCTTTGAGCTGGTTGGCATTGCCTTTGATGACCATAGAAGTATTGGTTATTTGTCACAGCGTCTATCAAATTTTGAGCTTTCTCAGCTGTCTTCATGAGTTGCACTGAGCCTCCTGCTGAATAGTCAAGTGCCTCTTGAGCTCTCAGTGTCAATCCTTCATAGAAGTTTTGGAGTATATCCCATTCACTGAACATTTCTGGTGGGCACTTCCTAATTAAAGCTTTGTATCTCTCCCAGGCATCATACAATGACTCTTCATCCATCTGAGTGAATGTTTGTACCTCTGTCTTCAGTCTGATGATCCTTTGGGGAGGATAGAACTTGGCTAAGAACTTGTTCACTAGATCCTCCCCACTGTTGATGCTTTCTCTTGGAAATACCTCCAACCATTGGGCAACTTTGTCTCTTAGGGAAAATGGAAATAGTAGCAGCTTGTAAATATCTGGATGCAAACCATTGGTCTTCACTGTTTCACATATCCTTAGAAAGGTGGATAGGTGCTGGTTTGGGTCTTCAAGTGAACCTCCTCCATAGAAACAATTATTCTGCACCTGAGTGATGAGTTGAGGCTTCAATTCAAAGTTGTTTGCAGTAACATTGAGAGTTAGTATACTGTTCCCACAGTTTTTTGGATTGCGGAATGTGTAGGAAGCTAGAACTCTCCTTTGAGGTGGGCCATTGTTGTTAGCCACTTCTTCATGTGGATTAGGGCCATTCCCTTCCATCTCTTGGATCTCCTCCTCTGATTCCTCTTCACCAATGATCCCCTTTGCTCTTGCTTCTCTTCTCAGTCTTCGGAGAGTTCTCTCGTCATGGTCACAAGAGGTGGAGACCTCTCTCCTTGCTTCTGTCATACACACAAAACCAGAAACCAGAGACAATTTACTCTACTGCTAGAGTGATGCTAAGGTTAGTGTTCCGAGGGTTAACTAAAACTGTAGGTCGATCTCGGACGAGATCTGCGGTGGTGGCCAGAGCTGACGTGCCCGACTTGTTGTACTTGGTGGTGCGGCTGATCCTGGATCACCGGAGGGGGGTGGTACCTGCAAGAGACTCCGATGCTTAAGTTAGCATGGGTTTTAAGTAGGTTTTTTAGTAGAATCAGAGTATGAGTTATACCTGGGTACTCCAGCGTATTTATAGTAGTGTAAGATGACCCTTTTGGATAAGATAAGTTAGTTGTCTTATCTTATCTTCTGAATGAAGTCAGATATCTTCAAGGGGAACCGCCCTTATCTTTCTAGGCTTTAGTTGCCTTTAGATTGGGCTAGGTCCCTTTATTTGGGCCTACTTGGGCTCTCTGTAGCGATTTGGCCGAGCTCTTTGAGAAGAGGTCGGGAATTCCAGACCTGAACAGGTCGGTCGCTTTGTCTTCAAGCAGCCCGGGTCGTACATCTCGACCCAGGATATGAATAGTGCCCCTGCTCGAGCTCGGTCTTTCTTTTGAGGTCGAGTTTTTAGAACTTTGATCTCTTTTGGGGAAGCCGGACTCGAGCATTCTTTTATTGGGTATGTTTGTAGAACTTCATTTACCTAGCTTTAAATGTAGAATGTTTCTCCTTGTAGCGCGCGTTTTTGTACTTCTTTGGGAACATGCGAAGGTTTTAAATGCCTATTAACCTCCCTTTTCACCGTTTCCTTTGCTTCCCACTTCTCACTTCTTTTCAAAATTTTTCAAAGAGTTTCCCTTCTCCGTCTCTCCTCTTCTTGCTTCTCTGTAACTTTTCTTGCGTTCTATCTTCTGCTTTTGAAGAGGCGATCGTTGGTGTTTGCTTCTTTTCAATCTTTGATCACTTCATTGCTCCTTCCCTACTGCAGGTTGGCTTCTCTCTTTTTTTTCCTCATTTTTATTCTTGGATATTTGTAATCCCTTTGATTTTGTTTGGGAAAAGCTGGAAAGTTTGAATCTTTCTTTGCTTGCTGCACCTGATTTGCTTCTGCTCTTTGTGCTATTTTAGGGTTTCTATAATTTTGTAGAACCCTTCCTTGTTTGCTGGTATTTGATGCGTTTTTAGGGTTTTGAATGCTGTTTACTACTTGATGATTGTCCCTTTTAAACTGTTGAACCGTTTGTCCTTGAAAAAGGTTGCGTCTTTGATGATTGCCCCTATGCATGCTTTGATATTTGAATTTTCTGATAGGCTGTAAAAAGTAATGACTTTGATAGATTATTTTGTGTTTTTGTGGAGTGTAGCTATCAAAGGAGAGTTACTTCCTTGTTTTTGAGGGATGTAAGTCGTATATTTTTCCTGAAGCCTTATTCTGTTTCTGCCTCCAAAGGATGCCCCTGGACCTTGGTATGAGTCTTGGGGTCTCCTTTTGTTATTTGTATGTTTTAGCCCGAGTTGTTTTTTGATTTGCCCGAGCTGTTTAGTGACCCCTTTTTCCTTTTCTTACTGTAGGACTTAGTTGACCCATGTCTTCTCGCAAAAATATTGTCGAGACTTCTTCAAAAGTCCCTGAGGGTATGTCGGACTGGCTGGACTCCCTCGTGTTGATGTGTGTCTCTGTGGTAAATTCTGAGTACTGTGTAGAACTGAGGAAACATCACAGGATTTGTAGTAGTCGGGCCCAGGAGAAAGATTATGAGCTTGTAGCACCTGATTCTGATGAGAGGGTTTGTTTCCCGACCTTAGTCCAGGGGGAGCGTCCCTTCTTTTACGCCTATGACTATTTCTTCATCCAGCTGAACATTACTTTTCCTTTTACTCCTTTTGAACATTACTTTTCTTCAGCCAGCTGAAAGATTATGTGGTCATGCAATGTATCTCCCTCCCAGCTTCACCGGAATTCGTGGGGCTTTCTTAAGATTTTTCAATTACTGTGTCAAGAGTTGGATGTTAAACCATCTCAAACCCTTTTTCTTTACCTCTTTGTTTTGACTAAGCCCGGGGTGGCTAAGAAGAAGGCTGCTTGGGTATCTTTTCGTGTTGCCCAGGGAAAGAAAGTTTTTTCAATGTATGATGAATCTTTTCGTGATTTTAAGAATTATTTCTTCAAGGTCCGAGCTGTTGAAGGAGCTTGACCTTTCTTTTTGGATGAGCATGGCGAGCCCAGCTTTCCTTTAGAATGGCAAAAGAATGTAGTGGTGTCTAGGTATACTTGGGAGATGTTTGATGAGGTTGAGCAAGCCTTTGTGACTGTGCTGAAGAGAACTGGGGGCAGCCTCCCCATCTTGATATAAAAAAATTCCTAGGAAATTTCTCTCTTCTCCGAGCTGAGCTAGGTAGTGGTCGACTTCTTTTGTATTTGTTGTGCTTGTTTATTTTTGTTGAGTTCATTCCCTTCCCTTCGTATTTGTAACTCAGTTTCTTGCTGTATATTGTTTTCAAAGATGATTAAAAACAATGACTACATGAGGGCCTTTAAGAAGGCGAGAAAGGCCACCGCCGCCCAGAACATCTCGGAAAAAGCTGCAAGGGCGGGATCTTCTCAAATTCCTCCTAAGAAGCCAATTTTGAGCTCTACTGGGCCGAAGAAGATGATTCCAACTCCTTAGGTCCATTTAGTTGATCCTCCCCCAACTTCTGTTGCTACTTCTTCTACTGTTGGCCCTTTTCCAAAAAGACAGAGGACTGTCGAGCCCTTCAATTTGGATGCTCTTGACTTTGATGCCATTGGGTTTGATGATCAGCAGATTGCTCATTATGGTTTTATTCCTACTGACGATGTCTCTTTTCTTCGTCATTTGGACTTTATTACTCGGAGCAGCATTAAGATGGCACATATGGGAGCAGCATTATACCGAACTACCCAGGATCTTTCTATTCATGCAATGAAGGCTTTTATAGAGGATGCCAAATTGGAGTTCAACCGGATCAAGGGTTTGAAGGAGGAGCTTGAGGTGAAGGTAGCGAGGCTAGAAAAAGAGTTGGAGGGTGAGGATATGGTGCTGAAGCATAAGGAGAGCTATGTCTTGACTTATGGGGAGATGATGGATCTTAGGGAGAGTTTGGAATCTGTTCGAGCTAACTATGCCGAACTCCAGGGTCATCTTGTAGGCAATGTGAATGCTGCTTATGAGAATTTGAAGGATCAGATTTGAGTTCTTGCGCCCGAGCTCGACCTCACCCTATTTAGCTTGGACAACATTGTAAAAGATGGTAAGATTGTCCCTGACGACCCTGATGATGATGATGTAGATGTGGATCCCCCTCCTGTGCCATCTGCCAAAGCCTCTGTTGCCCCGCCTTCCTCAACTCCAGCAGCTGAGGTCGGTCAGCCCGAGTCTGATCCTGACGTCCAGATCTTGAACCGGGATGATGGGACGGTAGATACGGTACCCCTTCAGACTCGTCCTCCTTCACCCCAAGATACTGCTACTGGGAAGTCTTTGGATCCTTTATAATTTTTCTCTGATGTATTGTGTATCGCCCGGTCTTGTGGGCTTTTGAACTCTTTATTTTGTAGCTGGTGGTCTATTTGACTTTGGATATTTTTAGTTTCTTTTCTTTTAGCAACTTTATTTAGGAAAAACAAAGTAGTTTCTCAAGCTCTTGGGGTTGGCTTCAAGCGGCCTCTTGAGTCTGTTATTATAACAACCTTGTTTCTTTGCGATATGCTTGTTGGTTGCTTGCTTAGCACTTTCCAGGAATCTTCAGGGTGTTGGAATCTTATTTTCTGACCACTTTTGATTGCCTTTGTACTTTAATACTTTTAGATTGATTCTATTGTGGTTATGGCTTTCTGGGTCCAATTTGGAGTCCCTTATGGCGCATACCTTCTATCGATCGATGTCTTTGTAAATTAGTTTTAGTAATCCCTTGAGGTTTATTTTTTATAACTCTGTAGCTTTGGTCCGACTTCTGCATGTTGGTCTCTTCTAAGATATTTTTGGTAATCCATTTTATTTGGACTTTTGTCAGGTCTCTTTTATGGATTACCTTGTATAACTTTTTGTAGCTTTGTTGGGGCGACTTCGTCATGTCAGTCCCTTCTAAGTTATTTCTTAGTAATCCATTTTGTCCGGACCTTGTCAGGTCTCTTTTTATGGATTACTTTTTATAACTTTTGTGATTTTGTTGGGCCAACTTCATCATGTCGGTCCTTTCTAATTTATTTCTAGTAATCCTCTTTTTTAGGGCTGGCCAGGCCTCTTTCTAGGGATTTACCTTTTATAACTTTTGTTGTTGTATTCGACTGGTCCGACTTCTTTATGTCAGTTTGTCTTTAAGTTATTTTTAGCAACCCATTTTTATTAAGAGCTCGTCAGGTCCTTTTTAATGGATCACTTTTTGATAACTTCTTGAATTATTCTGTTTTTGCCGCTTTTCATCTTGCCGATTTTGTAGAAATTGAGTTTGATCCTCGCTTGGTCGACCTTTGATGAATTCAATTTTCATCTTTGTTGGTCTTTACCGTGATTGAGCAGTGAATTTGATTTTCACTTTCTGCCGATCTGTAGCTTTATAATCGGACGATTAATTTTTGCGTTTCAGATTAATACATGTTGATAAAAGAATTTGTAAAAAATCTGAAAAAACTTTATTTGAAATAGAAAATATGCAAATATATACATGTGTGCGCTTTACCCTTCTAAGTTAGGTAGTTCATAGATCTTGGCTTGGCGCCTTGTTAAAAAACCTTTTTCAGGAAAAAGAGTGCACCTTGACCTAAGATCTTTATTACCTCTAACTATAATACCTTCTTAGGTTTCAGGCATGCCACGACCTTGGTAGCTCTCGCCCTTCTAGTTCGGACACCCTGTAGTAGCCTTTTCCCAGTACTTCTGTGACTCGGTAGGGTCCTTTCCAGTTAGCTGCTAGCTTCCCCTCTCCCGGTCGACTTGTTCCGATATCATTTTGGATTAAGATGAGGTCGTTGTTGGCAAAGCTTCGCTGTACTACCTTCTAATTGTATCTTGAGGCCATTCGACGTTTTAACACTTCTTCCTTGATCTGAGCTCTTTCTCGAATTTCTGGAAGTAGGTCGAGTTCTTCCTTTTGAAGTTGGGAGTTGGCCTCTTCACTGTAGTGGATCACTCTGGGCGATCCTTCTTCGACCTCTTCTGGGATCATTGCCTCCATTCCGTAAGCTAATCAGAAAGGTGATTCCTTTGTGGTGGAGTGTGGAGTTGTCCGATATGCCCAGGCTCCCTTCGCGTCCTGTAATCTCCGTTTTAACCCAGCCAGTATGACTTTGTTAGAAGCTTCTGCTTGTCCATTAACCTGGGGGTGTTCTACGGATGTGAATTGGTGCTTTATTTTCAAGTCGGCCACCAATTTTCTAAAGCCTGCATCTGTAAACTGAGTGCTATTATCTGTGGTGATGGAGTATAGAACCCCAAATCTTGTGACAATGTTTCTATATAGAAATTTTCGACTTCTTTAAGCAGTGGCATTAGCTAGGGCCTCTGCCTCAATCCACTTTGTAAAATAATCTACCCCAATGATGAGGAACTTGACCTGTCCTGATCCTTGGGGGAAAGGCCCAAGGAGGTCGAGTCCCCATTTTGCAAATAGCCGAGGTGAGGTTACGTTGATGAGCTCCTCTGGTGGGGCGATATGAAAATTGGCATGCTTTTGACATGGTGGACATGTCTTTACGAATTCCATTGCTTCTTTTTGTAAAGTTGGCCAATAGAATCCAGCTCGGAGTACTTTTTTTGTGAGAGCTTGTGCCCCGAGATGGTTACCACAGATGCCACTGTGTATTTCTTCTAAAACTTCCTTATTGTTGGAAGTCAGCACACATTTTAACAGTGGTGTTGAAATCCCTCTCTTGTATAGAGTATTGTTTATGATGATATAGTATTGTCCCTCCCGCTTTAACCTCTTTGCCTCCTTCTTATCTGTGGGGAGTGTTTCTGTTTTGAGATAGTTAATTATGGGAGTTATCCATCCTTGATCCAGACTTGTTATGGCTAGGACCTTTTCTTCTTCCGAGATTGAGGGGTTCTGCAGTATTTCCTGGATGAGGCTTCTATTGTTGCCCCCTGGTTTGGTGGTGGCTAGTTTTGAGAGCGCATCAGCTCGAGCATTCTGTTCCCGAGGTATATGACGGACCTCATATTCCCTGAGTTGTCCGAGTTGTTCCTTGGTTTTATCCAGGTACCTTTTCATGGTCGGATCATTGGCTTGATAGCTTCCTGCTATTTGTGAGGTGACTACTAGTGAGTCGCTAAAGATGATAAGGTTTTGAGCTCCGACCTCTTTAGCCAACTTCAAACCGGCAAGTAATGCCTCATATTCGGCTTGGTCGTTTGAAGCAGGGAACCCGAATTTGAGGGAAAGTTCTATTTCGGTTCCCTAGTTACTTTCTATTATCACACCTGCGCCACTTCTGGTTTTGTTTGAGGAGTCGTCTACATAGAGATTCCATTCTGTGGGGATTTCTGGAGTGTCGGTAAACTCTGTAATGAAGTCGGCCAGATACTGTGATTTAATGGCTGTCCGAGCTTCATATTGAAGGTCAAATTCGGATAACTCGACTACCCACTGTAAGATTCTTCCTGCTAAATCTATTTTCTGCAAAATGCCTTTTATGGACTGGTTGGTCCGAACTTTGATAATGTGGGCTTGGAAATATGGGCGAAGTCGTCAAGACGTTAGTATGAGAGCATAGGCAAATTTTTCTATTTTTTGGTAGTTCAATTTGGACCCTTGTAGTGCTTTGCTGATGAAGTATATAGGTTGTTGTCCACTTTCGTCCTCTCTGACCAGTGCTGAGGCTACTGCCCGATTTCCTACTGTGAGGTACAACACACGTGGTTCTCCTTCCCGTGGCTGAGTTAGAAAAGGTGGTTGTCCCAGGAACTTTTAAAATTTTGGAAGGCCTGTTCACACTCCGTTATCCATTCAAACTTCTTTTCCTTTCTTAGAGTGGCGTAGAAGGGGAGAGATCTTATTGCTGATCCAGCTAGAAATCTGGACAAGACTGTCAGTCTTCCATTGAGTTGTTGCACTTCTTTGACACAGGTCGGACTCTTCATGTCGAGTATAGGCCGGCATTTATCCGGATTTGCCTCAATTCCTCTTTGCGTGAGCATGAAACCTAAGAATTTGCCAGCTTCTACTGCAAAGGTGCATTTTGCAGGGTTAAGTTGCATACCATGCCTTCTTATAGTGTCGAATACTTGGGTGAGGTCGGACAGTAATGATTCCTCACTTTTTGTTTTTACTAACATGTCGTCCACGTAGACTTCCATAACTTTCCCGATGTGGTCTGTGAAGACTTTATTCATTAATCTTTGATAAGTGGCTCCTGCATTTTTGAGTCCAAATGGCATGATGACGTAGCAGTAGTTTGCTTTTGGGGTTAAGAATGAGGTTTTTTCTTGATTAGGTGGGTACATTGGGATTTGATTATATCCCGAATAAGCGTCCATAAACAAGAGGTATTTGTATCCGGAGGAGGCATCTACCAGAGCGTCGATATTTGGGAGTGGATAAGGATCTTTTGGGCAAGCTTTGTTGAGATCGGTGTAGTCGGTTGATGAGCGGATAATTTATATGCTTTTTGACATTGTTTTTACATAGTTTTTAGTATGATTTAGTTAGTTTTTAGTATATTTTTGTTAGTTTTTAAATAAAAATCACATTTCTAGACTTTACTATGAGTTTGTGTGTTTTTCTGTGATTTCAGGTATTTTCTGGCTGAAATTGAGGGACCTGAGAAAAATCTGATTCAAAGGCTGTAAAAGGACTGCAGATGCTGTTGGATTCTGACCTCCCTCCACTCAAAATGGATTTTCTGGAGATACAGAAGTCCAAATGGCGCGCTCTCAATTGAATTGGAAAGTAGACATCCAGGGCTTTCCAGCAATATATAATAGTCCATACTTTGCCCGAGTTTAGATGACTCAAACTGGCGTTGAACGCCAGTTCTCTGCCCTATTCTGGCGTTAAACGCCAAAAACAGGTTACAAGTTGGAGTTAAATTCCCAAAACAGGTTAGAACCTGGCGTTTAACTCCAGAAACAGCCTAGGCATGTGTAAAGCTCAAGTCTCAGCCCCAGCACACACCAAGTGGGCTCTGAAAGTGGATTTCTGCACTATCTATCATAGTTTACTCATTTTCTGTAAACCTAGGTTACTATTTTAGTATTTAAACAACTTTTAGAGATTTATTTTGTATCTCATGACATTTTAGATCTAAACTTTGTACTCTTTGATGGCATGAGTCTCTAAACTCCATTGTTGGGGGTGAGGAGGAAGAAGACAGGGGGAAAGCAGAGATTCAGAAGGCAAAGCATCTCCAAAACTCTAACATATTCTCCATTACTGCATAATAAGTATTATTTAATCCATGCTCTCTTGTTCATTTGCAGGTCAACTGATAATTATAATTGATATCCTGACTAAGAGTTACAAGATAACCATAGCTTGCTTCAAGCCAACAATCTCTGTGGGATCGACCCTTACTCACGTAAGGTATTACTTGGACGACCCAGTGCACTTGCTGGTTAGTGGTACGAATTGTGAAAAGTGTGATTTACAATTTCGTGTACCAAGTTTTTGGCGCCGTTGCCGGGGATTGTTCGAGTTTGGACAACTGACGGTTTATTTTGTTGCTTAGATTAGGAAAAATTTTTCTTTTTGGTTTAGAGTCTTCTATTATTGTTTTTGGTTGAAATTTCTTTTTTTAAATCCTTATTTTCTCTTTTTAAATTTTTTGAAAATTTTATAAACTGATAATTGAGTTTTTCTGTTTGAGTTTAGTTTCATATTTTAAGTTTGGTGTCAATTGCATGTTTTTATTTTTTTTTAAATTTTCGAATTTGTGTTCATTGTTCTTTCTTAATTTTCAAGTTGTTCTTGTTTATTTTCCTCGTTTGATCTTTAGTTTTCCTTGTTTTGTGATTTTTCTTGTTTTTCTTATGCATTTTCAAATTATTAGTATCCAAAAAATTTAAAATATTTTATACATTAAATACCTTTATTAAAACACTTTCAATTTATAGCTCAATTGGCTAGAGCTGTGTTCTTATGTTCTTGGTAATTGGGAATCTTCCTTTTAAAACTTTTTCAAAAATAATATTTCTTTGACTAAATCGCATGTCAAACTTTTAAGTTTGGTGTTATCTTGTTATTTTTTATTTTATTTTCGAAAAATTATTTTTAGTGTTCTAAAAGTTTTAAGTTTGGTGTTCTTTTTATGTTCTTGTGAGTCTTCAAAGTGTTCTTGAGGCTTCTTTGTGTTTCGATCTTAAAATCTTTAAGTTTGGTGTTCCTTGGTGTTTTCCCTCCAAAACTTTCGAAAAATAAGGAGCATTAGATCTAAAAATTTTAAGTCTTGCGTCATTTTATTTTTTTCTCTTTCCTCATTAAATTCAAAAATATCTTTTCTCTTTATTTTAAATTGAGTTTCGAAAATTACTTTTAAAAAATTCAGATTTTTATTTTAAAAATCAAATCTTTTCAAAATTCAAAATCTTTTTCAAAAATCATATCCAAAGTTTTTCAAATCTTCTCAATTAAGCAATTATTCTCACTTTCAAATTTATCTTTTCTCTAAGTTTTCGAAATTTACATTCTAATTTATAATAATTCTATTTTTATTTTATCTTATTATTTTTAATTATCTTAATAATTTGGTTTATTCTACTTAAATAAAATAAAAAAATAAAAATATATTTTCTTTGAAATTCATATCAATTCCATTTTATCCATCATGGATCTAAGTGGAAATGAACAGTCTAGAAGGACTCTGTGGTCTTATGGTAATCCCACTGCTACTGCATATGGGAGTAGTATCTGTATACCTCCCATCAAAGCAGGCAGTTTTGAGCTAAATCCTCAGCTCATTGTCATGGTGCAGCAAAACTGCCAGTATTCCGGTCTTCCACAGGAAGAACCTACTGAGTTTCTGGCACAATTCTTGCAAATTGCTGACACAGTACGTGACAAGGAGGTAGATCAGGATGTATACAGACTATTACTGTTTCTGTTTGCTGTAAAAGATCAAGCTAAAAGGTGGTTAAATAACCAACCCACAGCAAGCATAAGGACATGGAAACAGTTATCAGACAAATTCATGAATCAATATTTCCCTCCAAAAAGGATGACACAGCTAAGGCTGGACATCCAAGGCTTTAAACAAGAGGATGATGAATCCCTTTATAATGCCTGGGAGAGGTACAGAGGGATGCTAAGGAAATACCCCTCTGAAATGTTTTCAAAGTGGGTGCAGTTAGACATCTTCTACTATGGGCTTACAGAAGGAGCTCAGATGTCCCTAGACCACTCAACTGGTGGATCTATACACATGAGAAAAACTATTAAAGAGGCTCAAGAGCTTATTGATATAGTTGCCAAAAATCAGCATCTGTACATAAGTAGTGGGTCCTCCATAAAAGAAGAAGCCAAAGTAGTGTCTACTGAACTTGGTCCTCCAGAACAAGTTGCTGAACTCAATCAACAATTGTGTCTTCTAACAAAATAGCTAGCAGAATTCAAGGAGATGCTACAAGACACTAAAAATGCTAATAAAAATATGGAGGCACAATTGAATCAGACAAAACAGCAGTTATCAAAGCAGATAACAGAAGAGTGCTAGACAGTTCAATTAAGAAGTGGGAAAACATTAAATACCTTACTTCAGAGCAGCAGAAAGCCAAGGAAAGAACAACTGACAGAGGATGAGCAGAATATTATCCAAAATCCCTCTAAGGACAATAAGAGCCCAGAGAGGAATAACTCTAGCGTTCAAATGCCATAAAAGGATGCAAAGCTAGCATTAAACGCCCAACCCACGCGCAGTTCTGGCGTTCAAACGCCAGAAACAGGCAAGGAGCTGGCGTCAAACGCCCAATGGAAGCTCAGTTCTGGCATTCAAATGCCATAAACAGGTAAGAAGTTGGCGTCCAACGCCAATAAAGCTTCTAACCCTGGCATTCAAACGCTAGTGAGGGATCAGACACACACAAGTGCTGATAGCAACCCCTCTAAAAAGGCTCCTCCAACCACCTCTGTAGGAAGTAAACCTGTAGCAACTAAGGTTGATGAATACAAAGCTAAGATGCCTTATCCTCAAAAACTCCGCAAAGAGGAGCAGGATAAGCAATTTGCCCGCTTTGCAGACTATCTCAGGACTCTTGAAATAAAGATTCCGTTTGCAGAGGCACTTGAGCAAATACCCTCTTATGCCAAGTTCATGAAAGAGATCTTGAGTCATAAGAAGGATTGGAGAGAAACTGAAAGAGTTATCCTCACTGAAGAATGCAGTACAGTCATTCTGGAAAGCTTCCCAAAAAAGCTTAAAGATCCCGGGAGCTTTATGATACCATGCATATTAGAGGGTAATTGCACCAAGACAGCTTTATGTGATCTTGGGGTAAGCATCAACCTAATACCTGCATCCACTATCAGAAAGCTTGGTTTAACTGAAGAAGTCAAACCAACCCGGATATGTCTCCAACTTGCTGATGGCTCCATTAAATACCCATCAGGCGTTATTGAAGACATGATTGTCAGGGTTGGGCCATTCGCCTTTCCCACTGACTTTGTAGTGCTGGAAATGGAGGAGCACAAGAGTGCTACTCTCATTCTAGGAAGACCTGTCCTAGCAACTGGACGAACTCTCATTGATGTCCAAAAGGAGGAGGTAACCCTGAGAGTCAATGAGGATGAGTTTAAGTTAAATGCTGTAAAAGCCATGCAGCATCCAGCCACACCAAAAGACTGCATGAAAGTTGATCTTATTGACTCTTTAGTAGAGGAGATCAACATGGCTGAGAGTCTCGAATCAGAGCTGGAAGACATCTTTAAAGATGTTCAGCCTGATCTGGAGGATTCAGAGGAATTGAAGGAGCCTCTGAAACTTCCTCAGGAAGAGGAAAAACCTCCTAAACCCGAGCTCAAACCATTACCACCATCCCTGAAACATGCATTTCTGGGAGAAGGTGACACTTTTCCGGTGATCATAAGCTCTGCTTTAAATCCCCTGGAAGAGGAAGCACTACTTCAAGTGCTAAGGACACACAAGACAGCTCTTGGGTGGTCCGTAAGTGATCTTAAGGGCATTAGCCCAACAAGATGCATGCACAAGATCCTATTGGAGGACGATGCTAAGCCAGTGGTTCAACCACAGAGGCGGCTAAATCCAGCCATGAAGGAAGTGGTGCAGAAAGAGGTCACCAAGTTACTGGAGGCTGGGATTATTTACCCTATTTCTGATAGCCCCTGGGTGAGCCCTGTCCAAGTTGTCCCCAAAAAGGGAGGCATGACAGTGGTTCATAATGAAAAAAATGAACTGGTTCCTACAAGAACAGTTACAGGGTGGCACATGTGTATTGACTACAGAAGGCTCAATACAGCCACCAGAAAGGATCATTTTTCTTTACCATTCATAGACCAGATGCTAGAAAGACTAGCAGGTCATGATTATTACTGCTTTTTGGATGGCTATTTAGGCAACAACCAAATTGCAGTAGATCCCCAAGATCAAGAGAAAACAGCATTCACATGTCCATCTGGAGTATTTGTCTACAGAAGGATGCCATTTGGGCTGTGTAATGCACGTGCAACCTTTCAGAGATGCATGCTCTCTATTTTCTCTGACATGGTGGAAAAATTTCTGGAAGTCTTCATGGATGACTTCTCAGTATATGGAGACTCATTCAACTCCTGTCTTAATCACCTGACACTGGTTTTGAAAAGATGCCAAGAGACTAACTTGGTTTTAAACTGGGAAAATGTCACTTTCTGGTGACTGAAGGGATTGTCCTTGGGCACAAGATTTCGAACAAGGGAATAGAGGTGGATCAAGCTAAGGTAGAGGTAATTGAAAAATTACCACCACCTGCCAATGTTAAGGCAATCAGAAGCTTTCTGGGGCATGCAGGATTCTATAGGAGGTTTATAAAGGATTTTTCAAAAATTGCAAAACCTCTGAGCAATCTGCTAGCTGCTGACACGCCATTTGTGTTTGACACATAGTGTCTGCAGGCGTTTGAAACTCTGAAAGCTAAGCTGATCACAGCATCAGTTATTTTTGCACCAGACTGGACATTGCCATTCGAACTAATGTGTGATGCCAGTGACCATGCCATTGGTGCAGTATTGGGGCAGAGGCATGACAAGCTTCTGCATGTCATTTATTATGCTAGCCGTGTTTTAAATGATGCACAAAAAAATTACACAACCACAGAAAAAGAATTGCTTACAGTGGTTTATGCCATTGACAAGTTTAGATCATACTTAGTAGGATCAAAAGTGATTGTGTACATTGACCATGCTGCTCTTAAATATCTACTTACAAAGCAGGATTCAAAACCCAGACTCATAAGATGGGTGTTGCTTCTGCAAAGGTTTGATATAGAAATAAGAGACAGAAAAGGGACAGAAAACCAAGTGGCTGATCATCTGTCCCGGATAGAACCAGTAGAAGGGGCGTCCTTTCCCTCTATTGAGATCTTTGAAAAATTTCCGGATGTGCATTTGTTCGCCATTTAGGAAACACCATGGTTTGCAAACATTGCAAACTATAAAGCTGTAAGGTTCATACCCAAGGAGTACAGCAGGCAACAAAAGAAAAAATTAATTACTGATGCAAAGTACTATTTGTGGGATGAACCCTATCTCTTTAAGAGATGTGCAGACAGAATAATCTGAAGGTGTGTGCCTAGAGAAGAAGCACAGAAGATCTTATGGCATTGCCATGGGTCACAATATGGAGGCCATTTCGGAGGTGAGCGAACAGCCACCAAGGTCCTCCAATGTAGCTTCTACTAGCCTACCCTCTATAGAGATTCCCGAGAGTTTGTACGTAACTGTGACAGCTGTCAGAGAGCTGGTAATCTGCCTCATGGTTACGCCATGCCTCAACAAGGAATCTTGGAGATTGATTTGTTTGATGTATGGGGTATTGACTTCATGGGGCCTTTCCCACCATCATACTCAAACACTTATATTCTGGTTGCAGTCGACTATATATCCAAATGGGTAGAGGCCATTGCCACACCCACTAATGATACTAAGACAGTGCTGAAGTTCCTCCAAAAACATATCTTCAGCAGGTTTGGTGTCCCTAGAGCACTAATTAGTGATGGGGGCACTCACTTCTGCAACAAACAGCTTTACTCTGCTATGGTCCGGTATGGAATTAGTCACAAGGTGGCAACTTCTTATCATCCATAGACAAACAGGCAAGCTGAAGTCTCTAATAGAGAACTAAAAAGAATCCTGGAATGGACTGTAAGTACCCGTAGACAGGATTGGGCGAGAAGCTTGGATGATGCTCTGTGGGCTTACAGAACAATATTCAAGACTCCTATAGGGACCTCTCCATACCAGCTTGTGTATGGTAAGGCCTGTCATCTGCCCGTGGAACTGGAACATAAGGCCTACTGGGCAACCAGATTCCTAAACTTTGATGCCAGATTAGCTGGAGAAAAGAGATTGCTCAAGCTAAATGAACTAGAGGAATTCAGACTCACTGCTTTCGAAAATGCCAAGCTTTACAAAGAGAAAGCAAAAAGGTGGCATGACAGAAAGCTATCATCTAGAGTCTTTGAACCAGGACAGAAGGTTCTGCTATTTAACTCTAGGCTCTGGCTATTCCCCAGGAAACTGAAATCCTGGTGGAGGGGATCATATATGATTACAAGTGTGTCACCATATGGCTATGTAGAACTTCAAGACATTGATTCTAATAAAAAGTTCATTGTTAATGGACAGCGAATCAAGCATTATCTTGAAGGCAATGTTGAACAAGAATGCTCAAGGCTGAAGCTAGATTAAAAGCTCAGCAAGGTCCAACTAAAGACAATAAAGAAGCGCTTGCTGGGAGGCAACCCAGCCATTAGCAAAACTTTTTCTGTTATTTTATTTTATTCTATTCTTCATTTTGTTTATTTTTAAATTATACAAGTTCAATATTAATAATCTTCAAGATAAAGAATCAATTGCATAAGTTCACAGGGTTACAGAAGGATTCAGAGCACAAAACAGGGAAAAGGAGCTCACTGGCAAGAAAACGCCAGTAAGAGGCACGATTCGGCGTTAAACGCCCAAAAGAAGCATCTACTGGGCGTTTAACGCCAGTAATGATACCTTTCTGGGTGTTAAACGCTAGAATGGGTATCATTCTGGGCGTTTAACGCCATACTGGCAGCGTCGTGGGCGTTCAGAAAAAATGCCCAGTGACAAAGGAATTCTGGCGTTCAACGCCAGCCAGAAGCAACAGCTGGGCGTTAAACGCCCAAAAGAAGCTACAAAGGGGCGTTAAACACCCAAAACATGCAGTAGTTGGGCGTTTAACACCAGGATTGTGGAGGTGGTGCACGAAATTGTGATCCCTGATAATGGCTCCAAAAACTTGGTGCTCAAATCTTAATTCATAATTTGTCACAACTTTGATACAACTAACCAGCAAGTGCACTGGGTCGTCCAAGTAATAAAACCTTACGTGAGTAAGGGTCGATCCAACGGAGATTGTTGGTATGAAGGAAGCTATGGTCATCTTGTAAATCTCAGTCAGGCGGATATTAAATGGTTATGGAGTTTTCGAATAATAATAATAAATAAATAGAAAATAAAGATAGAACTACTTATGTAAATCATCGGTGAGAATTTCAGATAAGCGTATAGAGATGCTTTCGTTTCTCTGAACCTCTGCTTTCCTGCTGTCTTCATCCAATCAGTCCTTCTTCTTTCTATGGCAAGCTGTATGTTAGGCATCACCGTTGTCAATGGCTACATCCTATCCTCTCAGTGAAAATGGTCCAATGCGTTGTCACTGCATGGCTAATCATCTGTCGGTTCTCGATCATACTGGAATAGGATCCATTGATCCTTTTGCGTCTGTCACTATGCCCAGCACTCGCGAGTTTGAAGCTCGTCACAGCCATCCCTTCCCAGATCCTACTCGGAATACCACAGACAAGGTTTAGACTTTCTAGATCTCAGGAATGGCCATCCATGGGTTCTAACTTATACCACGAAGATTCTGATTAAGGAATCCAAGAGATACTCATTCAATCTAAGGTAGAACGGAAGTGGTTGTCAGGCACGTGTTCATAGGGAATGATGATGACTGTCACGATCATCACATTCATGTTGAAGTGCGAATGGATATCTTAGAAGCGGAATAAGTTGAATTGAATAGAAAAATAGTAGTACTTTGCATTAATCTTTAAGGAACAGCAGAGCTCCACACTTTAATCTATGGTGTGTAGAAACTCTACCGTTGAAAAATACATAAGTGAAAGGTTCAGGCATGGCCGAGTGGCCAGCCCTCCATGATCTAAGAACTAGACGTCCCAAGATGATCCGAAGATGTAAATACAATAGTAAAAAGTCCTATTTATACTAGACTAGCTACTAGGGTTTACAGAAGTAAGTAATTGATGCAGAAATTCACTTCCGGGGCCCACTTGGTGTGTGCTTGGGCTGAGCTTGAAGTTTACACGTGCAGAGGCTTCTTTTGGAGTTGAACGCCAAGTTGTAACGTATTTTTGGCGTTCAACTCTGGTTTGTGACGTGTTTCTGGCGTTTAACTCCAGACTCCAGCGTAGAACTGGCGTTCAACGCCATTTGGCATCGTCTACATTTGAGCAAAGTATGCACTATTATACATTGCTGGAAAGCCCTGGATGTCTACTTTCCAACGCCATTGAGAGCGCGCCATTTGAAGTTCTGTAGCTCCAGAAAATCCACTTTGAGTGCAGGGAGGTCAGAATTCAACAACATCAGCAGTCCTTCTTCAACCTCTGAATCTGATTTTTGCTCAAGTCCCTCAATTTCAGCCAGAAAATACCTGAAATCACAGAAAAACACACAAACTCATAGTAAAGTCCAGAAATGTGAATTTAATATAAAAACTAATAAAAACATCCCTAAAAGTAACTAGACCCTATTAAAAACATACTAAAAACAATGCCAAAAAGCGTATAAATTATCCGCTCATCAGGAGGGGAGGAAGTTTTTGTTCCCAACTTGATTTTTTTTAAAATTTTCATATTTCAATCCATTTTCTTGCATAAACATGTTCCCATACTTTCATTTTTCAAATTTTTTTTCTTTTTTTTTCCAAAAATTTTTAAAAATATCTTAATCCTAAAATTAAATCTTTCTCAATTCTTCTTCAACCCCTTCTCAAATCTTTTTCAAAACAAATCTATCTTTTTCAAAATTCTTTTTTTTCAAACTCATCAATATCTTTTTCAAAACTTCACAATATTTTTAGAACAAATCTATCTTTTTCAAATATCTTTCATATCTTTTCAATTTTAAATTACATCTTTTCCTATCTTACTTATCTTTTCCAAATCACATTTTCTATCATATCTTTTTAAAAGATTTTCGAAAACCCACCCCCCTTCCCTTTAAATCCTCGTTCGGCCTCCCCCTCTCTTCCACAATTCGAGCTTGGCTCTCCCACTATCCCTCTCTTTTCTTTTCTTTTGCTTGAGGACAAGAAAACCTCTAAGTTTGGTGTGTTTATCCGTGATCACTAAGCCAATACCCACCAAGATCATGGCTCCTAAGGGAAAACAAACCAACTCAAGAGGCAAGAAAGAGAATATTCCAAAACCACTTTGGAATCAAGGGATGTTCTTAACCAAAGAACATTCAGACCATTACTACAAAATAATGGGTCTAAGGTCAATGATCTGGAAGTTAAATTCGATCTGAAAGAAGACGAATATCCGGAGATCCAAGTGCAAATTCGAAACAGGAGCTGGGAAGTCCTAGCTAATCCTGAAATAAAGGTGGGAAGAAACATGGTTCAGGAATTCTTCTCTAATCTGTGGCAAACAGACAGGCAGAGAATAGCTGGAACCGCATTCTATGACTATCAAACTCTGGTCAGAGGAAAGATTGTTCACACCCACCCTGACAAAATAAGGGAGATCTTCAAGCTGCCTCAACTGCAAGATGACCCAGACTCCTTTAATAGGAGAATGATGAGACCAAATCAGAGCTTGGACAAAATCCTAGAGGACATATGCCACCCTGGAGCCAAATGGACAACCAACACAAAGGGTGTCCCAAACCAACTCAAAAGAGGGGATCTCAAACCAGTCGCCAGAGGCTGGCTAGACTTTATTGGGCGCTCTATACTGCCCACTAGCAACCGCTCTGAAGTCACCATCAAAAGAGCAGTGATGATCCATTGCATTATGCTGGAAAAAGAAGTGGAAGTTCATCAGCTGATTTCTTGTGAGCTTTACAAAATTGCAAACAAGAACTCCAAAGATGCCAAATTGGCTTATCCAAGCTTGATCTTCCTGTTATGTAAAGATGCTGGAGTAAAGATGGGAGTAGATGAGTATATTTCAGTTGAGCAACCAATCACCAAAAAGTTAATAGAAGGACAAGTGCAGGATGATCCCATCAAGAGGAGAGCACAGGAGTTCCTCCCGAAAATTCCTCAATTTGAATACTGGGGGCGCCTAGAAGCATCTATCACCAAGTTGCAAGAAGCTATGGATTAACTGAAGGAAGAACAACAAAATCAAAACAGCATGCTTTGCAAGCTGCTTAGGGAACAAGAAGAGCAAGGGCGTGAACTGAAAGAACTGAAGCGCCAGAAGTTATCTCTTGAAGGGCCAAACACTCCACAGACTAAAGAGGCATCTACCTCCCAAGGCAAAGGTTGTTGAGTCCTAACTCTGTGATAACCTTTTATCTATTTTAAGAGTCTATGAGTATTAAAATTAGAGTCATTTGTCTCTATGTCTTTAGTTTCTTTTCTTTTATTGCTAAGTGTCTACTTTTATGCCTAATTTATATTATTTCTAATAAATAATAAATAAAGATTAGAGTCTATGCCTTAAAGTTATGAACATCTTATGAATCCATCATCTTTCTTAAAAAAAATTGTTTTAATTACAAAAGAACAAGAAGTACATGGTTTCGAATTCATCCTTGAAACTAGTTTAATTATTTTGATATGGTGACAATACTTTTTGTTTCTGATTGAATGCTTGAACAATGCAAATGTCTTTTGATATTGTGGTTTATGAATGTTAAATATGTTGGCTCTTGAAAGAATGATGAAAAGGAGAAATGTTATTGATAATCTGAAAAATCATAAAATTGATTCTTGAAACAAGAAAAAGCAGTGAATACAAAAGCTTGCGGAAAAAAATGGCGAAAAAAAACAAAAGGAAAGAAAAAGAAAAAGCAAGCAGAAAAAGCCAAAAGCTCTTTAAACCAAAAGGGAAGAGCAAAAAGCCAATAGCCCCTTAAAACCAAAAAGCAAGGGTAATAAAAAGGATCCAAGGCTTTGAGCATCAGTGGATAGGAGGGCCTAAAGGAATAAAATCCTGGCCTAAGCGGCTAAACCAAGCTGTCCATAACCATGTGCTTGTGGCGTGAAGGTGTCAAGTGAAAACTTGAGACTGAGCGGTTAAAGTCGAGGTCCAAAGCGAAAACAGAGTGTGCTTAAGAACCCTGGACACCTCTAATTTGGGACTCTAGCAAAGCTGAGTTACAATCTGAAAAGGTTCACCCAGTTATGTGTCTGTGGCATTTATGTGTCCGGTGGTAATACTAGAAAACAAAGTGCTTAGGGCCACGGCCAAGACTCATAAAGTAGCTGTGTTCAAGAATCAACATACAAAACTAGGAGAATTAATAACACTATCTGAATTCTAAGTTCCTATAGATGCCAATCATTCTGAACTTCAAAGGATAAAGTGAGATGCCAAAACTATTCAAGAGGCAAAAAGCTACAAGTCCCGCTCATCTTATTGGAGCTAAGTTTCATTGATATTTTGGAATTCATAGTATATTCTCTTCTTTTTTATCCTATTTGATTTTCAATTGCTTGGGGACAAGCAACAATTTAAGTTTGGTGTTGTGATGAGCGGATCATTTATATGCTTTTTGGCATTATTTTTACATAGTTTTCAATATGATTTAGTTAGTTTTTAGTATATTTTTATTAGTTTTTAAATAAAAATCACATTTCTGGACTTTACTACGAGTTTGTGCGTTTTTTTGTGATTTCAGGTATTTTCTAGCTGAAATTGAGGGACCTGAGAAAAATCTGATTCAAAGGCTGTAAAAGGACTGCAGATGTTGTTGGATTCTGACCTCCCTGCACTCGAAATGGATTTTCTGGAGCTATAAAAGTCCAAATGGCGCACTCTTAATTTCATTGGAAAGTGGACATCCAGGGCTTTCCAGCAATATATAATAGTTCATACTTTGCCCGAGTTTAGATGATGCAAATGGGAGTTCAACGCCAGTTCTCTGCCCTATTCTGGCGTTAAACGCTAGAAACAGGTTACAAGTTGGAGTTAAACGCCCAAAACAGGTTACAACCTGGCGTTTAACTCCAGAAACAGCCTAGGCACGTGTAAAGCTCAAGTCTCAGCCCCAGCACACACCTAGCGGGCCCCAGAAGTGGCTTTCTGCACTATCTATCATAGTTTACTCATTTTCTGTAATCCTAGGTTACTAGTTTAGTATTTAAACAAATTTTAGAGATTTATTTTGTATCTCAGGATATTTTAGATCTGAACTTTGTACTCTTTGACGGCATGAGTCTCTAAACTCCATTGTTGGGGGTAAGGAGCTATGCTGTGTCTTGATGAATTAATGCAATTATTTCTAATTTCTATTCAAACACGCTTGTTTCTATCTAAGATGTTCATTCGCACTTCAATATGATGGATGTGATGATCCGTGACATTCATCACCATTCTCAACCTATGAACGTGTGACTGGCACCCACTTCCATTCAACCTTCGATTGAATGAGTATCTCTTGGATTCCTTAATCAGAATCTTCGTGGTATAAGCTAGAATCCATTGGCAGCATTCTTGAGAATCCGGAAAGTCTAAATCTTGTCTGTGGTATTCCGAGTAGGATTCAGGGATTGAATGACTATGACGAGCTTCAAACTCACAAGGGTTGGGCGTAGTGACAAACGCAAAAGGATCAATGGATCCTATTCCAGCATGAGTGAGAACTGACAGATGATTAGCCGTGCGATGAGAGCGCACCTGGACCATTTTCACTGAAAGGACGGATGGTAGCCATTGACAACGGTGATCCACCAACACACAGCTTGCCATAGGAGGAACCTTGCGTGCGTGAAGAAGAAGACAGGGGGAAAGCAAAGATTCAAAATGCAAAGCATCTCCAAAACTCCAACATATTCTCCATTACTGTATAATAAGTATTATTTAATCCATGCTCTCTTGTTCATTTGCAAGTCAACTGATAATTATAATTGATATCCTGACTAAGAGTTACAAGATAACCATAGCTTGCTTCAAGCCAACAATATCTGTGGGATCGACCCTTACTCACGTAAGGTATTACTTGGACGACCCAGTGCACTTGCTGGTTAGTGGTATGAATTGTGAAAAGTGTGATTTACAATTTTGTGCACCATCAGTGTACATCCGCCACTTCCCACTTGATTTTTTCACCAAGACAACGTTAGCTAGCCATAGTGAGTACTTGACTTCCCTTATGAATCCTGCCTCTATTAGAGCTTGTACCTGCTCTTCCACAGCTTGGGATCGTTCTGGCCCGAGCTTTCTATGTCTCTGTTGTACTGGCTGAGATCCTAGGTATACTGCCAGCTTGTGGCACATTAGCTTGGGGTCTATGCCTGGCATGTCTGCGGCCTTCCATGCGAAGAGATCGACATTATCTCTTAAGAACTGTATGAGGGACTCCTTTACGTATCCTTTTAGGATTGTGCCGATATTGGTTGTTTTATCTGGGATATCTCTGATCTGGACTTTTTCTATTTCGCCTTCGGGTTGTGGACGAAGTTCTTCCCGCCCTCGAACTCCCCCAAGTTTGATGGTGTGGATTTCTTCTCCTCTGCCTCTAAGGTTTAGACTTTCGTTGTAACAGTGGCATGCCGTCTTCTGGTCTGCTTTTATCGTAGCTATCCCTTGTATGGTTGGGAACTTCATGTACAGATGTGGAGTTGAGACTACTGCACCGAGCTGATTTAACGTTGTCTGACCTATCAGGGCATTGCAGACTGAACTCACATTGACCACGATGTAGTCTATGTTGAGTGTTTTTGACCGGTTTCCTTTTCCAAAGGTTGTGTGTAATGAGATGTATTCAAGCGGCTGGATTGGAGTGTCTCATAGCCTGAATAAGCTGTTCGGGTATGCTCTGAGTTCCTTTTCCTCTAGGCCAAGTTTCTCGAAGGCGGTATTGAACAAGATGTCAGCCGAGCTTCCCTGGTCTACCAGTGTACGGTGGAGATTAGTGTTGGCCAATATGATAGTGATGAGCATGGGATCGTCATGTCCCGAGATGATGCCAGCTGCATCCTCTTTAGTAAAAGTGATAGTGGGGATGTCGGGTGCTTCTTCTCCTCCCTCGACATGATATACTTCTTTAAGATGTCTTTTGCGAGATGATTTGGAGATTCCTCCTCCAGCAAATCCTCCATGTATCATGTGGACATATCTCTCTCGGGTACCAGGTGGTCGTTCAGTTCGTCTGACGTCTTCGTCCCTTCTTCTTTTTCTTGGCTCATCTGCTTTGCTGGCTAAGTACCGATCTAGTTTCCCTCTCTCACCAGTTTTTCTATGACATTCTTCAAGTCGAAGCATTCGTTGGTGGAATGTCCATAGATTTGATGGTATTCACAGTATTCTGTCTGATTTTCTCCCCTTTTCTTGCTTTTGAGTGGGCGAGGTGGGGATATACTTTCAGTTTGGCATACTTCTCGGTAGACATCTACAAGAGACACCCGAAGAGGGGGTGTAATTGTGGTATTTCTTGATCTTTTCTCCATGATGATCTTCTTTTTTCTTGGACTCTTTATCCTTATCTCAGGAGGAGTAGGAGAATCTGAACTTTGAGGTCTCTCCTAGTCGAGAGTTTTCCTCCATGTTGATGTATTTCTCTACTCGTTCTTGTACTTCATTCAGGGATGTGGGATGTTTTTTCGATATTGAGTGACTAAAAGGTCCCTTTCGTAAGCCATTGATTAGACCCATAATGGCTGCTTCTGTTGGTAGACTTTGTATGTCCAGACATGCTTTGTTGAATCTTTCCATGTAGCTACGGAGACCATCCCAATCTCCTTGCTTGATCCCTAATAGACTTGGAGCGTGCTTAGTTTTGTCTTTCTGGATGGAGAATCTGGCTAGAAACTTCGTGGCTAAGTCGTCAAAGCTTGAGATGGACCTATGGGGCAGATTATCAAACCGTTTAATTGCTGTCTTTGTCAATGTAGTCGAGAACGCTTTGTAGGGGACTGTATCTGAGGCATCAGTGACATACATTCTACTTCTGAAATTACTGAGGTGATGGCTGGGATCTGATGTGCCATCGTACAGAGTCATGTCGAGAGGTTTGAAGTCTTTTGGGATTTCGGTCTTCATGATCTCTTTGGTGAATGGGTCTTGGTCCTTACGGGAGCTATCTTCGTGGCTGGATCGAGTAGTTTTGGCTTTGAGATCGGCTTCGAGCTTTAGGAGCTTGTCCTCTAATTCACGGTGTCGCATAGCTTCCCTTCGTAGGTCTCTCTCGGCTTCCCGTTGATACTCGACCTCTTTTTCGAGTTGTTTTAGGTGATCCTGAAGTGCCTCTATGGCTCCCGTGTTTGGTGAATTCTTGTCTTTATTAGGTTGAGAAGTATCGTCTAGTGTGACCTCTGTGTTCTTATGTGACGTTTTGTTCTCCAAATCAAAGTTGTGGTCGTTGTCAAGGTTGCCCGCCATGATGATAGGATGACTTCCAGGTTCCCTGGCAACGGCGCCAATGTTCTGAGGGTTACCTGAAACTGTAGGTCAATCTCGGACGAGATTTGCGGTGGTGGCCGGAGCTGACGTGCCCGACTTGTTGTACTTCGTGGTGCGGCTGATCCTGGATCACCGGAGGGGGGTGATACCTGCAAGGGACTCTGATGCTTAAGTTAGCATGGGTTTTAAGCAGGTTTTTTAGTAGAATCAGAGTATGAGTTATACCTAGGTGCTCCAGTGTATTTATAGTATTGTAGGCTGATCCTTCTGGATAAGATAAGTTAGTTGTCTTATCTTATCTTCTGAATGAAGTCATCTTATCTTCAAGGGGAATCGCTCTTATCTTTCTAGGCTTTAGTTGCCTTTAGATTGGGCTAGGTCCCTTTATTTGGGCCTGCTTGAGCTCCCTGTAGCAATTTGGCCAAGCTCTTTGAGAAGAGGTCGGGAATTCCAGACCTGAACAGGTCGGTCGCTTTGTCTTCAAGCATCTTGGGTCGTACATTTCGACCCAGGATATGAACAGTTAGCTTAAAGAAAACTCAAACAGTTAGTGTGCTTAGTAAAAATAAAAAGAAAATGCTTAATCTAGATTATCACCCTACTTAATCATTGTCAATCTAAATCAATCCCCGGCAACGGCGCCAAAAACTTGATGAGGGAAAAACAATTTCAGACAAACTCACCGGCAAGTGTACCGGGTCGCATCAAGTAGTAATAACTCACAAGAGTGAGGTCGATCCCACAGGGATTGATGGATTGAGCAATTTTAGTTAGGTGATGAATTTAGTTAAGTGAATATTTGTTGATTTAATTGGAACTTGATTAACAGAAGGAAAATTGCAAGAAAATAAAAGGGAGAGGGTAAATTGACTGAATATTAAAGTGTTGAAGAATTAAATTGCAGAAACTTAAAGTGCAAGAAAGTAAAAGAGATGAAACTTAAATTGCAAGAAATGTAAATAACATAAACTTAAAGTGCAAGAAATGTAAATTGCTGAATCTAAATTGACAAGAAGGTTAAATTGCAATAAAGAATAAATGGATTTGGGTACTGGGATTCAAATTGAGCTGGAAAATGTAAATTGAAGTAAATCAGAGAACTATGAGATGAAAAGGTTCAGATCTAGATCTCAGTAGCAAAACATAAATGAAAAATTTGCAAAGGAGTCAAAACGGAATGAGAACATGGATCAGATCTAAAATTTTAAAGAGAATTCAACAATTGCCTTCAAATAACAAAACAGAAAGAAACTCAAATCTCAATTGCTCACTTAACCAGAATAGAAAAGAAGAAATTACAAAAGAAGTAAAATGAAAACAGAGAAGAAGATTGAAATCTAATTCTTCAATTCTCAGAACTATAAGAATGAAAAACAAAAGGTGATTCTCAGATGATGAATCTCAGTGGTGTTCTTCAATCTTAATTCAAAACCTTAAACAGAAAATAGAAGTTGCAGATGAAAAGAAAATGAACAAAGAAAACTTAGATCTGATCCCAATTCCCAAATTCAAAAGAAAAATTCAAAGAGAGCCAAAAGTAAACTAAAATAAAAATGAAGTAAAAAGGTCCTTCTCAAATCAAAATTACTCCTATTTATACACTTTCTATTTTCAGCCATTGAGCCATTGGAATAGGCTTTTGATTTGGACTTGAAGAAGTGGATCCGGATTTGCTTGTTTTAATTGGATCAGGATGCATTTTGTGAAGCTCCAGTGGAGCACTCAGTTTACTTAGTGAACTGCACATTCACTTTGCTTGCATGCTTCCTCACGTGCCAATTGTCTCCTACTAGCATTCAGTTAGTGAACGTTAAGTTCACTTGTTAAGCGCCCTCTTTATTGTGCGCCTTTTTTTACTGCCTTTTACTGCCTTCGAATCCGAGCACTTGTGGAATTGTAATGTGGCTCCTTCGCAACTTCATCCGAACTCTTGGGCCTTTATAAAGATTTTTCAGTTGTTGTGTCGAGAACTAGGTGTTCATCCTTCCCAGTCTCTTTTCCTTTACCTGTTTGTTTTGACCAAACCTGGAGTGGCTAAGAAGAAAGCTTCTTGGATTTCTTTCCAAGATACCTAGGGGAAAAAAGTGTTCTCAATGTTTGATGAATTGTTTCGCGACTTTAAAAGTTACTACTTTAAAGTCCGAGCTGTTGAGGGCATCCGCCCTTTCTTTTTGGATGAGAATGATGAGCCGACCTTTCTTTTGTGGTGGCAAAAAGATCCTGTAGCCTTAAAATACTCTTGAGAGAGTTTAGATGAGGTAGAACAAGCTTTTGTGAGAGTTTTGGAGGAAAATTGGGGGGAACCTCCTCACCTGGATACTAAGAAGTTTTTAGGAGATCCTTCCCTTCTTCGTGCTGAGCTAGGTAGCATCCGACCTCTTTCCATTTGGTTTTCTATTCTTATTTGTGAATTTATCTTCTTCCGATTGTGTAATTATTTTCCTGGCTTCTTTTTAGGGATGGTTAAATCTTCGGATTCTATGAAGTCCTTTCGGAAGGCCAAGAAAGTGATGGCGGCCCAAAATCTGACACATAAGACGTCGGGGGAGGGGTCTTCGGCACAGCTGCCTCTGAAGAAGCCGGCAGCTGAGTCTCAGGGTCCGGGGAAGATTATCCCGACACCGAGAGTTCGGCCAATTCTGTCTGACCCGTCTCAGACAACCTCTGGTGCTGCCTCCTCTCCTACTGCTGTTGGTCCTCCTCCTAAGAAGCAAAAGACTGTTGGGACTTATAACCTTAATGACAAAGAATTTGATAGTGTGGGTTTTGCCATAGAATTGACTGCTCCCCATGGGAAAGTCCCTTTGGACGATATCTCGATCCTTCACCACCTTGACTTCATAACGAGCAATAGCATTCGGATGGCTAATATTGGTGAGGCCTTATCCCGAGTTGTCCAAGAGTCTTCGGTTCATGCTACCAGAGCTTTTATGGAAGATGCTAAGTTTGAATATAATAGGAATAAGACTTTGAAAGATGAGCTGGATGCCAAGGTGGCTAAAATGGAGCTTGATGTAGAAAAGGAGAAGGATCGGGCTACTGTGGCGGAGGCAGCTGCTAATCTGTCCGAGGAAGCTGCTAAGAAGTATAAGGAGAGCTATACTCAGACCTATGGTGAGCTATTGGAAGCTAAGGAGAGGCTTCAGGGCCATATGGTGAGCAGTATGACCGAGATGTATGAAAATCTAAAGGACCAAGTCCAGGTTCTTGCTCCCGAGCTCAACCTCTCCTTATTCTGTATGGACAATGTGGTGGAGGATGGCAAGATCGTGCCAGCCCCAAACGATGACGATGAGGGTCCTCCTCTTTGCCACCAACTAAGGCTTCCTCAACTCCCACATTGTAGCTCCTTCTGGTGAGGTGGTCCCACCTGAGCCTGAGCCTGACCTGGAGATTCTGAACGGGTCAGATGGAGTTGTCAATGCCACTCCAATCTCAATCATGCCTCCTCCTCCTCTTAAGGATGTTGCTACTAGGGAAAACTTGGATCCCCTTTGATTCCTTTGTTGTGTCTTTGTTTTGCTTATGTATTGGGTATAGTCCGACCTGTGGACTTGTTGAACTTGTTGTTTTTTTTGTAAATTTCTGTGGATGACCTCTTTGACACTTTGTTGCTTCTTAGCAACTTTTATTTCAAAAACAAACACTTTAAACTCTTGGGCTGCCGTTTAGGCAGCCTATTTGATTTTGTTTGTATTGATATACTTGTAATTGGAGGTTGTTTTTCAACCTTTGTTTGGAGGAGGTTGCTCTTCCACCTTTATATAGGTGCTTTGGGCTTTCTTGGTTTGACACCTCTTGATGTGGGGTTTGCCTTAGTTTCCCTTGCGTGGCTACCTCCTTTCTTTAGTCAGCTATATCGTCTTTGTAACTTGTCGTTTGGGCTTCTTTAAAAAACCCTCTTAGTTTGTTTGGATGACCTTCTTAGCCTTGTCTTGGTGTCGATCTGCATGCTTTTTCTATCCGGGCTTTTTAGTTGCATTTCAGCAACCTTTTAGGTAGTGTCCCGATGGGGAACCTTTTCTTTATAGTTTGTTTGGCTGACTTTTTATCTCCATTTCGAGTTCGTGCTTTTGCTTTAGGTAAATCCTTTTTAGGGCTTGTACCTTTTTAGCTAAGCATTTCGGGTCTTGGTTTATTAACCTTTATTTGGCCTTTGCAAGATGTTTTTGTCCCTTTCTAGTATTCCTTTTGTTAGTCAGACTTCTCTTTCGGGCCTTATTAAGTTATTTTTAGTAATCCCATTTTTAGTTAGACCTTGTCAGGTCACTTTTTCTGGGTTACTTTTTATAACTTCTTGCATTAACTTGCTTCTATCGCTTCACCTTGCCGACCTCATTGTAATCGGGCGATGAATTTTCGCGTTTTATGAGCATAGATTAATGCGTCTTGGTAGGAAACTTTTTAGGAAATTGATAACTTTCATTCAAGTAATATTGAGAAAAAATAAATCAAAGTGTGTACATATGAGTGCTTACCCTTCTAGGTCGGGCATTTTTTTAGATCTGGGCCTTGCGCCTCATTAAAAAACCTATTTTAGGAAAAAGAGTGCCCCTTGACCTAAGATCTTTACTATTTTCTAGCTATAGTACCTTCTTAGGTTACCGTGGAAGACACCTTATAGTAGCCTTTTGCTAGTACTTCTGTAACTCGGTATGGCCCTTTCCAGTTAGCTGTTAGCTTCCCTTCTCCTAACCGACCTGCTACGATGTCATTTTGGATTAAGATGAGATCGTTAGTGGTGAAGCTTCACTAGATTACCTTCCGATTATACCTTAGAGCCATTTGACGCTTTAAGGCTTCCTTTCTGATCCGAACTCTTTTTCGGACTTCTGGAAGTAGGTCAAGCTCTTCCCTTTGAGCTTGGGAGTTGGTGTCTTCGTTATAGAGGATCACTCTAGGGTATCATTCTTCTACTTCCACGGGAATCATTGCCTCCATTCCATAAGCAAGTTGGAATGGTGATTCTTCGGTGGTTGAGTGTGGAGTTGTCCGATATGCCCATAAAACTTACGGGAGCTCTTCGGCCCAAGCTCCCTTAGCGTCCTGTAGCCTCCGTTTTAACCCGGCCAGTATGACTTTCTTGGTGGCTTCCGCCTGTCCATTGGCTTGTGGGTGCTCTACAGAGCTGAACTGGTGCTTGATTTTCAAATCGGCTACCAGATTTCTGAAGCCCGTGTCGGCAAATTGAGTGCATTGCCAGTGGTAATAGAGTGTGAGACCCCAAACCTTGTGACAATGTTTCTGTACAAGAACTTCCGACTTCTTTGGGTGGTGGCAGTGGCTAAAGGTTCAGTATCAATCCATTTTGTGAAATAGTCTATTCCTACAATGAGGAACTTGACTTGCCCTGATCCTTGAGGGAAAGATCCGAGGAGGTCGAGCCCCCACTTTGCAAATGGCCAGGGTGAAATGATACAAATGAGTTCTTCGGGTGGTGCGATGTGAAAGTTGGCATGCTTCTGACATGGAGGGCATGTTTTGACGAACTCTGTTGTTTCCTTTTGTAGGGTCGGCCAATAAAAACCAGCTTGGAGTACCTTTTTGGAAAGAGCTCGCGCCCCAAGGTGGTTGCCGCACATGCCACTGTGGACTTCCTCAAGAACTTCTCTCGTAGCGGAGGTCGGGACGCATTTTATGAGGGGTGTAGAGATTCTTCTCCTATATAAGACGTCGTGCACTATGGTGCAGTACTGCGCTTCTCGTACTAGTCTTTTTGCCTCCTTTTTATCTGCGGGAAGTGTTTTAGATTTGAGATAGCTGACTATGGGAGTTATCCACCCTTGGTCCTGGTCTGATATGCTTAAGACCTTCTTTTCTTCCAAGGTTGATGGATTTTGTAGTGTTTCCTGGATGAGGCTTCTATTATTGCCCCCTGGTTTGGTGCTGGCTAGTTTTGAAAGGGCATCAGCTCGGGCATTTTGTTCCCGAGGTATATGTCGGACCTTATATCCCCTAAATTGTCTGAGTTGTTCTCTAGTTTTGTCTAGGTATTTCTTTATGGTGGGATCCTTATCTTGGTAACTCCCTTCTATTTGCGAGGTGACTACCTGTGAATTGCTGAAAATGATAAGCTTCTGAGCTTCTACCTCCCTAGCCAGCTTCAAAACAGCCAGTAGGGCCTCGTATTCAGCTTGGTTATTTGAGGCGGGGAATTCGAACTTTAATGAGAGATCGATTTGGGTTCCCTGATCACTTTCTAAAATAACGCCTGCGCCACTCCCAGTTTTGTTCGAGGGGCCATCTACGTAAAGGCTCCACTTCGTTGGGGTACCCGAGGTGTCAGTGTACTCGGCGATGAAGTCGGACAGGTACTGAGACTTGATAGCTGTCCACACTTCATATTTGAGGTCGAATTCGGATAACTCGACCACCCATTGTAGGATTCTTCCAGCTAAGTCTGTTTTCTGTAAGATACCTTTTATGGGCTGGTTGGTCCGTACTCTGATGATGTGAGCTTGGAAGTATGGTCGGAGCCATCGAGAAGTGAGTATAAGGGCATAGGCGAACTTTTCTATCTTTTGATAATTTAGTTCGGCCCCTTGTAAAGCCTTACTGATGAAGTAGATGGGCTGTTGCTCATTTTCGTCTTATCTAACTAGTGCTGAAACTATTGCCCGACTTCCTATGGCAAGGTATAGGATCAACTTTTCACCTTCCCTGGGTCGGGTTAGGATAGGTGGTTGCCTCAGGAATGTCTTGACGTCTTGGAAGGCTTGTTCACATTTTGGGGTCCATTCAAACCTCTTTCCTTTCCTTAGTGTTGTGTAAAAAGGGAGAGATCTTAATGCTGATCCAGCTAGGAATCTGGACAGAGCCGCTAGTCTTCCGTTGAGCTGCTGGACTTCTTTAACATAGGTCGGACTTTTCATGCTAAGTATGGCCTGTCATTTATCCGAGTTTGCTTCGATCCCTCTTTAAGTGAGCATGAAGCCTAGGAATTTGCCGGCTTCTACTACGAAGGTGCACTTTGTCGGGTTAAGTCTCATTCCATACTTTCTTATGGTGTTGAACACTTCAATGAGATCGGATAACAGCATTTCCTCTCTTTGTATCTTTACCAGCATGTCGTCTACAAAAACCTCCATTAGCTTTTCGATGTGATTGGCGAATACTTTGTTCATCAATCTTTGATATGTAGCCCCTGCGTTCTTGAGGCCAAAGGGCATGACTATGTAGCAATAGTTTGCTCTTGGGATTAGGAATGAGGTTCTTTCCTGGTCGGGTTGATACATCAGAATTTGGTTGTATCCCGAGTAAGCGTCTATGAAGGAAAGGTACTTGTATCCCGATGAAGCGTCGACTAGTGTGTCTATATTCGGTGGTGGATAAGGATCTTTTGGGTAGGCTTTGTTGAGGTCGGTGTAATCGGTGCACATCCGCCACTTCCCATTTGACATTTTTTTCAATACTACTAATGACAAGTCATCTTAAGCTAGTTTCACAAGCCTTTTTCATTAGTTTTTACTTGGTTTTCCTGCAATTTTAGGCAATAAGTAAGTGTTTGAGTGAGCATTTTATGCTTGTCTTGATTCAATCAAAGATTGATAACTTTATGCATTTTCATTAGATTTCTTGTAAGATTTAGTTGATAATATGAATGATGCAAGATTTGATGATTATGCCAAGGCTTTAATGTATCTGTTTGGTTGATGATAGGTGAAAAGATAAAGGAAACGAAGCAAAAAGCATAAAAATAAGCTCAAAAGAAGAATTCTGGACACATTTTGAAGTTTGAGCACGCCTGGAGCCTTAGGCCATGCTTTTGAAAGCGTGGCCCATAATTTAAACAAGGAAAGCACTCTTGGCGCGAAAACATCATGACGCACACGCGTACAGGACGCTTACGTGTCAGGCAACAAATTTTGAAGACCCACGCGTACACGTGGAAGTGATTGGCGCTCGTTTTCAAAGAGAACACTACGTTCATTAAGTGAGCATTTTTGGGCACATTCAAATTTCGATGGAGATTACCTGAAGAAGCACGCGCAAGCGTGGACGGAGCAACAACGTGGAATTGGCATTGTGTAGTCCACGCGTACGCGTACATGATGCGTACATGTGGTGGAGCGCTTAATTGAAGAACGCTACGCTCGTTTGGTGAACGCTGCAAGGGACGCGCATGCATAGATGACGCGCACGCGTCGATGTGCCAGATTGCCAATACACGCGTAAGCATAAGGGACGCGTACGCGTGGAAGGCCCAAAACGCAAAAAGGACGCGCACGCGCTGAGGAAACGTACGCATGGGTGTAAAAGCATTCCGCTCACTTAATGAACACTACGCTCTCCTGGAAGAACAATTTTGGCTCAATTAATCTGATTCAAAGCCCAATGAAGCTCCGAAGCAAGCAGAGCCCATTGACATCACTCAAAGGCACAAGACATAGTTAGAATAGGAATTTCATTTACTTATAATTTGTTTACAATTTCATTTTCATTTTGTTAAACCTATATAAAGGCATCACTTGCATTTCATCGGGGGGTGCTGGAGTAGGCTACATTTGTGGTAGGGGCGCTGGAGTAGGCTGCATTAGTGGTAGGCAGCAATAAGAGTAGGAGTAGGAGTAGAATAGAAGGTTCTCTTTGATACACTTTTCTTTTCTGCACTTTCTACAATTTCAGTTATATTAAATTCAGTTTATGCAATCTCAATTTCTACAAATCCTCTGCTACAATTTCCTTTTCTACAAACTTTATATTTCTGTTCATGATTCAGTCTCATTTAAATTTTCCTGCAATTTAAATTTCTTGTTTCTTGTTCTCAAGTTCTTTTCAAATTCTTGATCTACTGCTTCCTTTAGTTTCCCTGCACCCAATTCCCCTTTTCATTTGATGCAATTTACTTTTCTTGCTCTTTAAGCTTCTACTGATTTATCTTCTGCACTTTAAATTCACTACAATTTACTTTCTGCTGCTTTAATTTCACCCAATTCACTACTGTTTGCTTGAATAGACTGATCACTCACTAAAGTTGCTTGATCCATCAATCCCTGTGGGATCGACCTCACTTTTTGTGAGTTTTACTACTTGATGCGACCCGGTATGTAACGACCCAATTTTCAATATGTCTAGATCATACCGGAAACTGAGCGCTACCAATTTGTCTTCCTAATTATTATCTATTATTTATCATATGAGCCTGATTCGTTGCAAAAAGCGTAGTTAATTTGCAAGGTGTATTTTTTTTTGAAAATGTTTAGATTAATAGACAGAATCATTTATAATCAATTCACAAATAATAACAGATAAAACAGTTCTAAACAACCACACATAAATACGTCACAAGTAGTTGACAACATTCGGTGATTCAGCCTTTATTAGAATATAGATTGTTAGTTAGAACACCCCTAGAGATAGCTAAATAATAACTATATACATATATATACATACAACATCCTAGGCCCTGACCTATTCAAGAAGTCCCTAAGCTGGCGCCCAGGCTAGCCTAGACTCTATACTCACCTAGTCCCTCTAAACTACTAAAGCGAGGGAAAGTACGTTCTAAGTCTTCAAAAATCAAGTCAGGTGGAACATTAGCAAAAGGTAGAACATCATCTACTACTTCTTTGCACGGTCAGACATTGCCATATAACGTCTCTTTGGTACCTCATCAAGTAGCCACACAATAGGAGTCTCGTACACAGGATTTAGGCTAAAATGCGCATATGAACGGGGTGCAGACGTTGGCTGGTCTCACAGTATATACATATAAATAGAAACAGAGTTCACTCTAGACTCAGAAGACTACCTAGAGCGGAATCCTTTTTGCAAACGGTTGTCAGCGAACTACGGAAAGGAACTCTTGCTTCCATCTGAAGGGGGAAGGGAGAGAGAAGGGGTAAGAACTGGGGAGTTCTTAGTAGGGTCGGGGTTATTAGTTAAGTTCATTAATTCCGTGTTGTTTAGCAAATAAATAGCAGAATACCGAGAAGCAGTAGACGAAAGAAACAGATAAATAGAGAAAATAGAAAGCAAAACACAAACAAAAGAATACAAAAAAACAAAACACAGACACAGAGAATAGAATGAAAACAAAGAAAGCATACATTCAAACAACAATCATAACAGAGGAAATGCGCAACCAAGTATGATGCATGTCTGTCCTATGCAGGCCATGAGCTCACGTGTCGGTTTACACCCTGCAGCCCGACATTACCTAGGAACTAGTCCTAGATATGGCTTATTTTCTGTAGGTGAACTTCAGCCTACAGAAATAGCACTCCCGTAAGTGAACTTCGGCTTACAGAAATAGTCTAAACACAACACAACAACTTTCAGTAGGTGAACTTCGGCCTATAGAAATAACACCTCTGTAAGTGAACTTCGGCTTACAGAAATGGTTTAATCACAACAACTTTCTGTAGGTGAACTTCGGCCTACAGAAATAGCACCTCTGTAAGTGAACTTCGGCTTCCAGAAATAGCGCCCCTGTAAGTGAACTTCGACTTACAGGTATCACAACTCTCTGTAGGTGAACTTCGGCCTACAGGAGCAACACCCTGAGATACACAATTGATATTCACTGCAGGTGAACTTTGGCCTACAGGAATAACAATTTACTGTAGGTGAACTTGGGCCTACAGGACCTCTAGGGCCAATAGAAAAGCATCAGATGAACATATAATAGAATATCATGCCACAAGGCTTAACTCTTTATTTTTATACTCTTCTCCTCTATTCTCTTTGTTATATTACTCTTTTCTCATTATCATCATTCAATATCATTCTCATTATTCATCATCACTTTCACATTCTTATGCAGTACTTCTTTCTTTCTCTATTCAATCATACTATACAAACTTTACATCTTTCAATTTCACAATATCTTGGCTCAAACCATTTCTCCTTATCATATTACTCTTTTCACTTTGTCTTTTTACTCTGCTTTGATTACTCTTTTCTCTGTATCTCTTTACTTTTCTCTGGTTACTCTGTTCTCTGTGTTTTCTTTACTCTGCTCTGATTTCTTTGCTTAACGTATGTATTTAAAGCTTATGTAAATTTTGGTATGAATAGTTAGCCTGTCCCAAGTATAGGTTCATTAAGTCTATACTGAAACAGTTTAACTTTTCATATAATACCTAACCCTAGTCGCAACTCAAGGACTAACTATGTTGCCCTAGTTTGTTCACTAGTCTCTGTCTATTTTTCTGTCATTAAAACTTTACAGACTTTTTCTTCGACTTTTATCTTTTCTTCAACTTTTTATCTTTCTTTTATCTTTGCCTCACTAACATGTTATTACCACTCCCTAAGTGTTTTATGAAGGTAATTATGAGATTCTGCACTTAAAGTTGTCTTTCTAAAGCTTTTACAGAAAACAGCCTTTTTCGCATTATTTTATTATTTTTATTAAAATATTATTTTTAATTAAATATTATTATTTAATTTTTTATTATTATTTATTATTTTATTAATATATTTTCGAAAATTATCTTAACTTTACCTTTAACCTTTAAAATTCACTTTTTACCACCCGTAACTTTTAATATTTCTACTTTTACCACCCTAACTTTAGAAATTACCAAATAACCCCTTAAACACCAAAAATTTTACTTCCTTGCCCTTTTAAAGATCTAAAACCTGTTCTTCATTGTTCTTCATCACACTCAAAGTGTTCTTCGTGTTCTTCATATATTCTTCAAATTCTTTCTCTGTTTTTACCCGTTTTTCAGTCTTTTCAGCAACCGATTTTTACCATAATTCATAATAAATTTGCAGCCACTAAAACCTCATCTTTTCTACATGATTTTAACACAAATTGAACCCCAATTTAAGGTCTAGGGTTCGTTTTTCCAGCAGCCATGAAGAACACAAATTCAAAGTTGAATATCATCAAATTTCATCAAATTTTCACCAAAATTTCAACAAGAATCACTCATATAAACAATCAATTTCAAGCATAACCAAACCATATCATAATCACACAATTCAAACACAATAAATCAACATTAATTTTACCAAATCATACCTGGTTTTACTGCTCCTAATTCAGTTAAACTTTCAGGTGGTCCTTAAGCACTTTTTCCTCCTAAATCACATCAAGAACAACTTTAAATCCAAAAACTCTCAACTGACCAAATCTCACTCAGTATATTAGGAAGAGATATATCACCTTAGACTTGCTGGAAATTCACGTTTCTTGGCCCTCGAGTCAAGTTAAGCATGATTCGTAAGGAAGAACATCAAGAAAACACATGTTTTGCATGGTTTTCCTTGAAAACCGAATTGAAATGGGAGGGAGACAGCCATCTCACCTTATTTCCAGCCTTGATAAGTCACATGGTTATGTAGAGGAAGAAGAGAGGATCATTTTGGTGAAATCGGAGTTTTGATTTGAGTTTTAGTTCAGAAGAAATCAAGCTTTGAAGATTAAGTGTTTATGAAGTTTTCTCTCTTTTCTCTCCTTTCAATTTCGGCCAAAGGGAGTAAATGACCAGCCTTGGAATGTCTTGGGGGTGTAAGGTGAGTTGTGAGTGGTTGGCTTGGAGGTGGGTTAAAATAATATTAAAATATCTCAGGTGTACAACTACTAAAACTAGGTGTATCGGAACACTCGTAAAAACATCTCTAAAAATTATTTTCTGAGCTACTAGCATAAATGACACTAGTAACATATTTATTATGAGAATAGAACATGTATAATGAGGCCTTAGCATTTCTAAATTCATCAGAGAGTGCTGGTGCTAAGCTGCACCAGTAAACCGTAAACCCGGTTAAACCGATTTTCTGTTTTTAACTAAAACGGACCAGGTAACCTTATAATATCATTCAAGAATTTTCTAATAATAATATAATGATAATATTATACTATTATCTCTCTCCTCTCATGAATCGAGTTCAGTTCGTCAAACAGAGACTATTTACAAAAATCAGAATCAAAACTGCCAACCGATACGGTTCAAAAACTAGGTTCTTCATGACCGCGTTATCGAGCTTGCCTCGGAAATGGTTCTAACTTAAGGATGACATAATGATAATGAGGATTGAGATGCTTGATGATATAACAGAGGTGTTCCCTTTACTGATCTTCCGGAGAAATCCGTACTTTCAGAAAAGATCTCATGTACTCAAAAATCAGGGTTGTTACACGGTACACTTGCCAGTGAGTTTGTGTGGAACCAAATTCTTCCTCATCAAGTTTTTTGCGCCGTTGTCGGGGATTGATTTAGATCGACAATGATTAAGTGGGTGAGAAGTCTAGATTAAGTTTTTTTTTTTTGTTTTTGTTTTCTATTTTAGGCTGATACCAAGGTGTTTGAGTTATTACCTCACTAAGAAATTTTCATCTGTGACATGAATTTCAATTTTCATTGATGATGTCTTTTACAAAATTCAACTGGAGTCCAACTCATCTTTTGATCAAACAAATTTCATGGGATATTTCCTACCATCACAATATGATTCAATTCATTATCCTAATGATGGTTGGAAATATCACCAAGAACTAACAAATTCTGAGCAACCCAATCAATGGGGATATGCTTCAGAACCAACAGATGAGCAAGACAATTTCATGAGATATTACCCAACACCACAAAATGATTCTTGTCATTATGCTAATGGTGGATGGGAATATCAAAAAGAAATGATAGAGAATAAACACCTCCCAAAACCACAAGATCACTCATACTGCTACAACAATTACTCATATTGCACTACAAGAAAACACGTCTATGGCCATGCTTTTAAAGCGTGGCGAAAAGCTGAAAAAAGCGTGGCAATAGCTTTTCGCCATGCTTTTTGAGCTACCGCCACACTTTTGAAAAGGTGGTGTATGAAAGGGTGGCGGTTGCTCTATCGCCACGCTTTTTCTTTTGCCACGCTTTTTGCAACCGGCCACCCGTTAAAGCGTGCCCGTATGCGAGAGATATGACCACGCTTTAAATGCGTGGCCATATGGGAGATACGGCCACACTTTTGAAGCGTGGCGATAGGGAGAGATACAGCCACGCTTTTAAAGCATGGCCATAGAGAGAGATACAGCCACGCTTTAAAAGCGTGGAAAAAGCCTTGTTAAATTAAAAAAAAAAATTTTCTTTTCCTTACTTGATCTTCATTACTACACTATAAATTTTCAATCCTTTTTTATTACCAAACCTACAAATATAGTATGCAATTTTTATTACAAGACAAATCAAACCATAGTTAGTGACATATATAATTTACTATAATTGTTTTATACATTAAAAAACTAATACTCAAATACAAAATAAATCTCGAGTTCAAATTCCAAAACTAAAAACCGAAGAAAAATACAGAAACAATACAAGTTAGAACTGCTCATAATATATCAAATTACACTAATAGAGATGATCATCAATCTAAATACTTGGTAAAAGATCAGAATCAACCTAAAACTGCTTCACTTTGTGCATTAAGCGTTCAAGTTATCCATTCCAATACTAGCCTGCAGCAAAATATCAAGAACAAATTGAACCAACAAAAATGATATATATAAAAATATTATAAGAAATAATCTAATTTATGCATGTATTAACAATTCCAAATTAAACTAGGTTCACATTCTACTATAAAAATTCATCAGCATTATGCTAATAGGAATAAAAATAAACTTGGTCAGCTTAACACAAACTTCTGGATTATTACAATATACAATTAGTATAGTAATTAAGTAATTAAAATTTGTACCAGGAATTTATGATTCTCCTCAAGCACCAACGAGAAAACAGTACAAAAATTTTCATTTAAGCTCCAAATTCCCCTCCGCAACAAAGCACTTGCATGAATTTTTCCTCATCTGAAAGAAGCTTCATTGCAACATGCAATAGAACTATTTTCTTCAATACTTTGTACTCCATATTTATAGATACATTCATAAGAAAAAATAAAAAAAGGTCCATAGAATTAAAATTTAGAAGGTGCAGAGAGCAGTATAAGAAGTTATTGCTAAGTATTATTATACTGGCGTAGGCTGCATTAGTGGTAGGCAGCAGTAGGAGTAGGAGTAGGAGTAAGAGTAGAATAGAAGGTTCTCTTTGATACACTTTTCTTTTCTGCACTTTCTACAATTTCAGTTATATTAAATTCAGTTTATGCAATCTTAATTTCTACAAATCCTCTGCTACAATTTCCTTTTCTGCAAACTTTACATTTTTGTTCATGATTCAGTCTGATTTAAATTTTCCTGCAATTTAAATTTCTTGTTACTTGTTCTCAAGTTCTTTTCAAATTCTTGATCTACTGCTTCCTTTAGTTTCCTTGCACCCAATTCCCCTTTTCATTTGATGCAATTTACTTTTCTTGCTCTTTAAGCTTCTGCTTATTTAACTTCTGCACTTTAAATTCACTGCAATTTACTTTTTGCTGCTTCAATTTCACCCAATTCACTACTGTCTGCTTGACTAGTTTGATCACTCACTAAAGTTGCTTGATCCATCAATCCCTGTGGGATCAACCTCACTTTTTGTGAGTTTTACTACTTGATGCGACCCGGTACACTTGCCGGTGAGTTTGTGTGGAATCGAATTTTCCCTCTGCATGGCTAGCCATAATGGGTATTTTACCTCCCTTATGAACCCTGCCTCCAACAAGGCCTGTACCTACTCTTCAATGGCTTGCGACCTCTCTGGTCCAAGCTTCCTACGCTTCTGTTGTACTGGCCGAGACCAAGGATATACGGGTAATTTATGACACATTAGTCCGTGATCAATACTGAGCATGTCAGCGGCCTTCCATGCAAAGAGGTCGGAATCATCTTTTAGGAGCTTTGTTAGTAGCTTCTTTAGGTCTTCATTTAGATTCGCCCCTATGTGTGTTGTTTTGTCTTGAGTGTCTCCGATTTGAACTTCTTTGGTCTCACTTTCCAGCTGAGGGCGGAGTTCTTCGCGAGCTCGGATTCCTCCAAGTTCTATGGTATTAGTTTCTTTTCCTTTGGGATTGATGCCAGGGCATCTTAGGCTAGTTTCACTAGCCTTTTTCTATGTTTTTAATAGGTTTTATCCACTTTCTTGAGTTATAAGTAAGCAACTGGGTTAGGAATTTATGTATGCCTAGATTCATCCAACCATGGTTAATTTGATGCAATTTCATGAGAATTGTGCTATAATTACTTGTGTGCTAAGAATGATGAGTATTCTCATGACTTTAGCAAGGCTTTGATGCATGAATTGGTGGATGACAGGAGAAGGAAATCATGGGAGGAAGTTGAAGAAGGAGCATGGAAAGGAAGCATAAGAAGCAACGTTGGTGGCCACGTTGGACCACCAACATTGCCTCAAACGTTGGGAAGAAAGCAGAGCAAGATTCTGCATAAACTGTTGGTGCCCACGTTGGAGGGAACGTTGGCAAGCCAACGTTACCCTCAACGTTGTGATAAAATGAGCTTTCTGGAGAATTTGGAAATTTGTAGCAACGTGCACGTGTGCTGTACGCGCACACGTGGATTGGAAATTCTGACAATCCACGCGCATGCGTAGCTGACACGTATGCGTGGATGGGTAACGTTGGACCTCAAACGCTACCTCAAATGTTGGTGGCCAACGTGCGCGATTCTGATCTCAAAATAATAGATTTGAAAATGAGCAACGACGCGCACGCGTCTATGGCGCATACGCGCAAGTTGAACTTTTGAGAATCCATGCGCACGCATGCATCACGCGCATGCGTGGATAGGCCAACGTTGGAGGGAACGTTGCCAATCCAACACTGAGGCCAACGTTCTTCTATATGCTTTTAAAAACTGAAAATTGGGACTTTGCATCCACGCGCATGCGTAGCGTACGTACACACGTGGGTAGAAGAACGTTGGCACTCCAACGTTGATTCAAACACCAATGACAGCAAGCAGAACTGATTTTTCAGAAACGCGTTTGAGTCAACATTGGCCATCAAACGTTGACTCCAACGTAATCAGTAGAAATTTGCCATTCAAATAGATCTCTTCTGAACAGCAAGGGAAATCAATTGGAGCAACTTCAACCCAATCCAATCAAGGCTAAAAGCCCAGTTCAGAGGTTGAAGATAAAGAAAAGAAAGTGTATAAATAGCTTAGAATTTAAGTTAGAGGAAGACTTTTTTTAATTTTTAGCTGGGAGGGATACTGACATTCTGCCAAATTTACTTTGCTGCAAATCTTTGAATTCTGCGACGTATCTTTCATTTTTATTTTCCATTTTGAGAGCTATGAAAAACTAAACCCTTTTCATTGGGTTAGGGAGCTCTATTGTAATTCAATGGATCAATAGTAGTTTTCATCTTCTTCTTCTTCCTTTTCTCTTGATTTTTGTTAGAAAGCTTTTGATCTTAATTCAATTGGATAGTTGTCTTGACAAAGAAGCTATCCATAATTGGAATTCTTCGGATCCTTGAGAGAGGGATGAAGAATTCATGCTAGAATTGCTTTCTCACATTGGATTAGATTGGGGGTTGGATGGATATTGTGACATTTAATCCTACCAATACTTTGATCTATGAATTTGTGTGGTATAGTTAAGGACCGAACTTCAACTCTTCCCATGAGCAATTAAATCAAGACATTGGGCAGTTGTTCATGCTTAGAGAGATTAGTGAGCCAAGTCATTGGGATCCAATCATCTAAGATTGCCAAGCAATATCAATGAATGCATTGATTGAGGAAGAGATAAAAATGATTTGATCTGGAGAATTCAATATCTCCTGTAACCTAATGAATCCCCATCTCTGATCTACCCATTCTATTTACTTTCTGCTCTTTAATTTCATGCTTAACTCCCATTTCCATTTAATTTCATGCAATTTAAGCTTCTGTCATTTAATTTTTCGCACTTTAATTTTTGTCATTTAATTTCTTACAATTTAAGTTTCCCGCCAAATTTACATTTTGCAATCTCAATCCAATTTTGATTTTGCTCAACTAGCATAATTCTCTAATTAACATTGATCAACCAACCAATCCCTGTGGGATTCGACCTCACTCTACAGTGAGTTTTTACTTGACGACAATCTGCTGCACTTGCCGGTAGGAAATTGTTGAGAGACAGTTTCCGAGTGAATCAAGTTTATGGCGCCGTTACCAGGGATTGGTTTTGTATTGACAATTACTAAATTGAGAAATTTTCTTTTCTTTTGATTAATTGAATTTTAATTTTATTTGTTCAATTTCGTTCTCTGCAATTTTTAGTTGTTTCTCTTTAATTTTTCTTTATTTCTTTACTTTTCAGCAAAACTAATCCACTAACTCATTAACTGTTTGATAAATTGCTCTAACCAAGCTAACTATACTCTATTTTAGTAGACTCTGCACTTGCTATTTCTTGTACTTGTTCATTGTATGACAGGTAGAAGAGAGGTCTCAACCTCTTTTGATAGTGAACCGGAGAGGACCTTCTTGAGATTAAGGAGGGAAGCTAAAGGAAAAAGGGCTGTTGGTGCAGAAAAAGAGGAGGAAGACTTAGATATAACCATGGAAGATGATATGGAAAACCATCATGAAGGAGAGGTGAACAATCATGCCAGAAGGGGTGCAGCCAACCCTGCTAGAAAAGAGAGGAGAGTTTTAGGCTCCTACATCAATCCAAACCCAGGAAACTAGTTCAAAACAATTGTTCTTTTGGAGGAAGCGCCCAAGAAGATCCTAATCAGCATCTCACTACATTCCTAAGAATCTGTGACACAGTGAAATCAAATGGAGTTCATCCTGACGCCCACAAGATGCTTTTATTCCCTTCTCTCTAAGGGATAAAGCATCCAAGTGGCTAGAATCATTTCCAAAGGAAAGCCTCACAACTTGGAAGATGTAGTTAACAAATTCTTGGCAAGGTTCTATCCTCCATAAAGAGTCAATAGGCTGAGAACAGAGGTTCAAACATTCAGACAGTAGGATGGTGAGGCTATTTATGAAGCCTGGGAGAGATTCAAAGACTTGACAAGAAAATGTCCCCCTGATATGTTTAATGAGTGGGTGCAGATTCATATCTTTTATGAAGGGCTGAATCGTGAATCAAAGAAAGCTGTAGACTATTCATCTGGAGGTTCCCTTAACAAGAAGAAGACCATTGAAGAAGCCATTGATGTTATAGAGACAGTGACTGACAATGAGTATTTTTATGCCTCTGAGAGAAGCAACAATAAGGGAGTTATGGAGCTGAACAATATGGATGCAATTTTGGCTCAGAACAAGATAATTGCCAAGCAGTTGGCGATCTCACAAAGAATATGGAGGCAAGCCAAGTAGCAGCAATCCACACCCAACCATTAGCACCAGAAGAGCCAAACATAGAGGAAGAAGAAGTCAACTACAGTGGAAATTCTGCAAGACAAGAGCATGACCCTTACTCCAAAACTTACAACCCTGGTTGGAAGAACCACCCAAACTTTGGGTGGAGAAACCAACCAAACCAAAACCAAAACCACAGACCTCACAATCAAAACCATTATAATAACTCCACTCACCAACACTCCAACCAAAGACCATATCAGAACATACAAAACACTTATTCACAGCCACCATACCAAGCCCAAGCCAACCAGCCTCAACACCCCACTTCCAACCCACCATCTGATGATAGATTCTCCAAGATCGAAGCCATGCTTGAAAACCTCTACAGGGAGTCTGAAGATAACAAAACATTCAAGGAGGAAGTGAGGACGAGTATGAAAAGTCGAGGAAAAATTATCAAGTAGCTCGAGTCACAAGTGGGATACCTATCTTAACAAATTCTCAAATCCACTGATAGCTTCCCTAGTGACACTGAGGAGGTTTGGAAGGAAGAAATTAGCAATCCTATAGAACATAATCAAAGAGTTTCAGAGGAAAGGAAAGAAGAGATTGAGCAAAGGACTGATCCTACCCAAAGTAGAGAATCAGAAGAGAAAAAAACCCTGCAACCATATTTGCCACAAGCACCATTCCCACAGATACTCATGGGCAGTGAGAAGAGGAGCACATACACCCGATTCTTGGATGTATTTAAGAATCTTCATGTCAACATTCCCTTCCTCGAAATCCTCAAACAGATGCCTACTTGTATCAAGTGGATACAGGAGTTACTAGCTAGGAAGAGCAACCTGAAAGGTGGCCAAACAGTGGTGATGAACAAGGACTGCAGTGCTCTCATTCAGAAGACATTACCCATAAAGAAAGGGGATCCGGGAAGCTTTCACATTCCCTGTGCAATAGGAGATATCATGATTGATAGAGGATTCTGTGATTTGGGAGCCAGCATAAATTTGATGCCTCTGTCTTTCATGAAAAGATTGAAAATCAACAAGCTTAAGTCCACAGATGTAATCATCCAATTGGCTGACAAGACTCAGAAGCAAGCTGAAGGAGTAGTCGAGAATATACTGGTCAAAGTGGAAAATTAGTTCCTCCCCACTGATTTTGTAGTTCTTGAAATGGAAGAGAGCCATCATCACCCGATCATCTTAGGGAGACCATTCTTGGTTACTGGTGCACGAATTGTAAATCACACCTTTCACAACTCGTACCACTAACCAGCAAGTGCACTGGTCGTCCAAGTAATACCTTACGTGAGTAAGGGTCGATCCCACGGAAATTGTCGGCTTGAAGCAAGCTATGGTTATTTTGTAATTCTTAGTCAGGAAATTAATAATAAAAATGGTTAGGTTTATGAAAAGTAATTAACATGAAATAAATAATACTTGTTATGCAGTAATGGAAAATAGATTGAGGTTTTGGAGATGCTCTGTCTTCTGAATCTCTGCTTTCCTACTGTCTTCTTCTCCACGCGCGCAGGTCTTCTTCCATGGCAAGCTGTATGTTGGTAGATCACCATTGTCAATGGCTACCATCCATCCTCTCAGTGAAAATGGTCCAAATGCGCTGTCACCGGACGGCTAATTATCTATCGGTTCTCACTCATGTTGGAATAGATTCCATTGATTCTTTTGCGTTTGTCACTACGCCAAACACTCGCGAGTTTGAAGCTCGACACAGTAATCCCTTCCCAGAGCCTACTCAGAATACCACAGACAAGGTTTAGACTTTTCGGATCTCAGGAATGGCCGTCACTAATTCTAGCCTATACCACGAAGACTCTGATCGTGAACCAGGAGGCTAAGAGATACACACTCAAGCTAGTACAGATAGAACAAAGGTGGTTGTTAGGCATGGGTTCATAGGTTAAGAATGGTGATGAGTGTCACAGATCATCACATTCATCATGTTGAAGTGCGTGAATATCTTAGAATAGAAACACGCGTGATTGAATGAAAAACAGTAGTAATTGCATTAATTCATCGAAACACAGCAGAGCTCCTCATCCCTAACCATGGAGTTTAGAGACTCATGCCGTCAAAATACAATATGAAACTTATAAAATGTCATGAGGTCCATAGTAAGTCTCTAAAAGTAGCTTTTATACTAAACTAGTGACCTAGGTTTACAGAAAATGAGTAAACTAAGATAGATAGTGCAGAAATCCACTTCCGGGACCCACTTGATGTGTGCTTGGGCTGAGCATTGAGTTTTACACATGTAGAGTCTTCTCTTGGAGTTAAACGCCAGGTTGCAGCCTGTTTGTGGCGTTTAACTCTGGTTTGTAACCTGTTTCTGGCGTTTAATGTCAGAATAGGGCAGAAATTTGGCGTTTAAACGCCAGTTTGCGTCGTCAAAACTTGGGCAAAGTATGAACTATTATATATTGCTAGAAAGCCCTGGATGTCTACTTTCCAACGCAATTAAGAGCGCCCCAATTGGGTTTCTGTAGCTCCAGAAAATCCATTTTGAGTACAGGGAGGTCAGAATCCAACAGCATCTGCAGTCCTTTTTCAGCTTCTGAATCAAATTTTTGCTCAAGTCCCTCAATTTCAGTCAAAAAATACCTGAAATCACAGAAAAACACACAAAATCATAGTAAAGTCCAGAAATATGATTTTTGCATAAAAACTAATAAAAATATACTAAAAAGTAGTGAAATCCTACTAAAAACTATATGAAAATACCCCCAAAAAGCTTATAAAATATCCGCTCATCACAACACCAAACTTAAACTATTACTTGTCCTCAAGCAACTAGATAAATAAAACAGGATAGAAAGAAAATCAAGAGGCAATAACATCTCAGATTTTTATATGAAGCTCAAATTCTCATTAAATGAGTGGGACTAGTAGCATTTTGCTTCTGAACAGTTTTGGCACCTCAATTTATCCTTTGAAGTTTAGAATGATTGGCATCTATAAGAATTCAGAATCCAGATAGTGTTATTGATTCTCCTAGTTTAGTATGTTGATTCTTGAACAGAACTACTTTATGAGTCTTGGCTGTGGCCCTAAGCACTTTGTTTTCCAGTATTACCACCGGATACATAAATGCCACAGACACATAACTGGGTGAACATTTTCAGATTGTGACTTAGCTTTGCTAAAGCCCCCAGTAAGAGGTGTCTAGAGTTCTTAAGCACACTCTTTTTGCTTTGGACCACGACTTTAACTGCTCAGTCTCAAGTTTTTCACTTGACACCTTCACACCACAAGCACATGGGTAAGGACAGCCTGGTTTAGCCGCTTAGGCCAGGATTTTATTCCTTTAGGCCCTTCTATCGATTAATGCTCAAAGCCTTGGATCCTTTTTACCATTGGCTTTTGGTTTAAAGGGCTATTGGCTTTTTCTGCTTGCTTTTTCTTTTTCTTTCTTTTTCTTTTATTTTTCGCCATTTTTTTTCACAAGCTTTGTATTCACTGCTTTTTCTTGCTTCAAGAATCAATTTTATGATTTTTTAGATTATCAATAACATTTCTCCTTTTTCATTATTCTTTCAAGAGCCAACAAATTTAACATTCATAAACTTCACTATAAAAAATTATGCACTGTTCAAGCATTCATTCAGAAGACAAAAAGTATTGCCACCACATATAAATAATTTGAATTTTTCTTATTAAGAACTCGAAAATAAAACTACCTCCTTATTCTAAAAATCTGCTATTTTATTCATGTTTAATGATGATGAGAAAAATAAATTATAGCTTACTTGGAGATAATAAAAATAAAAATAAAGATACTAATTTCTATTATTCATGTGACTCCTAAGGTAGATTTCTAATAGCAAAAGTTATCACAGAGTTAAGATTAGGACTCAACAACCTTTATTTTGGGAGATGGATGCTCCTTCAATCTGTGGGGTGTCTAGTCCTTCAAGAGATAGCTTCTGGCGCTTCAGCTCCTGTAGCTCACGCTCCTGCTTCTCTTGTTCCTTCAGCAGTTTGTAGAGCATGCTATTTTGAACTTGCTATTTTCATTTGGTCCATAGCTTCTTGCAGCTTGGTGACAGATGCTTCTAGGCGGGTCCAGTAGTCAATCTGACGGATTTCTGGGAGAAACTCCTGTGCTCTCCTTTTGATGGAGTTATCTTGCACTTGTTGTCCTTCCATTGACTTTTTGGTGATTGGGTGCTCGACTGAGATGTACTCATCCACTCTCATCTTTACCCCAGCATCTTTAGATAGCAGAGAAATTAAGCTTGGGTAAGCCAATTTGGCTTCTTTGGAGTTTTTATTTGCAATTGTATAGAGCTCACAAGAAATCAGATGATGAATCTCCACTTCGTTTCCCTGCATAATACAATGGATCATCGTTGCTCTTTTGAGAGTGACCTCAGAGCGGTTACTGGTGGGCAGTATGGAACGCCCAATGAAGTCCAGCCAGCCCCTAGCGACTGGTTTGAGATCTCCTCTCTTGAGTTGATTTGGGACACCCTTTGTGTTGGTTGTTCACTTGGTTTCAGGGATGCATATGTCCTCTAGAACTTGGTCCAAGCGCTTATCTGATCTCACCATTCTCCTATTAAAGGAGTCCGGGTTATCTTGTAGTTGTTGCAGCTTGAAGACCTCTCTTATTTTGTCAAGGTGGAAGTAAATAGCCTTCCCTCTGACCATGGTTCGAAAGGTGTAGAAGGCGGTTCCAGTCCTTCTCTGCTTATCTGTTTGCCACAGATTTGAGTAGAATTTCTGAACCATGCTTCTTCCCTCCTTTGTCTCAAGATTAGCTAGGATTTCCCAGCCCCTTTTTCGAATTTGCTCTTGGATCTCTGGATATTCGTCTTCCTTCAGATCGAATTTAACTTCCGAGATCACTGATCTTAGACCCATTATTTTGTAGTAATGGTCTGCATGTTCTTTTGTTAAGAACCTCTCTTGATTCCAAAGTGGTTTTGGATTATTCTCTTTTTTCCCTCTTGAAGTGGTTTGTTTTCCCTTGGGGGCCATGATCTTAGTGAGTCTTGGCTTGGTGATCACGGAAAAACACACCAAACTTAGAGGTTTGCTTATCCTCAAGCAAAAGAAAGGAAGGGAGAGGAATAGAAGGAGAGCCAAATTCGAATGGTAGAGGAGAGGAGGTGGCCGAATGGCAATTTAAAAGGGAGGGGTGGGTGGGCACGAAAATTTTGAAAAAGATATGATAGAAGATATGATTTGTAAAAGATAAATATGATATTCAAAAGATGCAATTTTAAAATTGAAAAGATATGAGAGAGATTTGAAGATGATAAAATTGAATTTGAAAAGATAATATGAGTTGAAAAAAAATATTTGAGAAGAAATTTAAAAAGATAGATTAGTTTTGAAAAAAATTTGAAAAGAATTTGAAGAGGATTTGAGAAAGATTTTTTTTGGATTAAAGAAAAAATTATTTTTAATTTGTCTGATTTTTTTGAAATTGAAATTGAAAGATGACAATTTGTAACATGTTTATGCAAGAAATTTGGATGGAATCATGAAAATTTGAAAAAAATTTGAGTTGGAAACAAAACTTCCTCCCCTCCACATTCCTGGCGTTAAACGCCCAGAATGGCTCTCATTCTGGTGTTTAACGCCCATTTATTGCTTGTTTTGGGCATTTAACGCCCAGCTGTTGCTTCTGGCTAGCGTTAAACGCCAGAAATCCTGTCACTGGGCATTTTTCTAAACGCCCAGGATGCTGCAATTCTGGCGTTAAACGCCCAGAATGGTACCCATTCTGGCATTTACCACCCAAAAAGGTATCTTTACTGGCGTTAAACGCCGAGTTGGTACTTCTTTTGGGTGTTTAACGCCCACAATACCCCTTACTGGCGTTTTTGTGCCAGTGAGCTCCTTTTCTCTGCTTTATGCTCTAAATTCTTCTGTAACTCTGTTAACTCCTACAATTGTTAAATAATCTTGAAAATAATTTATATCAAACTCATATAATTATTATTTGAATAACAAATAAACCTTGCTAATGGCTGGGTTGCCTCCCAGCAAGCGCTTCTTTATTGTCTTTAGCTGGACCGTGCTGAGCTTTTAATCTAGTCTCAGCTTTGAGCATTCTTGCTCAAAATTGCCTTCAAGATAATGCTTGACTCTTTATCCATTAACAATGAACTTCTTATTAGAATCAATGTCTTGAAGCTCTACATAGCCATAAGGTAACACACTTGTAATCACATATGGTCTTCTCCACCGGGATTTCAGTTTCCTGGGAATAATTTGAGCCTAGAGTTAAACAGCAGAACCTTTTGTCCTGGTTCAAAGACTCTGGATGATAGTTTCTTATCATGCCACCTTTTTGCTTTCTCCTTGTAAATTTTTGCATTTTCGAAAGCATTGAGTCTGAATTCCTCTAGCTCATTTAACTGGAGTAATCTCTTCTCTCCAGCTAACTTAGCATCTAGGTTCAGGAATCTGGTTGCCCAGTAGGCCTTATGCTCCAGTTCCACGAGCAGATGATAGGCCTTGCCATACACAAGATGGTATGGAGAGGTTCCTATAGGAGTCTTGAATGCTGTTCTGTATACCCACAGAGCATTATCCAAGCTTTTTGCCCAATCCCTTCTATGGGCAATTACAGTCCGTTCCAGAATTCTCTTTAGTTCTCTATTAGAGACTTCAGCCTACCCATTTGTCTGTGGATGATATGGAGTTGCTACTTTGTGGCGAATTCCATATCGGACCATGGCAGAGTAAAGCTGTTTATTGCAGAAATGAGTGCCCCCATCACTGATTAGTACTTTACGGACACCAAACCTGCTGAAGATATGTTTCTGGAGGAACTTCAGCACTGTCTTAGTATCATTAGTGGGTGTTGCAATCGCCTCTACCCATTTAGATACATAGTCTATGGCCACCAGAATATACGTGTTTGAGTTTGATGGCGGGAAAGGCCCCATGAAGTCAATACCCCATACATCAAACAACTCAATCTCCAGGATCCCTTGTTGAGGCATGGCATAACCATGAGGCAGATTACCAGCTCTCTGGCAACTGTCATAATTACGTACGAATTCTCGGGAGTCTCTATGGAGAGTAGGCCAGTAGAAGCCACATTGGAGAACCTTGGTGGCTGTTCGCTCACCTCCGAAATGGCCTCCATATATTTGATCCATGGCAATGCCATAAGATCTTCTGTGCCTCTTCCTTGGGCACACATCTATGGATTATTCTCCCTGCACATCTCTTAAAGAGATATGGTTCATCCCATAAGTAGTACTTTGCATCAGAAATCAATTTCTTTATCTGCTGCCTGCTGTACTCTTTGGGTACGAATCTTGCAGCTTTATAGTTCGCAATATCTGCAAACCATGGTGTTTCCTGAATGGCAAACAATTGCTCATCCGGAAATGTTTCAGAGATCTTAATAGAGGGGGAGGACGCCTCTTCTACTGGTTCTATTCGGGACAGATGATAAGCCACTTGGTTCTCTGTCCCTTTTCTGTCTCTTATTTCTATATCAAACTCTTGCAGAAGCAACACCTATCTTATGAGCCTGGGTTTTGAATCCTGATTTGTAAGTAGATATTTAAGAGCAGCATGGTCAGTATACACAGTCACTTTTGATCCTACTAAGTATGATCTAAACTTGTCAATGTCATAAACCACTGCAAGCAACTCTTTTTCTGTGGTTATGTAATTTATCTGTGCATCATTTAAAACACGGCTAGCGTAATAAATGGCATGCAGAAGCTTGTTATGCCTCTGTCCCAATACTGCACCAATGGCATGGTCACTGGCATCACACATTAGTTCGAATGGTAATGTCCAGTCTGGTGCAGAAATAACTGGAGCTGTGACCAGCTTAGCTTTCAGAGTTTCAAACACCTGCAGACGCTCTGTGTCAAACACAAATGGCATGTCAGCAGCTAGCAGATTACTCAGAGGTTTTGCAATTTTTGAAAAATCCTTTATAAACCTCTTTTAGAATCCTGCATGCCCTAGAAAGCTTATGATTGCCTTAACATTGGCAGGTGGTGGTAATTTTTCAATTACTTCCACTTTAGCTTGATCTACCTCTATTCCCTTGTTTGAAATGTTATGCCCAAGGACAATTCCTTCAGTCACCATAAAGTGACATTTTTCTCAGTTTAAAACTTGGTTGGTCTCTTGGCATCTTTTCAGAACAAGTGCTAAATGGTCAAGGCAGGAGCTAAATGAGTCTCCAAATACTAAAAAGTCATCCATGAAGACTTCTAGAAATTTTTCTACCATATCAGAGAAGATAGAGAGCATGCACCTCTGAAAGGTTACAGGTGCATTGCACAGACCAAAAGGCATCCTTCTGTAGGCAAACACTCCAGAAGGACTTGTGAATGCTGTTTTCTCTTGGTCCTGAGGATCTACTGCAATTTGGTTGTAACCTGAATAGCCATCCAAAAAGCAATAATATTCATGACCTGCTAGTCTCTCTAGCATCTGGTCTATGAATGGTAAAGGAAAGTGATCCTTCTTGGTGGCTGTATTGAGCCTTCTGTAGTCAATACACATACGCCACCCTGTAACTGTTCTTGTAGGAACCAGTTTATTCTTTTCATTATGAACCACTGTCATGCCTCCCTTCTTGGGGACAACTTGGACAGGGCTCAACCAGGGGCTATCAGAAATAGGATAAATAATCCCAGCCTCCAGTAACTTGGTGACCTCTTTCTGCACCACCTCCTTCATAGCTGGATTTAGCCGCCTCTGTGGTTGAACCACTGGCTTAGCATCGTCCTCCAATAGGATCTTGTGCATGCATCTTGCTGGGCTAATGCCCTTAAGATCACTTATGGACCACCCAAGAGCTGCCTTGTGTGTCCTTAGCACTTGAAGTAGTGCTTTCTCTTCCTGTGGATTTAAAGCAGGGCTTATGATCACCGGAAAGTGGTTTGAGCTCGGGTTTAGGAGGTTTCTCCTCTTCCTGAGGAATTTTCAGAGGCTCTTTTATTTCCTTTGATTCCTCCAGATCAGGCTGAACATCTTTAAAGATATATTCTAGCTCTGATTCGAGACTCTCAGCCATCTTGATCTCATCTACCAGGGAGTCAATAATATCAACACGCATGCAGTCTTTTGATGAGTCTGGATTCTTCATTTCCTCAACAGCATTCAGCCTGAACTCATCCACATTGACTCTCAAGGTCACTTCCCCTTTTTGGACATCAATGAGGGTTTGTCCAGTTGCTAGGAAGGGTCTTCCTAGAATGAGAGTTGCACTCTTGTGCTCCTCCATCTCCAGCACTACAAAGTCAGTAGGAAAGGCAAATGGCCCAACCTTGACAATCATGTCCTCAATTATGCCTGATGGGTATTTAATGGAGCCATCAGCAAGTTGAAGACATATCCGGGTTGGTTTGAGCTCTTTAGTCAAGCCAAGCTTTCTGATAGTAGATTCATGGATTAGATTGATACTTGCCCCAAGGTCACATAGGGCTGTCTTGGTACAAGTACCCTCTAATGTGCATGGTATCATAAAGCTTCCGGGATCCTTAAGCTTTTCTGGTAAGCTTGCTAGAATGACTGCACTACATTCTTCAGTGAAAAAAACTTTTTCTGTTTCTCTCCAATCCTTCTTATGACTTAAGATCTCTTTCATGAACTTAGCATAAGAGGGTATTTGCTCAAGTGCCTCTGCAAATAGAATCTTTATTTCAAGAGTCCTGAGATAGTCTACAAAGCGGGCAAATTGTTTATCCTGTTTTGCTTGGCAGAGTTTCTGAGGATAAGGCATTTTGGCTTTATATTCTTCATCTGCAGGTTTATTTCCTACAGAGGCAGGTTGAGAAACCTTCTTGAGGGAGTTATTATCAGCACTTGCAGGTGTCTGATCCCTCATTGGCATTTGAACGCCAGGATTGGACGTGGATTAGGCGTTTAATGCCAGATTCCTACCCTTTTCTGGCGTTTGAACGCCAGAACTGGACATGGATTGGGCGTTTAACGCCAATTTTTCACCCTTTTCTGGTGTTTGAACACCAGACTTATTCCTCTCTGAGCTCTTACTGTCCTCAGAGGGATTTTGGGTAGCAGGTTACTCATCCTCTGTCAGCTGGTCCTTTCTTGGCTTTCTGCTGCTTTGAGTTGAGATATTTAATATTTTTCCACTTCTTAATTGAACTGCTTGACACTCCTCTGTTATCTGTTTTGATAACTGTTGTTTTGTCTGATTCAATTGTGATTCCATATCATTGTTTGCAATTTTGGTTTCTTGTAGTAACTCCTTAAATTCTGCTAACTGCCTTGTTATAGAAGATAGTTGCTGATTGAGTTCAGCAATTTATTCCTAAGGACTAAAGTCAGTTGATACTGCCTTAGCTTCTTCTTTCATGGAGGACTCATTACTTATGTACAGATGCTGATTTCTAGCAACTATATCGATAAGCTCTTGAGCCTCTTCAATAATCTTTCTCATGTGTATAGATCCACGAGCTGAGTGGTCTAGAGATATCTGAGCTTTTTCTGTAAGCCCGTAGTAGAAGATGTCTAACTGCACCCACTCTGAAAACATTTCAGAGGGGCATTTTCTTAGCATCCCTCTGTACCTCTCCTAGGCGTTATAAAGGGATTCATCATCCTCTTGTTTAAAGCCTTTGATGTCCAGCCTTAGCTGTGTCATCCTTTTTGGAGGGAAATATTGATTTAGAAATTTGTCTGATAACTGTTTCCATGTTCTTATGCTTGCTGTAGGTTGGTTATTTAACCATCTCTTAGCTTGATCTTTTACAGTAAATGGAAACAGTAATAATCTGTAGACATCCTGATCCACTTCTTTATCACGTACTGTGTCAGCAATTTGTAAAATTGTGCCAGAAACTCAGTAGGTTCTTCCTGTGGAAGACCAGAATACTGGCAATTTTGCTACACCATGACAATGAGCTGAGGATTTAGCTCAAAACTACTTGCTACTCCCATATGCAGCAGTAATGGGGTTAGCATAGGCCCCCAGAGTCCTTCTGGACTGTTCATTTCCACTTATATTCATGATGAAGAAAAGAGAATTGAAATGAATTGCAAATAAAATATATTTTTGTTTTTATTTTATTTAGGTAGAAACAAACCAAACAATTAACAATAAATAAAAATAATAAGATAAAATAAAATAAGAAGATTTGAAAAACTTTAGATATTATTTTTGAAAAAGATTTTGAATTTTGAAATTTCAAAACTGAGATAAGATAAAATAAAAAGTTTTAAAATAAAAATCTGAATTTTTAAGGGAAAATTCAAAAATTAATTAAAATAAAGAGAAAATATATTTTTGAATTTAACGAAGAAAGAGAAAAACAGTAAAAATGACACCAAACTTAAATTTTTAGATCAAAACAAAGAAAACAAACAGGAAAGCTTTGAATATCACAACGAACACTATGAACAACTCTTTTTTAAAATTTTTAAGAAAACAGAAACACAAAGGACACCAAACTTAAAAAATTTTATATTTTGAGCACTGATAATTCGAAAAAAAATGAAAGAAAAATAAAATCGTGTAATTGACACCAAACTTAGAATATGAAACTAAACTCAAACAGAAAACTAAATTATGAAGTTATTGGTTTTTGAAAACTTTTGAAAATAACATAGAAAAATAACATAAGGATTTTAAAATTTTAACCAAAAATAATAATAGAAGACTCTAAACCAAAAAGAAAAAAAATTTCCTAATCTAAGCAACAAAATAAACCGTCAGTTGTCCAAACTCAAACAATCCCCGGCAACGGCGCTAAAAACTTGGTGCACGAATTGTAAATTACACTTTTCACAACTCGTACCACTAACCAGCAAGTGCACTGGGTCGTCCAAGTAATACCTTACGTGAGTAAGGGTTGATCCCACGGAGATTGTCGGCTTGAAGCAAGCTATGGTTATTTTGTAATTCTTAGTCAGAAAATTAATAATAAAAATTGTTAGGTTTATGAAAAGTAATTTACATGAAATAAATAATACTTGTTATGCAGTAATGGAAAACAGATTGAGGTTTTGGAGATGCTCTGTCTTCTAAATCTCTACTTTCCTACTGTATTCTTCTTCATGCATGCAGGTCTCCTTCCATGGCAAGCTGTACGTTGGTGGATCACCGTTGTCAATGGCTACCATCCATCCTCTTAGTGAAAATGGTCCAAATGCGCTGTCACCGCATGGCTAATGATCTGTCGGTTCTCACTCATGTTGGAATAGAATCCATTGATTCTTTTGCGTCTGTCACTACGCCCAACACTCGCGAGTTTGAAGCTCGTCACAGTCATCCCTTCCCAAATCCTACTCAGAATACCACAGAGAAGGTTTAGACTTTCCGGATCTCAGGAATGGCCGCCACTAATTCTAGCCTATACCACGAAGACTCTGATCATGAACTAGGAGGCTAAGAGATACACACTCAAGCTAGTGCAGATAGAACGGAGGTGGTTGTCAGGCACGCGTTCATAGGTTAAGAATGGTGATGAGTGTCACGGATCATCACATTCATCATGTTGAAGTGCGAATGAATATCTTAGAATAGAAACACGCGTGATTGAATGAAAAACAGTAGTAATTGCGTTAATTCATCGAAACACAGCAGAGCTCCTCCCCCCCAACCATGGAGTTTAGAGACTCATGCCATCAAAGATACAATATGAAACGTGTAAAATGTCATGAGGTCCATAGTAAGTCTCTAAAAGTAGCTTTTATACTAAGCTAGTGACCTAGGTTTACAGAAAATGAGTAAACTAAGATAGATAGTGCAGAAATCCACTTCCGGGGCCCACCTGATGTGTGCTTGGGCTGAGCATTGAGCTTTACACGTGTAGAGTCTTCTCTTGGAGTTAAATGCCAGGTTACAGCCTATTTGTGGCGTTTAACTCTGGTTTGTAACCTATTTCTGGCGTTTAACTTCAGAATAGGGCAGGAAGTTGGCGTTTAAACGCTAGTTTGCGTCGTCAAAACTCGGGCAAAGTATGGACTATTAAATATTGCTGGAAAGCACTAGATGTCTACTTTCCAACGCAATTGAGAGCGCGCCAATTGGGTTTCTGTAGCTCCAGAAAATCCATTTCGAGTTCAGGGAGGTCAGAATCCAACAGCATTTGCAGTCCTTTTTCAGCTTCTGAATCAGATTTTTGCTCAGGTCCCTCAATTTCAGTTAGAAAATACCTGAAATCAAAGAAAAACACACAAACTTATAGTAAAGTCCAGAAATGTGATTTTTTCATAAAAACTAATAAAAATATACTAAAAAGTAGCTAAATCCTACTAAAAACTATATGAAAATACCCCCAAAAAGTGTATAAAATATCCGCTCATCAGCTACTAGTAGAGCACTCATTGACATAGAACAAGGAGAGCTGATACTGAGAGTGCATGATGAGCAGCTCACTTTTCATGTCTTCAAGCCCATGTATGAGTCTGAGCAAGAGAGCAAGAAATTAAAGGAAGAGTACATTGAGAGCTCTTCGAAGAAGAACAACAATAAACCACTAGCTAAGCCTCTGGAGCTTTCATGGGTGGATAAATAAGAAGCTCAAGAGATGAAGCAACCAAGGATACTAGAGGAGGAGCTGAAACAATAGGAACCAAGGGAATTAATCAATAAAGATCACTTCAACACAAGAACTTCTGAAGCACTACTTTAAGAATAGAGGAAAATGGGGAAGAAAGTACCAAGGAGATGGAAGAATAAGAAAATTCCCACTAAGGATTTCTCACTACGTGACAAGGTGATATCAGCCCACCATTCACTCATACCTTCTCACCTTCCCGTGATACCATCTCAATTACCTCAAGTCTACACAATCAATAGGATCCTCTCATTTGAACATGTAGAAATTCTTAAAGAATCAACTGGTGATAGATTCACAGTGAGGGGAGAAGATTTGAGGCATTACAATTCGCCTTAACAGTAAATTGATCATCAAGCTAATGACGCTAAAGAAGCGCTCCATGGGAGGAAGTCCATGATTTAGTTTCCTTATTTTTAATGTTTTAGTGTGAATAATAACTGTTGCTCTAACATAAATTGAATCTCTCATAGACAAATTTGACAATTATCCATGATATCTTGAAGCATATGATCCGATTATAAGTTTAGTGTGCCTATAGGCACACTAATATGCTTTTCAAACATGATGATCATATTGCCATTTTGACATATGCTTAAGTGTTCTCTTGGGATATATAGCCAAACATTAAGTTTGGTGTTCCATATATTGTAAGAACAAGACCATGAGAATCAAATCTCTTTTGAGTCTTGAATTTCATGAAAGTGCAACCATGTTTATAATTTTTAGTTATGTTAAAGAAAAGAAAAACAAAGTGTTTCTCATGATGGTTTAACCAAGGGTGACAAGAATGCTGTCAGGATCTCAATGACATTACTTGGTGGAAGTAAAGAATTGAGCCATATTGCCAACACTAAGTTTGGTGTCCACCAAGTCTGTATGAGAGCACAAAAGAAGTCACGACTGATTAAACATTCATGAAGAATACTAGTCAAATTTTTTGTTTTAAACATAAGCATTGCTTGCCATGTATTTACCGCCACATATTCTAATTCTTTTCTTTGTTTTGACATGATGGATAGGTATGCAGAAGAATAGCTTGATGAAAGGGACAAGACAATGAATGGTAAAGCTAGCATGAAGACAAAAGTATATCACATGGCTTGGAAGTTTGCTTCGTAAGGATAAAAATCTGCACATCCTTGGAAGAAGCCCTTAGAAGACTGACCCCACATGCCTAATGAAGGGGTGAATTTTGTCCTCCTTCATCTTTACATGCAAATCATTCATTCTAAACCTTTCAAGGAACATCCTGACCATCCAATCTTCATTAAAGTTTGCTATAAATAGCTTCACCTTGACCATGCCTCAGAACTAAAGTTTTCACACTTCTTGCACTCTAAAAATTCACTTTTGTACTTTCTAAAACAAAGATCTAACAACCGTGTTCTTTGTGCAACAAATAATCTTTGTTCACTTGCTTCCATAATACTACCTTGCATTCAAACCATTTTTCCACTGAGAGTGCATCACACTAGCCATCCCTCTTCATAAACTTTCAATCCCTACTCAGGTAACCATCAAGGAAAGTATGGCATCTTCTTCAAGTTTCAAAAGAAGGAGAGGAAAGGAACCTATTACTGAGGAAGGTAAAAAGGACTATGATCAATGGAAGTTCAAATTATGGTTTCACCAAATGCAACATGAATGGATGACAGGAAAAGGAATATATCCAGAGATCCCTTTTTAGCTACCTAATGACGGATGCCCAGAAATAAGAGCCAAGATCAGGAAGAGGAAATGGGAAGCGCTCACCTCACCAATCACCAAGATTAATGCAAATATCATAAGGGAGTTTTATGCTAACACTGCAAGGCTGGATATGACCAAAGAACCAACGTACAAGAGTTTTGTACGGGGTGTGGAAGTACACTTTAGTCCGAAGACCATTATGAAGGTCTTAGGACTAAGGCCAGCACATTTTGATGAGCCAAGGTACCAAGAAAGAGTGAATGGAAACCCAAATTATGATAAAATCTCTAGTGATATTTGTGTGTTTAATGCTGACTGGGAAAGGGACAATCAAGAAGGGCACAAGTACTTGAAAAGGGGAGATCTCATTCCTAAAGCAAAATGTTGGCATGAGCTTATAAAGAGACCAATTCTGGGCATAGTGAACACTTCGGAAGTTAACAAGAAAAGGGCTATCATGCTACACTGTATAATGGTGGGAGAAGAGGTAAAAGTTCACGAGATCATTGCAAATGATATACAAAAGATTGCAGAGAAAAATTTTGCTGAAGCTTGGCTTTCCATTACCCAATCACCATTATGCGGTTATGCATGAAAGCCAGAGTGCCACTGGAGGATGCAAACCCAATATGGCTGCATCCAGGCATGCCTATGACCCTCGAAAGGATGATGAATGTCACAGAGGCACAACAAAGTCGAAGACCCCAAAGGAGGCAAAGGAGAAAGGAACCACGAGAGGAAGAAGAACGAGAAGAAGCACAAGAAGAAGAGCAGTAATTGCAATCACAAATCAACATGGACATGAGCCGGTTGCAAGAAGCAATTGAAAGGCTATCCGAACAGTACATGAGAGTTCAAGAAAAACAAGAAGAATACCATTCACAATACATGAGAGCTCAAGAGAGACAAGAGGAGCTTCAGTTGAGAACGATGAGCCAGCAGAGAGATTTTGAGTCAAGATCTCTAGTTATGCAAAGAGAACAAGCTTCACAATTTCAAGAATCTTTCAACCAGTTGGCCCAACATCAAGTTGATGATATGAGAGCTTTCAAGGAATTCACGACTCTTCAGGATGCAAGATATGGAGTTCAATCTGATTATAACATGAATGGTCAAATCAAGCTCAATTATATGGCAGAACATCTACCCGGTCTGAACCTAGCATTTCCAAATTAAGATCAATACTTTAAGGAACGAAGTGAGATAGAAATAGACAAAGCAATACACCTTGAAGACAGAATGGAAAAGACAATGAAGAAAGCTGGATTCTGGACAAAGTTAAAGGGAAAAGGCAAGGGAGAAACTAGTAAGCAAGCAGGAGAGAAGAAGAAGAAAGACAAATAGGATGAAAAATGAAAGGTGTACTTGCTCCTTGTTTATCATATTCAATAAAGAAAGAACATGTCTATTTTAGTTGATAGTTAACTTTTAGTTAAGTCATTTTGCATTCCATTGTGTTTAATTTTGCAATAAGTGTGCTAGCCTAGGCGTGTGTGTTTTCACTTTCACTTGATTAAATTCTTGTTTTGTTCCCTGTGTGTTTTCTTTTTCAATAAAGGAAAACTTTGAACAAGAGTGGAATAGTTCCTTATGGCAAGAAGTGAAATAACAGTAAGTGGTGGTATGTATGTCTGATTGTGTAATAGCTCACTAATAATGAATAAAAAGGTGGATTGTTTCCCTTTTAGTGTAAACTAGGATGCTGTCTATGAATATTAGAAAATAAAGGTCCTTGGATGAAAGAAAAATAAGTAAAAAGAAAGAAAAAGAAAAGCCAAAAGTGGCAACAAAATAAGAAGAAAGAAAAGAATAAGGCTAGACACCAATAGCTTGGACCTTAGGACATATGGAGTGCTTTAACACTTGGTAACTTGGGTTAACTAACTAGGGGTTATCAACTGAAAATCCATTATCAAGAGCAACCTAGTTACAAGGCATTTACTAACCCAAAGAGGTGCTGGGCACCAATGTCTTAAGAAGAATTGTGAGCCAAGTGTCTATTGTGAATCTGTGTTGAGTACAACTAAGCTAAGAAGCTGCTATAACAAATGACACTGAGCTGCTAGAATCAAAGAATCAGTTCATAGAAGAAGAAAATAAAGAAAAGCAATTACCAAGGGTAAGTGAATAATAAGAGGTCATAGCAGTATGTTAGTTGATGCTTAAAGGAGACATTCTATTCCTAAGGATCAATAAGAAGTGAGCTACAATATTTTCTGCATAAAACCCCATGAACTAATAATAATGACTTGCTGATATAAACATCACTCTCTGTTTCATTCTTTCTTCTCAATAATTCAGTACTTGCTTAGGGACAAGCAAGATTTAAGTTTGGTGTTGTAATGCCAGGGCATCTTAGGCTAGTTTCACTAGCCTTTTTCTTTGTTTTTAATAGGTTTTATGCACTTTCTTGAGTTATAAGTAAGAAATTAGTTTAGGAATTCATGTATGCCTAAATTCATCCAATCATGGTTAATTTGATGCAATTTCATGAGAATTGTGCTATAATTACTTGTGTGCTAAGAATGATGAGAATTCTCATGACTTTAGCAAGGCTTTGATGCATGAATTGGTGGATGACAGGTGAAGGAAAGCATGGGAGGAAGTTGACGAAGGAGCATGGAAAGGATGCACAAGAAGCAACGTTGGTGGCCAAGTTGGACCACCAACGTTGCGTCAAACGTTGGGAAGAAAGCAGAGCAAGATTCTGCATAAACTGCTAGTGCCCACGTTGGAGGGAACATTGGCAAGCCAACATTACCCCCAACGTTGTGATAAAATGAGCTTTCTGGAGAATTTGGAAATCTGTAGCGAAGCGAACGCGTGCTGTACGCGCACGCGTGGATTGGAAATTCTGACAAACCACGCACACGCGTAGCTGACGCGTACGTGTGGATGGGTAACGTTGGACCCCAAATGCTACCTCAAACGTTGGTGGCCAACGTGCGCGATTCTGATCTCAAAATGATGGATTTGAAAACGAACAACGACGCGCACGCATCTATGGCGCATATCCGCAAGTTGAATTTTTGAGAATCCACGCGCACGCTTGCATCACGCGCACGCGTGGATAGGTCAACGTTGGAGGGAACGTTGCCAATCCAATGCTGAGGCCAACATTCTTCTATATGCTTTTAAAAACTGAAAATTGGGATTTTGATTCCACGCGCACGCGTAGCGTACACGCACGCGTGGATGCGCATTTTGACCCCATGGAAGTAAACGCGCAAAGCATGCGTACGCGTGGGTAGATGAACGTCGGCACTCCAACGTTGATTCAAACGCCAATGACAGCAAGCAGAACTAATTTTTCAGAGACGCATTTGAGTCAACGTTGGCCATCAAACGTTGACTCCAACGTGAGCAGCAGAAATTTTCCATTCAAACAGATCTCTTCTCAACAGCAAGGAAAATCAATTGGAGCATCTTCAACCCAATCCAATCAAGGCTAAAAGCCCAATTCAGAGATTGAAGATCAAGAAAAGACAGTGTATAAATAGCTTAGAATTTAAGTTAGAGGAAGACTTTTTTTACTTTTTAGCTGGGAGAGATACTGACATTCTGCCAAATTTTTTTCTGCAAATCTTTGAATTATGCAATGTATCTTTCAATTTCATTTTCTATTTTGAGAGCTATGAACAACTAAACCCCTTTTATTGGGTTAGGGATCTCTAGTGTAATTCAATGGATCAATAGTAGTTTCCATCTTCTTCTTCTTTCTTTTCTCTTGATTTTTGTTAGAAAGCTTTCGATCTTAATTCAATTGGATAGTTGTCTTGACAGAGAAGCTATCCATAATTGGAATTCTTTGGATCCTTGAGAGCGGGATGAAGAATTCATGCTAGAATTGCTTTCTCACATTGGATGGGGGTTGGATGGATATTGTGACATTTAATCCTTCCAATACTTTGATCTATGAATTTATGTGGTATAGTCAGTGACCGAACTTCAACTCTTCCCATGAGCAATTAAATCAAGACATTGGGCAATTGTTCATGCTTAGAGAGATTGGTGAGCCAAGACATTGGGATCCAATCATCTAAGATTACCAAGCAATGTCAATGAATGCATTGATTGAGGAAGAGATAAAAATGATTTGATCTGGAGAATTCAATATCTCCTGTAACCTAATGAATCCCCATCTCTGATCTACCCATTCTATTTACTTTCTGCTCTGTAATTTCATGCTTAATTCCCATTTCCATTTAATTTCATGCAATTTAAGCTTCTGTCATTTAATTTCTCGCACTTTAATTTTTGTCATTTAATTTCTTACAATTTAAGTTTCCCGCCAAATTTACATTTTGCAATCTCAATCGAATTTTGATTTCGCTCAACTAGCGTAATTCTCGAATTAACATTGATCAACCAACCAATCCCTGTGGGATTCGACCTCACTCTACAGTGAGTTTTTACTAGACGACAATCCGGTGCACTTGCCGGTAGGAAATTGTTGAGAGACAGTTTTCGAGTGAATCAGGGATCATCTTTAAGGCTCAGAATTTCATTGTAGCAGTGTTGCGTGAGCTTTTGGTCTCCCTTTATGGTGATAATCCCTTCTGGAGTTGGGAACTTCATGCATAGGTGTGGAGTGGAGACCACCGCGGCGAGCAGATTTAGCGTTGTCCGACCTATGAGAGCACTATAGGCGGAGTTCACATTGACTACAATGTACTCTATACTTAGCATTCTAGATTGTGTTCCTTTTCCGAAGGTAGTGTGTAGCGAGATGTACCAAAGTGGTTGAATTGGGGTATCCCCAAGTCCGAATAGACTATTAGGGTATGCTCTGGGTTCCTTTTCCTGTAGACCGAGCTTGTCGAAGGCGGATTTGAATAGGATATCTACAGAGCTTCCTTGGTCTACCAATGTTCGGTGGAGGTTAGCTTTGGCAAGTATTATGGTAACTACCACGGGGTCATCATGCTCCAGGATGATGCCTGCAGCGTCTTCTTGAGTGAAGGTGATAGTGGGGAGGTCGACCGACCTGTCCCCTCTTTCGACATGGCACACCTCTTTAGGGTGTCTTTTGTAGGATGAATTAGAGATCCCTCCTCCTGCGAATCACCATTTATCATGTGAACATGTCTCTCAGGGGTGTGAGGGAGACGTTCAGCTCATCCGACCTCTTCATCCCTTCTTCTCTTTTTTGGTTCATCCGCTCTGTTGACTAAGAACCGATCTAATCTCCCTTCTCGTGCCAATTTTTCCATGACATTCTTTAGGTCGTAGCACTCGTTGGTAGAATGCCCGTATATTCGGTGGTATTCACAATACTCTGTCCGACTTCCTCCTCTCTCTTGTGTTTAATCGGGCGAGGTGGTGGGATTTTCTCAGTGTTGCATATCTCCTAATAAACGTCCACGAGAGACACCCGAAGAGGGGTGTAGTTGTGGTACTTCCTGGGTTTCTCAGTAGGTTGGTCTTCTTTCTTCCTGGACTCTTTATCCTTGTCCCGAGTTAGGTAGGAGAATCCAGTCTTGGAGATTTCTCCTAGTCGGGAGTTCTCCTTCATATTAATGTATTTTTCTGCCCGTTCTTGAACCTCGTTGAGAGATGTTGGATGCTTTTTGGACATGGAGTGACTAAAGGGTCCTTCTCGTAGGCCATTGATGAGACCTATGATGGCTGCTTCTGTTGGAAGATTTTGTATGTCCAGACATACTTTGTTGAATCTTTCCATGTAGTTGCAGAGGCTTTCCCGATCTCCTTACTTAATCCCTAGCAGGCTTAAAGCATGCTTGGCTTTGTCTTTCTCGATGGAGAATCTAGCTAAGAATTTCTTGGCGAGGTCATCGAAGCTCACTATTAATCTTGGCGGCAAGCTGTCGAACCACTTTATTACTGTCTTGGTTAAAGTGGTCGGGAAGGCTTTACAACGGATTGCATCTGAGGCATCCGTAAGATACATTTGACTTCTGAAATTGCTGAGATGATGGCTTGGATCAGACATACTGTCGTACAGGGTCATGTTGGTGGCTTTGAAGTCCTTTGGAACTTTAGCTTTCATGATCTCCTTTGTGAATGGGTCTTGGTCCTTGTGGGGGCTATCTTCGCGGCTGGATCGGATGGTCTTAGTTTTGAGGTCAGCTTCAAGATTTAAGAGCTTGTCCTCCAGCTCTCGACGCCATCTTGTTTCTTTCTGGAGGTCTCTCTTGGCCTCTCGCTGCCGTTCAGCTTCCTGTTCGAGTTGTTTAACGCGATCCTGTTGTTCATGGATTGCATCTAAGATCTCTGTGTTTGGGGTTTTCTTGTCTCCCTTGGATTGAGGTATTTCCTTGGATGCAGCATTCGTGTTCTTATGCGGCGTTCTTTCTTCTAAACCGGAATCATGATCATTGTCAGGATTGTCTGCCATGACGGTGGGATGACTTCCAGGTTTCTTGGCAATGGCGCCAATGTTCTGAGGGTTACCTGAAACTGAAGGTCGATCTCGGATGACACTACAACATTTTTGGCCTAAGGTAACCCTTATTCGAAGCAACATTTAATAAAAGTTGCCTTAGATAGAAAAATACAACATTTTTTAAGAGTTGCCTTTGAGTAAGGCAAAGATAACAAATTCTTTGGTCACCCACAAAAGTTGTTGTCTTTAATATCTAAAGCAACACTTAAAAAATATTACAATATAAAACATTTAAGACAACATTTTTAAATAAAAATACAACATTTTGTAAAGGTTATCAAAAAAATTAAATAAATAACTTTTATAAAATTTTGCCTAAAATCATTCGTAGCTAAAAATTTTAAAGATCCATTCCCCCCAATAATTACTTTCCAATCAAATAATAACTTAGAAAAAAATAAATACCTTTAGTTTTCCGTAAATCATTTCTCTACTATTGCTTAGTTCAGTAAGTTCATCACTATGCCCAGCACCCACCATAAGCCCTAACTTCCCTAATCAACACAAAAGGTGACACAAACGGCAGCAGGAGGACCCGTTCGCGTACAAATTCCGGTCTCATTCGCGGTGCTATTGGCGACGGCGCGGTGCTCCCTTTCATAGGCGTCGGCGCGTTGCGGTGCTCTCCTCCAAGGTCGTCGGCGCGGTGCTCTCCTTTGCGGTCATCGTCTCCACGGATGCTGCTCCACGGCTTCTCCTCCTCCTGTCTCGGCTCCACGTACGCGGTCACCTTCGAGAAACCCCTCTCGTTCTTCCTCTTCTTCCCCTGTCTTGCCTCCTCCTCTTCGTAATTAGCATCGGCACCAGAGCAGGCAACTCACATCATCACTCTCTCCGATCAACACTTCTGCCGTCGTAGCTCACCAAGTAATTCGTTTTCTTCTTGCGCTCTCTATTTTACCTATTTTATTTTTTCTTGCGTTTAATTCAATTTTTCAATCGATTCCAATTAGTGTCTCTGTAGTGGTGTCCATTTGAAAAAAAACTAATATGGATTAGATCTTTGTACTCACAAATTAGGAGAAGCTGTATTTGATGAAAGATATGATGCAAAAGCATGGTTATTTTAATTAATAGATAGAAAACTGCAGAAGCATGGTTCCAATGGATTCAATTGATTTTGCTATCTTTATATGTTGTTAATTCTTGTTTCTTTTTAATTACATGTCACAAAAAATATCAGTTATTAATTATTAAAGTGAAATTCGGGTTCTAATTTAATTCTTTGTTGTGGACTACTGATTATAATTATTCTTAGAAAATATTCTTCTTTAATTTGTAGCTATGCAAGGTTTATTTCTTTTGATGTTTATATAGAGACTATATTAATTAGAAGCAATTAAGATGCATGCTAATTAAGCTACTACTCCCTGCAGAAATGCTAAAACATATGTATTCAGTTTATCATTTGTTTTGGTTTTAATCATGACATGGATTGGTATTTCACATTTGTATTTGTGTTTGTATGTGAAGTAATGGAGGCAGCAATTAACTGTAGTTATAGTGTGTTTTAGAACCATTTATAGTGTTTGATTTGAAACATTTTCTCTGCTTCTCTGTGTCTCATGTCTTAAAAGTGGTTTTAAAAGTGGATTTTTTGTTAAAAAATATGGTTTGGTAATTGGATTTTTAAAAACATAGTTTTAAAACTGGATTTTTGGTTGGAAAATTGGTTTTAAAACTAGATTTTAGAAAACTGGTTTTAAATTTGGATTTTTTGTGGACTACTGATGATAATTATTCTTAGAAAATATTCTTCTTTAATTTGTAGCTATGCAGGGTTTGTTTCATTTGATGTTTATATAGAGACTATATTAATTAGAAGCAATTAAGATGCATGTTAATTAAGCTACTGCTCCCTACAGAAATGCTAAAACATATGTATTCAGTTCATCATTTGTTTTGGTTTTAATCATGACATGGATTGGTATTTCACATTTGTATTTGTGTTTGTATGTGAAGTAATGGAGGCAGCAATTAACTGTAGTTATAGTGTGTTTTAGAACCATTTATAGTGTCCGATTTAAAACACTTTCTCTACTTCTCTGTGTCTCATGTATTAAAAGTGGTTTTAAAAGTGGACTTTTTGTTAAAAAAATTGGTTTGGTAATTGGATTTTTAAAAACTAGTTTTAAAACTGGATTTTTGGTTGGAAAAATTGGTTTTAAAACTGGATTTTCAAAAACTGGTTTTAAATTTGGATTTTTGGTTAAAAAATCAGGTTTTAAAACTCGTTTTTCAAAAAAAAAAAATACAAATTAAATACTCATAGGTTTTTTTTGTTGAAACACATGGGTACTTCTATTAGTCAATAAAACGACTTATGTCACTCTTTTTTCGGTGGTCAAAGCCCTGTAAGTACTTACTTTTGCTTAGAAATTTATGTCTTCACAAAAACATGGTTAGAGATTTAATATCTTTAGAATATACACACCTAAAAGGCATTAGAATTCAGGTGTATAACTTTTAAAGTTAAAGTGATTAATTTATTTTTAATGTAAAGTAAAAAATTATTAATTTTCGTAATTTGCTGAGTTAACAAGTTCATATAGAATCAATTATTATTTTTCAATCGATTATTCTATTTGCCACTTTGATTGAGTTAAATTGTTTATAAAGAATAATGTAAATTTGATACTTTACTTTGCTATAGAGAAAGATTGCTTCAGAGGAGTTTAATGAACATTGGTGGACATTCTATAACTTGAAGATTGCAATTTGTTGAGCCATGACTCCATAAGTTTTTTATCTTGCTTATACTTGTAGGTTGTCATATGTATGTTATGACCTTTGTGCAGTTTTTTTTTCATGTTGAATGTCTTTTGATATTTAGTCTACTTTTAGATAAGCAATATAATTGTTTCTTAATTTTAATAATAATATTGTTGTGTGCCTTCTTGATGGATTTATGTACTTAATATGCATGAACATTATTATTTGCTTGCCTAGTTAAATAGTAGTAACAATATATTATTAATTGGGTTTTCCCAAGACTTAGAAAAGGATTGGATAAGTTTACCGAGAGATAAAGTTGGTTAAATAGTAGTAACAATATATTTATTACCTTGATGTACACCAAGGTTTGGAGAACCATACCGGTCATCGAACCGTTTTAGTCACTAGTTTACTGGTTTATTGGTTCAACCGGTCCAACCGTGGTCTAACCAGAAAAACCGTTTTAGAATAAAATAATATATAAATTTTAAATATATATCTAAAATATAATTATAGCTTTTGATAACATCTTCCTATCAATCCAGTTCTTTTGGTATAGCTTTGTGGTATAATTATAGCATACCAATTCAGAATTAGACTGCATATACTATATTCAAGGAGAAATCTTATACTTGTACAACTTAACAGCACATAATCCACCTGACATAAAGCTAAGCAAGGACTCAAGAATTGTTTATTCTGGACAAAAGGGAATCATAAACAACTGATTTTGTGGAAGTTCAATGAATAAACAAACAAACTACAATAATATGCATTATGCAATGCCATAAACAAACCAATGATGAAGGGTTCCTCTCTTCAAGCTTGTGGGGGACTAGAATCAATCAATAGAGTAGCTGTTGGGATAATCTTCCTTCTTAATTCTTAATACCTCAAACAATTTCCTACAAAATGAAAACTGAGCACAAAATAGGGCCTTAAAACAAAAATAAAACAACACTCAGAGAGCCAGAAATCAGAACATTCACACAGCCAGAAATCAAGAACAATCAGCACAATATACTAAAAAGAGCTAGAAATCAAGAACAATCAGCAACTAAAATTAAAATACAGCAACAAATAATCACCCTAAATACTAAAATTGATAAATCTATCAACAAAAATTCAAAAACAAGTGATTCAAAAGTTAAAAAACACTAAAACAGCAGCAGCAAGTACCAAACAGCAACAAGTAATCCCTAATCACACTAAACCTGAAATTTCAACAGCAACAAGTAATCTCTAATCACACTAAACCTGAAATTTCAACAAACATTACAAACAGCAACAAGTAATCCCTAATCCCTAAACAAAATTTCCAATAATGATTTCATTTTCATTTTTAGCAGCAGCAAGAAAACTTTAACCAAAATTTCAAAAATCAAAGAAAGAACAGCAGCACAAAATCAGCAAAAATTATCAATTTCACAATTTCACATTAAAAATCAACAAACAGAGGTTCTGGGGAGAGAAGACAGAGACACGAACAAAACAGACAGAGACACTAACCTTCGATGGAAGCACGGACGGCGACTAGGGAGACGACGGCTACTGGGGAGACGACAGCTACCGGGGACGATGAAGACCGATGAGTCACTCACCTGGTTCGAGAGGCCAGCAAAGATGATAGAGGGTTACTGGGCTGGGAACCAGGCGACGATGGAGGGCTGCTGGTGCTGAGGACCAGGCGACGGTGGTGGCGCTGACGACCTGAGAACCGCGGCGACGACGGATGGAGGGCTACTGGGCTGGGAATGCTTCAGACTTCAGAGTGCTAGGGTTCACTGAGACTAAGATGAATGAATGGGGTCGGGGGAAGAAGGGGGGGGTGTTTCACGACTAGGTCGGGTTGGGACGTTGGGTAATCGGGTTTCACTGTTAAACTTTAAAACAATTAAAAACGCGTCATTTAAAGGAATCGACCGGTCACCGGTCCGGCTCAACCGGCTAGTTTTTGGCCGGTTCACCAGTTTCCCAGCGGTTCTCTCACAAGCGGTTATTGAAGGAGGACCGGACCGCTTGTATTGCCAGTTCACGGTTAAACCGGTCGAACCGGCCGGTCCGGTCTGGTTTTCAGAACCTTGATGTACAGTAATTGGAAAATTGTGCCTAAGCATATCAAGAAGCGCATTTGGAAGTATATTAATGTAAGCTCCATTTATCTTTATTTTATGCCATATGTTAATAATATTTTTATTCATATGATATGATGAAATTGATATGTTTGTAGTCAAAGTTCATTCTTCCAAAATCTTCAAAGCTATGGGTGATGACTGGTGTTCAAGGAGCATGGAAGCGTTACAAAACAAGAATCAAGAAGAAGCATTTTGAACCATATTCTGGAAATATTGAGGATATGTTGGTGAATCGTCCTTTGGAAATTCCAGAAATACAATTTCGAAAACTAATTGCATATTGGAGTATTCCAACTGTTAAAGTGAGCTAGAGGATTTCAATTATTATTATTTGATATGATCAAGTATAATTCTTTCATTTTTTTTATATTTTTTTCATCATTGTTTATTTTAAACATAGGCCATGTGTGCTATAAATTCTGAAAATCGCAAGAAGCAACAATGGAGGCATAAAATGGGACCAATCAATTTTGCAAGAGTGCGTGTTGATTTGGTAAGGTCAAGTTTGAGTTAAAATTCTATACTCGTTATTTCCCCCTAATTTTAGTATGTTATAACTTTGTAATTGCTATCTTGGTCTGTAGCGTGAGAAAAAAGAGAACAAAGAGGAACCAAATCAAGCTGAAATGTTTGTTGCAACTCGGAATGGACTAAAAGGAAAAACACTTGATGTAGAAACACAGGCTGTTATTGTAAGTTACTCTATAATTTTCTTGTTTTAGATGCTATTTTATGGCTATCATGGATGCTATTTTCTTTGCTGTTTTATGGCTAACGTGATTGTTGTTATAGTATCTACGTTGTGGCTGTTTTATGGCTGTTTCATGGCCGTTCTGTGGCTGATTTAGTTTTTGTTTTATGGCTATGTTATGCCTATTTTATGGCTTTTATGGCAGCTATTTTATGGCTATTTTATGGCTGTCATGGATTGTTATTTTAATTACTATTTTATGGCTATTTTATGGCTGTCATGGCAGCTATTTTATGGCTATTTTATGGCTGTCATGGATTGTTATTTTAATTACTATTTTATGGCTATTTTATGGATATCATGGTTGTTGTTTTAGTATCTACTTTATGGATATTTTATGGCTGTCATGGTTGCTGTTTTATGGCTATTTTATGGTTGTACAATGGCTGATTTAATTGCTATTCTATGGCTATTTTATGCCTGTTTTATAGCTATCATGGACTGCTATTTTATGCCTATTTTATGGCTATCATGGTTGCTATTTTATGGCTATTTCATGGCTACTTTATGACTGATTTAATTATTGTTCTATGGCTATTTTATGCCAATTTTATGGCTATCATTGACTGCTATTTTATGACTATTTTATGGCTGTTATGGTTGCTATTTTATGGCTGTTTCATGGCTGCTTTATGACTGATTTAATTGCTGTTCTATGGCTATTTTATGCCTATTTTATGGCTATCATGCACTGCTATTTTATGGCTGTTTTCTGGCTGTTATGGATTGCTGCCATTATTAGTTATGAATAGGTTGTTGGATTCATTCATTGAATTTTTATCACTAAAAATAGAGATATCATATGTTTGTGCATATAGGATAAACTTGATGATCTCCAAGAAGCTGGAGAAACTCCTACTAATGCATTTCAAAAAGTTTTGGTAAAGAGAATCTAGGAAGAGTTCGATATTTTGGAAGAACTGTTACAAAAGCTTCTCTTAAGAAAAATAAAGAAATAAATGAAATCAAAAAACAAAGTGAAGAGAAGGTAATAGCTTTAAAAACTGAATTAGACGACCATAAGCAACGACTGCAAGGATTGGAAGATATTATGAAACTTATGCTGCAACAAACTTCTCCTGGTATGAATGTTGATGAAGCGCTTTCTCTCTTGCGATCTAAGGAATCATCTGCAAATAGTGCACAAGATCCAAATTTAGTTCCTCGACATTCTCCTCCATCAACTCATATTCCAAATCATTATTAGATATATGTGTGCTAAATTGTTGTAACACTTAAGTATACATGTTATTGTATAGCTAATGTTTTGACTATAATTTTTTTTTCATTTAAATTTGACTGCAGCTTTCTTATTGTTGGATGAAGTTTTCTGAAGATATAAAGGCAATTCTTGGCACAATGGTGAATCACCAAGTCTTTTTTGTTTAAGTTCATCATCAGAGAAACATGTATTTTTCTTACTTATGTTTATTATTTATTTGACTTGGTAACTTAGCAAGTATGTTAATTGGCACTTGGAAAACCTTTCTATATATATGCAATATATATTATTAGCTTATTCAAATATGGGTGTTATATATCCTTCAAATGTCATATAAATATAACAAAGTTAAAGGTAAAAAATATATTATTTTAGATATTAAAAAAGAAAACCTAAGAGAAACTCAATAAGGTATTTTTTTTTAGGTATTAAAAAAAGACAACTGCAAATAAACTTACATAACTGTTGCATTAGGTCTATAAAAAGGCAATTTAAAAAAACCTAGACAAGTGTTGTTTTAGGTATATGAAAAAGGCAACTTAAAAAAATCTGGCCAAGGGTTGCTTTAGGTATATGAAAAAACAACTAGAAAAAAAAACTTGCACAAGTGTTGCTTTAGGTATATGAAAAGGCAACTTAAAAAACTCTGGACAAGTGTTGCATTATGTATTAGAAAATACAACTCGTAAAAAGTGTTGCCATAACGTCTCATCTCAAGCGTTGTGTTTGGGTGCTCTAAGGCAACCTTTTTGCAGAGTTACTTTATTTTCATAAAAGGCAACGTTTTTTGAAGGTTGCCGTAAAAAGGGTTCCCTTTAATACACAAAAACGTTGCCTTAGACCAAAGGTAACGACCGTATAGCCAACCCCCCAAAAAGCATTGCTTTTTGTTGAAAAGTGTTGCCTTTTATCAAAGGTAACACTTTTCCTTATTATAGGCAACGTTTTTAAAGGGTTGCCTCAGCCCAAATTTGTTGTAGTGAATCTTTGAGTGTGATCGTAGCTGTTGGGTCTTACTTGCTGAATCTTGAGATACTGCTGATCCTTAGTCACCGGAGCATGGGGATACCTGCAAGAGACTCCGATGCTTAAGTTAGCACGGGCTTTAGGTAGGTTTTTGTGTAGAATCAGAGAGTGAGTTATACTTGGGTGCTCCAGTGTATTTATAGTAGTGTGGAGTGACCTCCCCTGAGATAAGTTAGTTATCTTATCTTATCTCTTTGAGGGTGAGTCCACTTTATCTTTGGCCAGCCGCCTTCAGATGGGCGGTGATCTTCTGCTTTGGGCCTGCTTAGGCCCTTATAGCGATTTGGCCGAGCTTTTTGAGGAAGAGGTTGGTGACGAGCCCACCTTATAAGAGGTTAGTCGTTTTTGTCTTCATGCAACCCGGATTGCCTGGCTCGACCCAGGGTATGAACAATTAGTTACTTAGCCATTAAAGGTCGAGTTAGGTCTAACAAGGTGTAGATAGAGCATATTAGTGCTAAACAGATGATACTTGATCATTTTATAAAAGGCATGCCACCAGGATTGTTTAAGTATCATGTTACCAGAATGGGTTTATGTTTCTGTAACATTGCTTAAATGACTTATGTTGTATCATATGACATATTTGGATATGAAATTCTTATATTATTTGTAATACCCTACCACACAAAGTCTTACGCTATAGTCGTAAATCAAAGGTGGTGAGGCATTACGATGCCTAAATGCAAAATACATACATATAAAATTGAAAGATAGAAATATAGCTAGTAGCATGTGAAGAAAGATAACAGAACAGATATTACATCGCACTCGAAACATTAAAGGTATAGAGAATGGAAAGAAATATATATAAGATTCAAAAGGAGATCCATAGCAAGTAATAGTCTCGACCTGCAAAGACAAAACCGGCTAAAAAGTATAATACATCCTAAAAGTACACAAAATATAGCTTGTTTCTCCAAAATCAACCTCTAAGAGGGATATACAAAGACATATGCAAAAGTGGAGAATATAACTACACTAGATACAAAATGCAAATCCAAAATAGAGTCTTCGCTTCCAAGAGAAACCAGTACGCTCAACGAGGTGCATCAGGTCCTGTATCTGAAAAATAGAAAATTTCCAAAACGGGTGGGAACCAAAAGTTTCTCAGTAGGGTAATGATTCTGAATAAAGATTATGTAAAAAGATATGAATCCACTAGGTGATCTTAAACTATTAAATGCACTATGTTTAAGCCTAGGGTCATTTCTAAACCAAATAGGGTCAACAGAGCTAAATTCCAGCTGTACAGTAGTTTTAAATATTCAATTATTCTTAATACAGGTCAACATCTTTCTCATTATCATAATGGTTCAAATTCAGTAATTCAGTGTTCAATAATTGTTTAGCAGTACTAACAAACACAAGTAGAGAGATTCATACACAAACAAAGGTAATTATATCAAGTAGGGCAAATAGTAGTTGATCAAAAATAACACATAGGCAATCCAAATACAATGAGCATACTCAAACAATATTGAGAAAGGTGTTGACCTGTATTCAGAATAGTTGAAGACTTAAAATCGCTATATAGTTGGGATTTTAGCTCTGTTTACTCTATTTTGTTTAGAAAGGGCCTTAGGCTTGAACCTGGTGCATTTGGGAGTTTAGGATCACCTAGCAGATTCATATCTTTTTATATAATCTTTATTCGGAATTATTACCCTACTGTGAACCTTTTGGTTCTCAGCCGTTTTGAGAATTTTCTATTTTTAAGATACAGGACGTGATGCACCTCGTTGAGTGTGTTCGTTTCTCTTGGAAGCGAAGGCTCTATTTTGGATTTGTATTTTGTACCTAGTGTAGCTATATTCTCCACTTTTGCATATGTTTTTGCATATCCTTCTTAGAGGTTGATTTGATTTTGGAGAAACATGCTATATTTTGTGTACTTCTGGGATCTATTATACTTTCTAGCCGGCCTTGTCTTCGTAGGTCGAGACTAGTACTTGCTATGTATCTCCTTTTGAATCTTATATATATTTCTTTCGATTCTGTATACCTTTGATGTTTCAAGTGCGATACAATTTCTGTTCTGTTATCTTTCTTCACAGGCTCCTAGCTATATTTCTATCTTTCAATTATTATGTATGTATTTTGCGTTTAGGCATTACGTAATGCCTAACCACCTTTGATTTAGGACTATAGCATAAGACTTTGTATGGTAGGGTGTTACATTATTTTTTTCTCATCTGGTTAGTATATATGTGCATATATGATTGAGAAAGACAAATAACATTAGTAAAGGATCTAGAATACGCATTGAGCTTATTCATATAGAAATACCACATAAAATATTTATCCAATTACATGGAAAGTAATACTCAATTAATGACGACCTACCGCTATGATTCGTGTAATTTGTCTTAATTGTTTAAGCATAGTATGTAATTACAGATTATATGTAACAAATCTTAGACCAAGTGGGAAAATTTTAGAATTTTTATTTTATTTAAGGTCCAATTTGTTAATATAGAAATTAGTCTGGGTGATATTATAATTATTGAGAAATTATACTAGTTAATTGTATTAGTAGTTAGTTTGTTCTTTTATGAAAAGAACATGATTGTTCATGAAAATTCATAAAGTTTGGGTCTCTAGTTCTAATTATCATATCAAAATAAACATATTCTAATTCCATATGGTTTGGTGATTCAAGAATTGAATCAAAATATGTTGAGAGTGGGATTTGAACCCACGCCTTTTTGGACCAGAACCTTAATCTGGTGCCTTAGACCAACTCGGCCATCTCAACTTTTTCTTAATATTTGGAATGATTGTTTTAAACATGATTTTGAAAATCAGACCGAACAGGACAGTTGGATCGGTCCGACAGCGAACTGGCCTTTTTTACGGTTTGACTCTACCCGAAAAACCACTAGACATAAAACTATTTTAGAACCGCTGAATAGGCTGGTGATACGGATTTTCAAATACCAGAAACTAATTGACCAGTGCACCAAGTCGTATCAAGTAATAACTGAAGTGAGTAAGTGTCAATCCCACGAGGATTAATGGACTAAGCAACAATAGTTGAGTGATTAGGCTAGTTAGACAAGCTAAATTGAGTGGTTTCAAGTTCAAGTAGCATAAAACAGTAAATCAAAGAATGCAAGAAAGCAAACAGTAAATGGTTGGTGAAAATAGTATGAGAAAATAGTTAAGGCTTTGGAGATGTATAAATTTTTAGATTAACGATTCTTATCAACTACTTTAATCAAGAAAAGATTCAATTCATGGCAAACCTTAAGTGATTAAACTCTAATTCCTTAGTAATTTAATCTCATCTAACTCAATCAACCGCTAATTCCTTGGTCACTTAATTCAAATTAGAAGATTAAATCCAATTCTAGTTTATGAATCACACAAACCCTAAGTACATAAAATTAAGGAGATTATATATCATGTATCTCATTAAATCCAGATAATTAGAGAGTTGTGAGGAATTGATTTCAAGCTTTAATTATAGTGATATAACTTTTTCAAGATTCAACAAGAATTCAAATAGAAAAAGAGTTATCTTCTAATATACTATAATTCTAAGGATGAAGAACGAAATCTATTCTTGAATTTAAAAACAATGAATTGACTAAGAGTAGAATGACAATAGTGTTAATCCATTAAAATAAATAGGGCTCCTAACCTTCAATGGAGGTTTAGTTGTTCATGGCTCAGAAAAAACCTTAAGTTCTAAAAAGTATAAATTGTGGAATGAGGAAAAACGAAGAGAAGAGAACCCAAAGGGATGAACCTTTTCTCCTTTTATATCTAATCCTAATTGATTCAAAATTAAAATTATCAAACCCTAAAATATTTACTTAATTAGAAAATTAAATTTAAAAATTAAAGAGACTTTCGTGGAACTTGATGACACGAGTCTTGTAACACCCTCATTATCAGAATATCACGCTTCCGGCTGCGCCACTTTGTTAGCGAGAATATTACGACGACTTCCATATATATAATAATAAGCTATGAGCCTTTAACTCAAAATTGTATCGCTGTTCTCTTTGAGAAACCGGAAAAATACTTTTTCAATAAAACAGACAAGTTTGGCGAACTACTTGGTTGCAAAAATCTTCCCTCCTAACTTTTCTAAACACCAAAGAGACAAGTTGAGGAGTGATTCCAAATACTACATTTGGGATGACCCTCACTTGTGGAGAAGGGGAGTGGACAAAGTAATTCGAAGATGTGTCCCGGAATCTAAAATCCAACCCATTCTCGAAGCTTGCCATTCATCCGAATATGGTGGCCACTTTGGCCCACAAAGGATGGCTAAAAAGGTGTTGGATTGTGGATTCTGGTGGCCAACCTTATTCAATGATGCTAACCGGTTCTCTGTGTCTTGCCATCAGTGTCAGAAGTCGGGAAACACGTCCCAAAGGGATGAGATGCCTCAGTAACCTATGTTGTTCTGTGAGATATTTGATGTATGGGGCATTGACTTTATGGGACCGTTTCCCAACTCAAGTGGGTATCTATATATTTTGTTAGCGGTTGACTACGTGTCAAAGTGGGTAGAAGCAATACCTACCCGCCTTGATGACGCCAACACCATCATTTCTTTTATTAGAAATAACTTTGTATGTCGTTATGGGTCGCCACGAGCAATCGTGATCGACCAAGGATCCCACTTTTATAACAGAAAAGTAGAGGCACTGCTCAAGCGCTATAGGGTATTGCATCAGGTTGCCACTGCTTATCACCCACAGACCAACGAACAAGTGAAAGTGCCCAACCGAGAGATTAAGAGAATCTTGGAGAAAGTGGTCAATCCACAAAGGAAGGATTAGAGCCTCCGGTTAGGAGATGCACTATGGGCGTATAGGACGGCCTACAAGACTCTGTTGGGGATAAGTCCCTTCCGGATCATCTATGGTAAGGCATGCCACCTTCCGGTGGAGATTGAGCATAAAGCCTATTGGGCAGTAAAGTAGTGCAACATGGATTTAACCAAGGTAGGTGTGGCCAGGAAATTACAGCTAGAGGAGCTCGAGTGTTTGAGGAACGAAGCATATGAGAATGCCCGGATCTACAAGGAAAAGACTAAAGCATTTCATGACCATCACATCCGGAAGAAGGATTTTCAAGAAGGTGATGAGGTTCTCCTCTACAACTCGAGGCTTAGATTCATGCCTGGCAAGTTCCGTTCTAGATGGGAAGGACCCTTCAAGGTGAAGGAGATAAAGCCCTATGGGGTGGTGGAATTGTTTGATCCTAAAAGTGAAGAAACTTTCAAGGTGAATGGACAGAGTGAAGAAGTACCATGACTACAAGCTCCAAAAAGAGCTAGAGGTGTTCCTACTAACGGATGCACCTAGAGGAGGAGAAGCCTGAGCGACTGGCCGTCTAACTTAAGGACGTTAAAGAAAAGTGCTTGGTGGGAGGCACCCCACCGTGGTAAGATCTTCCTTGTGTATACATTCTTGTTTTTAGCTCTATATTTTTGTACATTTTGTGACTTCTTGATGTTGTTGATTGCATAGGAATGCTAGTTTTGTTGATCTTGTTGGATAACTAGGATGTTTATATAGATTTCCTCATCTTGGTATGGATGAATTGTTGAAGTAGAGAGAATGCTATATTTTGAATAGTGAATGAATTTGTGAGTGTTTTCTTGACTACTAGCTTAAACACCTGCCAAGAATATGTTAGAATAGCCCTTTCTATGTTGTTTAAAAAAAAAAGGAAAACGGGGCATCCGCACGCGAGCACACTGTGCGCACGCGCGCCGGTGGTGCATTTCACACTCCTGGTCTAAAAACCCGAGAGTTATGCCCACCTTATGCCCACTTCGTGCCAGGCACCCACGCGCCAGCGTGCATGCCGCCTACGCGCCCCTTGCAACTTGGCCATCGACACGCAAGCGCACTGTGCGTGCGCACGTCTGTTGTGCAATATGAACTCCCTGGTACAAAAACCAGAGAGTTGTGCCATAATTGTGCCTATTCTGTGCCCGCACTGACGCGCAGGCGTACTTGGCGCATCCGCGCCTGTCATCAATTTGACCAGGCATGCGTCCGCGCACTGTGCACGTCCGCGCCGGCTGTGCTGCATGCCAACTCTGGTATAAATAACCCGAGAGTTAGGCCTACTTTGTGCCAACTCTGTGCCAGAAGCCCAACTGTCTTCACGTGTACGCGCCCTTGACGCATACGCATCTCTCGCTCAACCCTCACCGACGCGCCAGTGCGTCGTGCGCGCGTGCGTCGGTCGCGCGAACCAGTTTTAAAGCTAGCGCGCCCTGTTCTATCCTTCTCTCGCCCTCTTTCTTGTTTCTTTCTTCTTATTTCTCCATCACCTATCTTCTCTTCTTCCTCATTCACAACCCACCACCACCTCCGGTGGAACTACATCTTTTCTATATCTTTCTCACTTTCACAAAAAGAAAATCCCACCTTGTTCTTTTACACTTCTCAAGGTTCTACTTCTTCTATATCTCATCTATTACCTTCTTTGCCTAATCTCCTTTTCTAGTTAGATGTTTCTTGTTGATTCACTTATTTCCTCTTTTAGTTGCATGATTATACTACTTGCTTTTTGTTTGTTTACCTTTTCTTTTTCTTGCTTTTCCATGGATGTTGAATTTGAGTTTTCATTTGCTTTAATAGATCTTCTTGATTGTCTTTCATTATCTTCGTCAGTAGGTGATGTTGTGTGATGATTGATATTTCATTTTGGGCTTCTAATTGGTTGAGTATCTCATAATTGCTCATTGCTTGGTAACTGCACACCAAGTGTTTGAGGAAATGCACGAATGCCATTTTGGTTTATTTTAATCATGTACCTTCAATTTGGTGCTTCCTCCTCTTGCATCCCATGCCAAGTGTTATGACCCATGCCTCTATGATTACTTTATTGCACTATTTCTTTTAGGAACTATCTTTCACTTGCATGTTTTTGTTGAGATGATTCTTTGGGTTTAATGCTTTCCTTCTTTCCCTTCTTTTTTTAGGATGGCCACCAAGAAAGACAAGGAGAAAGCTTCAAGGAAACTAGCTGCAAAGAGGGCACCCCAAAAGTCACACTCCAAGGCGCAATCTTCATTAGGAACCAAACCCCTATCTAATAAGGCGAAGGCACCCACTCCTATTGATGAAAAAGAGAAGAGCAAACCGGCAAAGGATTCTTCAAGGTTCCCCAACCGCTTCTGTGAACTTGTGTTCCCCGCCATGGTTGAAAGGAACTATCATGCCGAGCATCTACTTGCCCCGCCGGACAAGGTGGCTCCTTGTATTCTACCCCGCATTGAATGGTGAGGATGGGAGTTTCTTCTGAGAAAATCACAAGAGGTCAACCTCTCATGGGTGGTAGAATTCTACACTAACTACCATCTTCCCTCTCTTCAATCGGTACACGTGCACTGGAAGTAAGTCTCAGTTTTAGAAGAGGCTATTCAGCACGTGCTTAATGTGTTACCAGTACCAAGTGACATGGATGGCTACCAAGAGGTCTTACGTCAGTGAGAGGAGTTTGGATTTGATTGGGACTCGATCCTCCGAGTCATTGCTGAACCAGAGACATTTTGGACCCATGGTCGACTTTGGATGCGGCCCAAGTGCATTGACACACGTTTCCTCATTGTAGAAGCTAGAGCTTGGGCCCAGATTCTATCCCACTATGTGCTACCTAGCACTCACAAGTCGTCCTTCACGGCGGATCTCGCCTTGCTTGTTTGGTGTGTTCTCACGGAGAGACCGGTGAACATTCCACTTCTTATCAAGCAAGCGATGGGTCAAGTCTACGCCCAGGGTAATTTGCCATTTCCAGCATTGGTATCTGATTTAGTTGTTGCTACGGGTGTTCCTTGGGAAGCCATGGACACGAAGGCTATAATTCCAGCTAAGGGCGATATGGTCCCAAGCGGGAAATACTTACAGCTTCCTATGAACAACCCAAGCCTTGACATAGCCCTTCCATCTACTATTCTTTCCACCTCATCGTCACCACCACCACAAAGATCCACCCATCAAAGGGTAGAAGATCTATACCGGAAGATTGATAGATATGAGCGGCGCAACCAACGCCGATACACTTACATCTTGAAGCTTCTGCATTGTGTTACCCCTAGCATGGAGGAACCCGAAATATTTACATCCACCTCAAACCCAAGTGATGGGAGCTCTGATAAATGGGATAGTGAAGGTTCCAGTCCAACCGTCCTTTGTGCATTGTTGGTAGCACGGAGGACCGTGCTAAATTCTAAGTGTGGGGAGGTCGTTCGACCGATCTCCATGGGTAACAATCTCTTCCTTTCAACACCCATGGATTTATCTTTTGCTTAGTAGTTAGTACATTGCATTTGTAGTTAGTCTTGCTTGTAAATACCCTTTGCATGATAGTTAGTCTCTATAGAGTTACTTGGTCAAAATAATGACTTCTTCCCCAAGAAACTATAATTTCGGGGTACCATACCAATTTTGAAAAATTTTTGCGGTAAACTTAATTCAAAAATGTATTTTGGAAAATAGTGATTGAGCTAAGAACACAAGCATGTGAGTTTTGAGCCTATTGTTTGGTTGTATCTTCTAATCACTATTTCCCATTCTTGTGTGCATTATTCTCTCTCTATGATTGTAATCCTTGCTTTGTATGATTCTATATGTCCATTACTTTGTGTATGAATGCATTTACATGATTGAGGCCATCATTTCAATAGTCACTTCTCCCAAATGGCCTTAACCCTTTTATCTACTATTGCTAACCAATTTTGAGCCCATGATAAACCCTTTTTGTTCTTAATAGAGCACATCAACAACCCTAAGTGAAAAACAATGAATGTCCCTAGATTTGGATCCTTGATTAGCTTAGGTAAGTGAAGGTGTGTATCATTCAAATGGGAGGGTATACTTGGGAACTTGGGTAGATGTAAAGAGGTGTATTTGTATTTGTAATTAAAAATTCTGGGATTTGGGAACATACTCATGTATTGAATGATTGAACCATACGCATTGAAACTTTTGTACATGAAACCCCAAGAAAAAGGGGACCAAAAAGAAAAAAAGAAAAAATTTTTTTTTTGTGTATATATGAGAATGTAAGAAAAAGAAATAGAAGAAAATATAGAAGAAACAAAAACATGAAAAAAAAAAAGAGAAAGCAATGGAAAGGGACAAAAATGTCCCAAGACAAAGTAATAATAACAATGCATATGGGATGTGAATTGAAAAGAATGCATGAGTATGCAAAAAGTGAAACCCATGGGTAGGTAGGTATTGTATTATAGTTGTATAGGTTGTTCTATGTGTCTAGTGGGATCTTAGGTTAATCAAGGATTTAAATTTTAAGCTCACTTGACCATATGCATCCTTACCTTCACCCTAGCCCCGTTACAACCCATGAATAAGACCTCATGATACTTGTATACATGCATTGAGTAATTGTTGATTGTTAGATGAAAGACAAATCTTGGAAAGCATGACTAGGAGAGGATTGAGTGACGAACCCTATACACTCGAGCGAATAGAGCGGATACACTTCCGGTGAGGGTTCGATGCTCAACTCCTTGTTCCCGGCTTTCACAAGCGTTCATCTAGCAAGTTATATGCACTTCATAGTAATGTTCAAATTGGTAGGATTTATTAACTACATGTTATTTTTACCCCGTATGCTCATATGTGTTCTTGGAGGATAGATTTACCCTTGACCAAGTAGATAGATGATTTTACGTTAGTTGCATGCATTCATTTAGGAAATTTGCACTTCATGAACCCTTTCTTACCATGATCTTTGGTCTTTTCTTTTTTAAGCATGTGGACATGCTTGGTTTAAGTGTGGGGAGATTTGATAAACCCCAATTTTGTGGTTTATATTGTGTAAAATTTGGGGGGTTTTGTCAATATTTTTCACACTTATCCACAAGAATTGCATGGTTTTGTGTTCTCTTTCTAATATTGCTCCATGATGAAAAACATGCTTCTTTTGCCTTAAAATTGCTATATTTTGATCTTCTTTTATTACCATTCGATGCCATGACGTGTTTGTTGAGTGATTTCAGAATTTATAGGGCAAGGATGGCCTAGAAGAGAGAAAGAAAGCATGCACAAGAGGAAGGAACATGAAGATTTGGATTTTGGGAATTTCAGCATAGGCGAGCGTGCGCACGCATAGATATGGAAAGCTGGAAGTGGCGCGCAAAGATCGGCGCATCCGTGCAGATTAGAGGAATCCACACCGGTGCGCACGCATACATGGCGCGCACTCGTGGATCACAAAAATCAATCGGCGCGCACGCACACATGGCGCGTACATGTGACAAGCTGCACGTGACCTCATTAAAGGAAATTGTGCCTGGCAATTTCTAAGGCTCAAGAGGCCCAAATTCAAGCTGGTTCTGCATGGAAAAGACCCAAAGATGCTAGGGGGAAAGGGGGGATCATTCATTCACACTAAGACACAATTTTTAGCTAGTTTTTGGTTCTTGTTATTCTAGAGAGAGAAACCCTTATTCTTCTCTTGATTTAGTTTAATTTGATCTTCCCTTGTTGAATTCTGAATTGGATCTTGTTAACTACTAGTTTTGATTGCTTAATTTGAATTCCTTAGCATAATTTTGTTTAGATCTTGTGTTAGATTTATGTTTTCTTGTTAATTGTCATTCTATACCCATTTTGTGAATCTTATGGATCTTGAATTATTAATGTTACATTGATGATTTTCATTATTAATTGTGTTCTTTGAGTGATTGTATGTTGATAATTGTTAGTGGGTACTTGTTAATTTCAATTTAATTGCAATTTGACTATGTTTTTTGTAATGCTTACCATGTGTTTGATGAAATGTTTTCTTTGATTATGGAGTAGTTCTCTTTACTCTTGGCCTAGGCTAAGGGAATTGGGTAAACTTGAGTCATTGGGTTTAATAGATTTGATGATTTGGGAACCCTTAGTGGTCAATTTGATAGCCATTGACACTAGCCTACTACTAAGTCAATTAGTAGCTAGGTTGGACCTTATGGGTTGATGTTGACTAAACCATTTAACATACTTCAAGTATAGAAGTAGACTTAATGAGTTTGGTTCCTCATAATTGTCAAGATAAGGTTATTAGACAAGGATAGTGACCCTAATTCCCATGTCTAGCCAAGAGTCGCTTTATTATTCATATTTGAAAACCCCAAAAATCCTAATTGCTTTGTCTTGGTCATAGTTATTTGTTTAGTTTTAGAGTAGAATTATATTGGATGTTATCTTATTAGTTTGGAATTGCTCACATCTTGCTTTAGTTATTTGAATTAGTTTCTTGCACTTCAAGATTACTTGCTTGTTAGGATTCTTAGTTTAGTTTCTAGCTCATGACTTGCAACCCCGGAATTCTAACCAATGTTGAAGCACATGTTTGCCCATTCTTTGTGAGACGACCTGAGGTTTGAATACTTCGGTTATTTTTATTGGGGTTGAACTTGTGACGACCAATTCCTTCGAAATTTGATTCGCGGATTATTTGTCAGTTGAGGGCTATACTTGTAACGCAAAAATCTTGTGAAATTCCTTACCGACGGTATTCCGTGCCCATCAACAGTACATAAGATATTATTTGAAATTAAAAACATAAAACTAAAACAAACTAAAAACTAAAGGAAATAGAAACTAAGAGCCATGCATTAAACAATAAGTACTAGAAAACAGGAAACAGGAAATAACATAAGCATAATGGAAATGGAAATAGGATGAAAAGAACTCAACCACCTCAATCATGACAGTGGCCATCTGCCTCCTTTGGCTGTGCTCTATATGGTCTTCTCAGATGCCCTATGTCTTTTCTCACTTGGAGAAGCTCATGGCACTGACTCTCTTGCTCAGTTATAATTTGATAGAGGAGGACTCCGTGGCTATCTTGAGTGACCCTCATCTGCTCAAGTGAGGATGTCAGTTGCTGCCAATACTCCTGAGGTGGGAAGTAGTTCTCTCGAGGCATGGGAAGTTGCGGAAGAGCTTATTGTGCTTCATCCTCGACTTGTCTTCTTGGAACCCTTTCATATTCGCGTGCATGCTCCATAGTCTTCCTTGAGATTGGCCGCTCAATGGGAATAGGAAAATCATTGTCCAAACGGACCTCTGCGGCCTCATAAAGCCGGTAAAGAAGGTGAGGGAAGGCTAGCTTCGCATGCGTGGATGAGTTGGAGGCTATGCTATAGAGTTGTTGTGAAATAATGTCCTCAACTATCACGTCATAACTGATCATGATTTAGTCGATCACGAAGGCCCTATCTACCATGCACTCAGAGTAGTTTCTATTTTGGATAATAAAGCGTTGGATGAACTCCAACCATCTTCTAGAAACTGGCTTAAGGTTATGCCGCTCAACTGGTTTGGCTGCCCTTCCGAGCTCAACCTCCACTAAGCTCCCAAGAGGCAAATGCCAGCAAGCACATGGTCATACCTCTAGTCTCGATTCATCCTCTCACTATAAGTCTCCAAACCATAATTTGGAGGTGGTAATTGAAGGGCTGCCCTAACCATTCTTGGATTGAAGTCCAAGACCTTCCCCCTAAAATAAGTTTGATAGTTCTTCTCATTGACCCCTGGGGTAAGGTCCTTGTAGGTGATCCACACATTACCGTAGAATTCTTCGACCTTCAACTGGCCCACATCGGTATGCAAATTATTCAGAAATTGCCAACCTCGTCTCTCTATTTGCTGTTGAACCTTTGAATTTTCATCCGGTATGAGGTTCAATTTGACTTCTAGGATCACCTTCTTTTTTATTGTGATCTCAAAAAAGTGCTCTTCATGTAACTTAGAGGAGAACCTATTTGAGTCAAAGTCATCGGATTGAGTTGTTTTTCCCTTCCTCTTCCCTGAGGATGATTCTCCTCCCTTTGGTACCATTGATCACAAATATAGAAAACGAGCAACGCGACAACACCAAACTTAAAGGTTTGCTCATCCACGTGCATTTGGTGCAAAACACCGAACCTCTGGCATTTATTGCCAACCCCTTTATTTTTTACACCCTCTGGAGCTAGACGCCCAAAAGTGATGTTAAACGCGAGGGGTCCAGGAACAAAATTCACTAATTGAGACCCCCTTAGTGCTAGACGCCCAAAGTTGGCACTAGACACCGGGGTGGCAGTGAGCTCCTAAATGCCTAGAACTAGTTCAGTGCCGAACTTCTAGGATCCACTTTCCTCTTCACTGAGCTTCTAGCTCCGTTCTAAATGCACTTGCTCTTGTTGTAATGACTATGCATAACTCGAACATAGTAAAAAACAAGGAAAACTATGAGACATGGAGATAAAACAAATAAAATGTGAAAAATAAAACATAACTAAAGGATACTAAAGGTGTTGGATTGCCTACCAACAAACGCTTATTTAACGTCACTAGGTTGACGGTTCACTCCTGCCATTAAGGAGGAGGTTGATCATATTGCTTTAGTTCTTCCCCTTTCACTGTGAACTTTCTCCCTGTATCTTCATGGAGTAATTCAACATGTTCAAGAGAGAGGATCATGTTCACTGTATAAGGCAACGTCAGATGGTGAGTCAACACAACTTTCAATCTAAGAGAGAAATCTTCAATAGGGATCTTCTTGTTCTTCCAACCCTTAAGCACTTTCTTTTTGGGAGCCACTTTCAAAATTGACACAGCATGCCCAAAACTAAACTTAGATTGGATGTTTGTGGAAAGTGTATTCCCTTCTATCACAGAAGGCTTGGACTGCATCTTCTGTCTTGGATCATCAGGTGGTTCTTGGGGAATTTGATCAGTAGACTCAGTTTTCATGTAATTCCCCTCTTTATTTTAGTTTTGTGTGACTTTGAAGATATGGAAATTAACTACTCAGTGTAGATGGTTGGAAGGTGTTTCTGTTGTTGTTAGAAGGGGGTGAAGACATTCTAAATAAGGCCTCGGATATAGAAGTCATTTGGTCACAGAGAATTCTTTGGTTTTTATCTTGTTTTTTCTCGAGAGATCGGAGTTCCTTTTGTTCTTAGAGAAAGAGATGAAGAGAATCTTCAAAAGGGGTTTGACTCGAAGAAGAAGAAGAAGAAGTGGGAGCTTATTGTCTTTGGTGAGGTGGTTGGTATCTTTAGAAGAAGAAGAAGAAGAAGAAGAAGAAGAAGAAGAAGAAGAAGAAGAAGAAGTGGAAGCTTGTTGTCTTTGATGAGGTGGTTGGTATCTTTAGTTATGAGATTGGTTTTGGTGTTAGAATGATAGATTGTGGTGGGCTTGGTTGTTTTGGTAAGAATGGTTGCTGAAATATGGTTGATGAGAATAATAGTAGCCTTATTGGTGTTGAGAGATGAGATTGGATGGCCCTTGGTTCCACCGTTGGTTGAAGTTATCCCACCACCCTTGATTGTAGTTATTCCCATGAGAATAAGAACCTTGGTTTTGAGGGTGGTAAGTGGAACAATTGATGTCAGGATTGGCCATCGAAGGAGTGTAGTCTCTTTGAATTTGAGGACATTAGTCGGTGTAGTGTGAGGTACAAGGCCACACACCACATAGTCTAGGAGGTCCCTCAATATATAAGATTTGAGGTGGGGCTTGGATAGATAGCATGGATGGAGAAGATTGTTGGCTTTGATGGATTTTCTTGAGAAGATTGGTCATCTCCCCAAGTGTCTTAGTCAACGCCGAATCAGACTGAGATACTTTTGCCACACTCTTTGAATGATTGTTCCTCACTTTAGTATATTGGGTGGCTTCAATAACATCATTGATCAACCTCCATGCCTCATCTGCCGTCTTGTATTTCACAAGAGATCTACCACTAGAGGCGTCAAAAATTCTCTTGTCTTGTGGACAAAGACCTCCATAAAAATAACTAATGAGTAAAGGGTCATCCATCCTATGATAGGGACAAGAGTCTAGTAGTCTCTTAAATTGAGTCCAATACTCGTGAAGTGATTCTTGATCCCTTTTCATAATACCAGAGATTTCCTTTCGGATGTAGTCCGTCCTTTCCAAAGGAAAGAATTTATCCAAGAATTCCTTTCTCAGTAAGTTCCAATCGGTCACTACTATATCAGATTGAGCATAGAACCATTTTTTACTTGTCCCTCAAGAGAGAAGAAAAAAGCAAAGACCATGACAGCCACTTCATCTAACCCATGCCTCCTAGCAGTAGAGCATGCCACTTGAAAGTCTCTCAGATGTCTTATGGGATCCTGGCCTAGCAACCCATGGTACTTAGGCAATAGATTAATCAGACTATTCTTTAGCTCAAAATTTTCATCTATGTTAGAGTATCATGCCTGAAGAAGTTGGAGGACAATATCTAGTACTCCTTGATCATGCAAGATAATCCTTTGCGGTTCACCCATATCGTTATCACCTACAATGGATAGGGGTATTCTGTGCCCATCAACAGTACATAAGATATTATTTGAAATTAAAAACATAAAACTATAACAAACTAAAAACTAAAGGAAACAGAAACTAAGAGCCATGCATTAAACAATAAGTACTAGAAAACAGGAAACAGGAAATAACATAAGCATAATGGAAATGGAAATAGGATGAAAAGAACTCAACCACCTCAATCATGACAGTGGCCATCTGCCTCCTTTGGCTGTGCTCTATATGGTCCTCTCAGACGCCCTATGTCTTTTCTCACTTGGAGAAGTTCATGGCGCTAACTCTCTTGCTCAGCTATAATCTGATGGAGGAGGACTCTGTGGCTATCTTGAGTGACCATCATCTGCTCAAGTGAGGATGTCAGTTGCTGCCAGTACTCCTGAGGTGGGAAGTAGTTCTCTCGAGGCATGGGAAGTTGCGGAAGAGCTTATTGTGCTTCATCCTCGACTTATCCTCTTGGAACCCTTTCATATTTGCGTGCATGCTCCATAGTCTTCCTTGAGATCGGCCGCTCAATGGGAATAGGAAAATCATTGTCCAAACGGACCTCTGCGGCGTCATAAAGCCGGTAAAGAAGGTGAGGGAAGGCTAGCTTCGCATGCGTGGATGAGTTGGAGGCTATGCTATAGAGTTGTTGTGAAATAATGTCCTCAACTATCACGTCATAACTGATCATGATATAGTCGATCATGAGGGCCCTATCCACCATGCACTCAGAGCAGTTTCTAGTTTGGATAATAGAGCGTTGGATGAACTCCAACCATCTTCTAGAAACTGGCTTAAGGTCATGCCGGCTCAACTGGTTTGGCTGCCCTTCCGAGCTCAACATCCACTAAGCTCCCAAGAGGCAAATGCCATCAAGCACATGGTCATACCTCTATTCTCGATTCATCCTCTCACTATAAGTCTCCAAACTATAATTTGGAGGTGGTAATCGAAGGGCTGCCCTAACCATTCTTGGATTGAAGTCCAAGACCTTCTCCCTAAAATAAGTTTGATAGTTCTTCTCATTGACCCCTGGGGTAAGGTCCTTGTAGGTGATCCACACATTACCGTAGAATTCTTCGACCTTCAACTGGCCCACATCGGTATGCAAATTATTCAGAAATTGCCAACCTCGTCTCTCTATTTGCTGTTGAACCTTTGAATTTTCATCCGGTATGAGGTTCAATTTGACTTCTAGGATCACCTTCTTCTTGATTGTGATCTCAAAAAAGTTCTCTTCATGTAACTTAGAGGAGAACCTATTTCATTCAAAGTCATCGGATTGAGTTGTGTTGCCCTTCCTCTTCCCTGAGGATGATTCTCCTCCCTTTGGTACCATTGATCACAAATATAGAAAACGAGCAACGCGACAACACAAAACTTAAAGGTTTGCTCATCCACGTGCAATTGGTGCAAAACGCCGAACCTCTGGCATTTATTGCCAACCCCTTTATTTTTTACACCCTCTGGAGCTAGACGCCCAAAAGTGATGTTAAAAGCAAGGGGTCCAGGAACAAAATTCACTAATTGAGCCCCCCTTAGTGCTAGACGCCCAAAGTTGGCACTAGACACCGGGGTGGCAGTGAACTCCTAAATGCCCAGAACTAGTTCAGCGCCGAACTTCCAGGATCCACTTTCCTCTTCACTGAGCTCCTAGCTCCGTTCTGAATGCACTTGCTCTTGTTGTAATGACTATGCATAACTTGAACATAGTAAAAAACAAGGAAAACTATGAGACATGGAGATAAAACAAATAAAATGTGAAAAATAAAACATAAATAAAGGATACTAAAGGTGTTGGATTGCCTCCCAACAAACACTTCTTTAACGTCACTAGGTTGACGGTTCACTCCTGCCATTAAGGAGGAGGTTGATCATATTGCTTTAGTTCTTCCCCTTTCACTGTGAACTTTCTCCCTGTATCTTCATGGAGTAATTCAACATGTTCAAGAGAGAGGATCATGTTCACTGTATAAGGCAACGTCAGATGGTGAGTCAACACAACTTTCAATCTAAGAGAGAAATCTTCAATAGGGATCTTCTTGTTCTTCCAACCCTTAAGCACTTTCTTTTTGGGAGCCACTTTCAAAATTGACACAGCATGCCCAAAACCAAACTTAGATTTGATGTTTGGGGAAAGTGTATTGCCTTCTATCACAGAAGGCTTGGACTGCATCTTCTGTCTTGGATCATCAGGCGGTTCTTTGGGAATTTGATCAGTAGACTCAGTTTTCATGTAATTCCCCTCTTTATTGGAGTTTTGTGTGACTTTGATTCTAGATAAGGCCTCGGATATAGAAGTCATTTGGTCACAGAGAATTCTTTGGTTTTTATCTTGTTTTTTCTCGAGAGATCGGAGTTCCTTTTGTTCTTAGAGAAAGAGATGAAGAGAATCTTCAAAAGGGGTTTGACTCGAAGAAGAAGAAGAAGAAGTGGGAGCTTATTGTCTTTGGTGAGGTGGTTGGTATCTTTAGAAGAAGAAGAAGAAGAAGAAGAAGAAG
>NC_029794.2:88669061-88685317 GCF_000816755.2 Arachis ipaensis
GAAGGGCTGCCCTAACCATTCTTGGATTGAAGTCCAAGACCTTCCCCCTAAAATAAGTTTGATAGTTCTTCTCATTGACCCCTGGGGTAAGGTCCTTGTAGGTGATCCACACATTACCGTAGAATTCTTCGACCTTCAACTGGCCCACATCGGTATGCAAATTATTCAGAAATTGCCAACCTCGTCTCTCTATTTGCTGTTGAACCTTTGAATTTTCATCCGGTATGAGGTTGAATTTGACTTCTAGGATCACCTTCTTCTTGATTGTGATCTCAAAAAAGTTCTCTTCATGTAACTTAGAGGAGAACCTATTTCATTCAAAGTCATCGGATTGAGTTGTGTTGCCCTTCCTCTTCCCTGAGGATGATTCTCCTCCCTTTGGTACCATTGATCACAAATATAGAAAACGAGCAACGCGACAACACCAAACTTAAAGGTTTGCTCATCCACGTGCATTTGGTGCAAAACACCGAACCTCTGGCATTTATTGCCAACCCCTTTATTTTTTACACCCTCTGGAGCTAGACGCCCAAAAGTGATGTTAAACGCGAGGGGTCCAGGAACAAAATTCACTAATTGAGACCCCCTTAGTGCTAGACGCCCAAAGTTGGCACTAGACACCGGGGTGGCAGTGAACTCCTAAATGCCCAGAACTAGTTCAGCGCCGAACTTCCAGGATCCACTTTCCTCTTCACTGAGCTTCTAGCTCCGTTCTAAATGCACTTGCTCTTGTTGTAATGACTATGCATAACTCGAACATAGTAAAAAACAAGGAAAACTATGAGACATGGAGATAAAACAAATAAAATGTGAAAAATAAAACATAACTAAAGGATACTAAAGGTGTTGGATTGCCTACCAACAAACGCTTATTTAACGTCACTAGGTTGACGGTTCACTCCTGCCATTAAGGAGGAGGTTGATCATATTGCTTTAGTTCTTCCCCTTTCACTGTGAACTTTCTCCCTGTATCTTCATGGAGTAATTCAACATGTTCAAGAGAGAGGATCATGTTCACTGTATAAGGCAACGTCAGATGGTGAGTCAACACAACTTTCAATCTAAGAGAGAAATCTTCAATAGGGATCTTCTTGTTCTTCCAACCCTTAAGCACTTTCTTTTTGGGAGCCACTTTCAAAATTGACACAGCATGCCCAAAACTAAACTTAGATTGGATGTTTGTGGAAAGTGTATTCCCTTCTATCACAGAAGGCTTGGACTGCATCTTCTGTCTTGGATCATCAGGTGGTTCTTGGGGAATTTGATCAGTAGACTCAGTTTTCATGTAATTCCCCTCTTTATTTTAGTTTTGTGTGACTTTGAAGATATGGAAATTAACTACTCAGTGTAGATGGTTGGAAGGTGTTTCTGTTGTTGTTAGAAGGGGGTGAAGACATTCTAAATAAGGCCTCGGATATAGAAGTCATTTGGTCACAGAGAATTCTTTGGTTTTTATCTTGTTTTTTCTCGAGAGATCGGAGTTCCTTTTGTTCTTAGAGAAAGAGATGAAGAGAATCTTCAAAAGGGGTTTGACTCGAAGAAGAAGAAGAAGAAGTGGGAGCTTATTGTCTTTGGTGAGGTGGTTGGTATCTTTAGAAGAAGAAGAAGAAGAAGAAGAAGAAGAAGAAGAAGAAGAAGAAGAAGAAGAAGAAGAAGAAGAAGAAGAAGAAGAAGAAGAAGAAGAAGAAGAAGAAGAAGAAGAAGAAGAAGAAGAAGAAGAAGAAGAAGAAGAAGAAGAAGAAGAAGAAGAAGTGGAAGCTTGTTGTCTTTGATGAGGTGGTTGGTATCTTTAGTTATGAGATTGGTTTTGGTGTTAGAATGATAGATTGTGGTGGGCTTGGTTGTTTTGGTAAGAATGGTTGCTGAAATATGGTTGATGAGAATAATAGTAGCCTTATTGGTGTTGAGAGATGAGATTGGATGGCCCTTGGTTCCACCGTTGGTTGAAGTTATCCCACCACCCTTGATTGTAGTTATTCCCATGAGAATAAGAACCTTGGTTTTGAGGGTGGTAAGTGGAACAATTGATGTCAGGATTGGCCATCGAAGGAGTGTAGTCTCTTTGAATTTGAGGACATTAGTCGGTGTAGTGTGAGGTACAAGGCCACACACCACATAGTCTAGGAGGTCCCTCAATATATAAGATTTGAGGTGGGGCTTGGATAGATAGCATGGATGGAGAAGATTGTTGGCTTTGATGGATTTTCTTGAGAAGATTGGTCATCTCCCCAAGTGTCTTAGTCAACGCCGAATCGGGCTGAGATACTTTTTCCACAATCTTTGAATGATTGTTCCTCACTTTAGTATATTGGGTGGCTTCAATAACATCATTGATCAACCTCCATGCCTCATCTGCCGTCTTGTATTTCACAAGAGATCTACCACTAGAGGCGTCAAAAATTCTCTTGTCTTGTGGACAAAGACCTCCATAAAAATAACTAATGAGTAAAGGGTCATCCATCCTATGATAGGGACAAGAGTCTAGTAGTCTCTTAAATTGAGTCCAATACTCGTGAAGTGATTCTTGATCCCTTTTCATAATACCAGAGATTTCCTTTCGGATGTAGTCCGTCCTTTCCAAAGGAAAGAATTTATCCAAGAATTCCTTTCTCAGTAAGTTCCAATCGGTCACTACTATATCAGATTGAGCATAGAACCATTTTTTACTTGTCCCTCAAGAGAGAAGAAAAAAGCAAAGACCATGACAGCCACTTCATCTAACCCATGCCTCCTAGCAGTAGAGCATGCCACTTGAAAGTCTCTCAGATGTCTTATGGGATCCTGGCCTAGCAACCCATGGTACTTAGGCAATAGATTAATCAGACTATTCTTTAGCTCAAAATTTTCATCTATGTTAGAGTATCATGCCTGAAGAAGTTGGAGGACAATATCTAGTACTCCTTGATCATGCAAGATAATCCTTTGCGGTTCACCCATATCGTTATCACCTACAATGGATAGGGGTATTCTGTGCCCATCAACAGTACATAAGATATTATTTGAAATTAAAAACATAAAACTATAACAAACTAAAAACTAAAGGAAACAGAAACTAAGAGCCATGCATTAAACAATAAGTACTAGAAAACAGGAAACAGGAAATAACATAAGCATAATGGAAATGGAAATAGGATGAAAAGAACTCAACCACCTCAATCATGACAGTGGCCATCTGCCTCCTTTGGCTGTGCTCTATATGGTCCTCTCAGACGCCCTATGTCTTTTCTCACTTGGAGAAGTTCATGGCGCTAACTCTCTTGCTCAGCTATAATCTGATGGAGGAGGACTCTGTGGCTATCTTGAGTGACCATCATCTGCTCAAGTGAGGATGTCAGTTGCTGCCAGTACTCCTGAGGTGGGAAGTAGTTCTCTCGAGGCATGGGAAGTTGTGGAGGAGCTTATTGTGCTTCATCCTCGACTTATCCTCTTGGAACCCTTTCATATTTGCGTGCATGCTCCATAGTCTTCCTTGAGATCGGCCGCTCAATGGGAATAGGAAAATCATTGTCCAAACGGACCTCTGCGGCGTCATAAAGCCGGTAAAGAAGGTGAGGGAAGGCTAGCTTCGCATGCGTGGATGAGTTGGAGGCTATGCTATAGAGTTGTTGTGAAATAATGTCCTCGACTACCACGTCATAACTGATCATGATATAGTCGATCATGAGGGCCCTATCCACCATGCACTCAGAGCAGTTTCTAGTTTGGATAATAGAGCGTTGGATGAACTCCAACAATCTCCTAGCAACTGGCTTAAGGTCATGCCGGCTCAACTGGTTTGGCTGCCCTTCCGAGCTCAACATCCACTAAGCTCCCAAGAGGCAAATGCCATCAAGCACATGGTCATACCTCTATTCTCGATTCATCCTCTCACTATAAGTCTCCAAACTATAATTTGGAGGTGGTAATCGAAGGGCTGCCCTAACCATTCTTGGATTGAAGTCCAAGACCTTCCCCCTAAAATAAGTTTGATAGTTCTTCTCATTGACCCCTGGGGTAAGGTCCTTGTAGGTGATCCACACATTACCGTAGAATTCTTCGACCTTCAACTGGCCCACATCGGTATGCAAATTATTCAGAAATTGCCAACCTCGTCTCTCTATTTGCTGTTGAACCTTTGAATTTTCATCCGGTATGAGGTTGAATTTGACTTCTAGGATCACCTTCTTCTTGATTGTGATCTCAAAAAAGTTCTCTTCATGTAACTTAGAGGAGAACCTATTTCATTCAAAGTCATCGGATTGAGTTGTGTTGCCCTTCCTCTTCCCTGAGGATGATTCTCCTCCCTTTGGTACCATTGATCACAAATATAGAAAACGAGCAACGCGACAACACCAAACTTAAAGGTTTGCTCATCCACGTGCATTTGGTGCAAAACACCGAACCTCTGGCATTTATTGCCAACCCCTTTATTTTTTACACCCTCTGGAGCTAGACGCCCAAAAGTGATGTTAAACGCGAGGGGTCCAGGAACAAAATTCACTAATTGAGACCCCCTTAGTGCTAGACGCCCAAAGTTGGCACTAGACACCGGGGTGGCAGTGAACTCCTAAATGCCCAGAACTAGTTCAGCGCCGAACTTCCAGGATCCACTTTCCTCTTCACTGAGCTTCTAGCTCCGTTCTAAATGCACTTGCTCTTGTTGTAATGACTATGCATAACTCGAACATAGTAAAAAACAAGGAAAACTATGAGACATGGAGATAAAACAAATAAAATGTGAAAAATAAAACATAACTAAAGGATACTAAAGGTGTTGGATTGCCTACCAACAAACGCTTATTTAACGTCACTAGGTTGACGGTTCACTCCTGCCATTAAGGAGGAGGTTGATCATATTGCTTTAGTTCTTCCCCTTTCACTGTGAACTTTCTCCCTGTATCTTCATGGAGTAATTCAACATGTTCAAGAGAGAGGATCATGTTCACTGTATAAGGCAACGTCAGATGGTGAGTCAACACAACTTTCAATCTAAGAGAGAAATCTTCAATAGGGATCTTCTTGTTCTTCCAACCCTTAAGCACTTTCTTTTTGGGAGCCACTTTCAAAATTGACACAGCATGCCCAAAACTAAACTTAGATTGGATGTTTGTGGAAAGTGTATTCCCTTCTATCACAGAAGGCTTGGACTGCATCTTCTGTCTTGGATCATCAGGTGGTTCTTGGGGAATTTGATCAGTAGACTCAGTTTTCATGTAATTCCCCTCTTTATTTTAGTTTTGTGTGACTTTGAAGATATGGAAATTAACTACTCAGTGTAGATGGTTGGAAGGTGTTTCTGTTGTTGTTAGAAGGGGGTGAAGACATTCTAAATAAGGCCTCGGATATAGAAGTCATTTGGTCACAGAGAATTCTTTGGTTTTTATCTTGTTTTTTCTCGAGAGATCGGAGTTCCTTTTGTTCTTAGAGAAAGAGATGAAGAGAATCTTCAAAAGGGGTTTGACTCGAAGAAGAAGAAGAAGAAGTGGGAGCTTATTGTCTTTGGTGAGGTGGTTGGTATCTTTAGAAGAAGAAGAAGAAGAAGAAGAAGAAGAAGAAGAAGAAGAAGAAGAAGAAGAAGAAGAAGAAGAAGAAGAAGAAGAAGAAGAAGAAGAAGAAGAAGAAGAAGAAGAAGAAGAAGAAGAAGAAGAAGAAGAAGAAGAAGAAGAAGAAGAAGAAGAAGTGGAAGCTTGTTGTCTTTGATGAGGTGGTTGGTATCTTTAGTTATGAGATTGGTTTTGGTGTTAGAATGATAGATTGTGGTGGGCTTGGTTGTTTTGGTAAGAATGGTTGCTGAAATATGGTTGATGAGAATAATAGTAGCCTTATTGGTGTTGAGAGATGAGATTGGATGGCCCTTGGTTCCACCGTTGGTTGAAGTTATCCCACCACCCTTGATTGTAGTTATTCCCATGAGAATAAGAACCTTGGTTTTGAGGGTGGTAAGTGGAACAATTGATGTCAGGATTGGCCATCGAAGGAGTGTAGTCTCTTTGAATTTGAGGACATTAGTCGGTGTAGTGTGAGGTACAAGGCCACACACCACATAGTCTAGGAGGTCCCTCAATATATAAGATTTGAGGTGGGGCTTGGATAGATAGCATGGATGGAGAAGATTGTTGGCTTTGATGGATTTTCTTGAGAAGATTGGTCATCTCCCCAAGTGTCTTAGTCAACGCCGAATCGGGCTGAGATACTTTTTCCACAATCTTTGAATGATTGTTCCTCACTTTAGTATATTGGGTGGCTTCAATAACATCATTGATCAACCTCCATGCCTCATCTGCCGTCTTGTATTTCACAAGAGATCTACCACTAGAGGCGTCAAAAATTCTCTTGTCTTGTGGACAAAGACCTCCATAAAAATAACTAATGAGTAAAGGGTCATCCATCCTATGATAGGGACAAGAGTCTAGTAGTCTCTTAAATTGAGTCCAATACTCGTGAAGTGATTCTTGATCCCTTTTCATAATACCAGAGATTTCCTTTCGGATGTAGTCCGTCCTTTCCAAAGGAAAGAATTTATCCAAGAATTCCTTTCTCAGTAAGTTCCAATCGGTCACTACTATATCAGATTGAGCATAGAACCATTTTTTACTTGTCCCTCAAGAGAGAAGAAAAAAGCAAAGACCATGACAGCCACTTCATCTAACCCATGCCTCCTAGCAGTAGAGCATGCCACTTGAAAGTCTCTCAGATGTCTTATGGGATCCTGGCCTAGCAACCCATGGTACTTAGGCAATAGATTAATCAGACTATTCTTTAGCTCAAAATTTTCATCTATGTTAGAGTATCATGCCTGAAGAAGTTGGAGGACAATATCTAGTACTCCTTGATCATGCAAGATAATCCTTTGCGGTTCACCCATATCGTTATCACCTACAATGGATAGGGGTATTCTGTGCCCATCAACAGTACATAAGATATTATTTGAAATTAAAAACATAAAACTATAACAAACTAAAAACTAAAGGAAACAGAAACTAAGAGCCATGCATTAAACAATAAGTACTAGAAAACAGGAAACAGGAAATAACATAAGCATAATGGAAATGGAAATAGGATGAAAAGAACTCAACCACCTCAATCATGACAGTGGCCATCTGCCTCCTTTGGCTGTGCTCTATATGGTCCTCTCAGACGCCCTATGTCTTTTCTCACTTGGAGAAGTTCATGGCGCTAACTCTCTTGCTCAGCTATAATCTGATGGAGGAGGACTCTGTGGCTATCTTGAGTGACCATCATCTGCTCAAGTGAGGATGTCAGTTGCTGCCAGTACTCCTGAGGTGGGAAGTAGTTCTCTCGAGGCATGGGAAGTTGTGGAGGAGCTTATTGTGCTTCATCCTCGACTTATCCTCTTGGAACCCTTTCATATTTGCGTGCATGCTCCATAGTCTTCCTTGAGATCGGCCGCTCAATGGGAATAGGAAAATCATTGTCCAAACGGACCTCTGCGGCGTCATAAAGCCGGTAAAGAAGGTGAGGGAAGGCTAGCTTCGCATGCGTGGATGAGTTGGAGGCTATGCTATAGAGTTGTTGTGAAATAATGTCCTCGACTACCACGTCATAACTGATCATGATATAGTCGATCATGAGGGCCCTATCCACCATGCACTCAGAGCAGTTTCTAGTTTGGATAATAGAGCGTTGGATGAACTCCAACCATCTTCTAGAAACTGGCTTAAGGTCATGCCGGCTCAACTGGTTTGGCTGCCCTTCCGAGCTCAACATCCACTAAGCTCCCAAGAGGCAAATGCCATCAAGCACATGGTCATACCTCTATTCTCGATTCATCCTCTCACTATAAGTCTCCAAACTATAATTTGGAGGTGGTAATCGAAGGGCTGCCCTAACCATTCTTGGATTGAAGTCCAAGACCTTCTCCCTAAAATAAGTTTGATAGTTCTTCTCATTGACCCCTGGGGCAAGGTCCTTGTAGGTGATCCACACATTACCGTAGAATTCTTAGACCTTCAACTAGCCCACATCGGTATGCAAATTATTCAGAAATTGCCAACCTCGTCTCTCTATTTGCTGTTGAACCTTTGAATTTTCATCCGGTATGAGGTTGAATTTGACTTCTAGGATCACCTTCTTCTTGATTGTGATCTCAAAAAAGTTCTCTTCATGTAACTTAGAGGAGAACCTATTTCATTCAAAGTCATCGGATTGAGTTGTGTTGCCCTTCCTCTTCCCTGAGGATGATTCTCCTCCCTTTGGTACCATTGATCACAAATATAGAAAACGAGCAACGCGACAACACAAAACTTAAAGGTTTGCTCATCCACGTGCAATTGGTGCAAAACGCCGAACCTCTGGCATTTATTGCCAACCCCTTTATTTTTTCACCCTCTGGAGCTAGACGCCCAAAAGTGATGTTAAAAGCAAGGGGTCCAGGAACAAAATTCACTAATTGAGCCCCCCTTAGTGCTAGACGCCCAAAGTTGGCACTAGACACCGGGGTGGCAGTGAACTCCTAAATGCCCAGAACTAGTTCAGCGCCGAACTTCCAGGATCCACTTTCCTCTTCACTGAGCTCCTAGCTCCGTTCTGAATGCACTTGCTCTTGTTGTAATGACTATGCATAACTTGAACATAGTAAAAAACAAGGAAAACTATGAGACATGGAGATAAAACAAATAAAATGTGAAAAATAAAACATAAATAAAGGATACTAAAGGTGTTGGATTGCCTCCCAACAAACACTTCTTTAACGTCACTAGGTTGACGGTTCACTCCTGCCATTAAGGAGGAGGTTGATCATATTGATTTAGTTATTCCCCTTTCACTGTGAACTTTCTCCCTGTATCTTCATAGAGTAATTCAACATGTTCAAAAGAGAGGATCATGTTCACTGTATAAGGCAACGTCAGATGGTGAGTCAACACAACTTTCAATATAAGGGAGAAATCTTCAATAGGGATCTTCTTGTTCTTCCAACCCTTAAGCACTTTCTTTTTGGGAGCCACTTTCAAAATTGACACAGCATGCCCAAAACCAAACTTAGATTTGATGTTTGGGGAAAGTGTATTGCCTTCTATCACAGAAGGCTTGGACTGCATCTTCTGTCTTGGATCATCAGGCGGTTCTTTGGGAATTTGATCAGTAGACTCAGTTTTCATGTAATTCCCCTCTTTATTGGAGTTTTGTGTGACTTTGATTCTAGATAAGGCCTCGGATATAGAAGTCATTTGGTCACAGAGAATTCTTTGGTTTATATCTTGTTTTTTTACCAGAGATCGGAGTTCCTTTTGTTCTTAGAGAAAGAGATGAAGAGAATCTTCAAAAGGGGTTTGACTCGAAGAAGAAGAAGAAGAAGTGGGAGCTTATTGTCTTTGGTGAGGTGGTTGGTATCTTTAGAAGAAGAAGAAGAAGAAGAAGAAGAAGTGGAAGCTTGTTGTCTTTGGTGAGGTGGTTGTTATCTTTAGTTATGAGATTGGTTTTGGTGTTGGAATGATAGATTGTGGTGGGCTTGGTTGTTTTGGTAAGAATGGTTGTTGAAATATGGTTGATGAGAATAATGGTAGCCTTATTGGTGTTGAGAGATGAGATTGGATGGCCCTTGGTTCCACCATTGGTTGAAGTTATCCCACCACCCTTGATTGTAGTTATTCCCATGAGAATAAGAACCTTGGTTTTGAGGGTGGTAAGTGGAACAATTGATGTCAGGATTGGCCATCGAAGGAGTGTAGTCTCTTTGAATTTGAGGACATTAGTCGGTGTAGTGTGAGGTACAAGGCCACACACCACATAGTCTAGGAGGTCCCTCAATATATAAGATTTGAGGTGGGGCTTGGATAGATAGCATGGATGGAGAAGATTGTTGGCTTTGATGGATTTGCTTGAGAAGATTGGTCATCTCCCCAAGTGTCTTAGTCAACGCCGAATCAGACTGAGATACTTTTGCCACACTCTTTGAATGATTGTTCCTCACTTTAGTATATTGGGTGGCTTCAATAACATCATTGATCAACCTCCATGCCTCATCTGCCGTCTTGTATTTCACAAGCGATCTACCACTAGAGGCTTCAATAACATCATTGATCAAATCCTTGTGGCTCCTCCCATCTTTGATTGTTCCAACCTTGATGCCTATTCTCATTGTAATTTCTTCTTCCTGCAACATAATTGTAACCAGACTCATAGCCAAAGGGATGAGAGTTCATAGTAGTAAATAAAAATTAAAAATAAAAATAAAAATAAAAATAAAAATAAATTTAAATTAAAAGGTTATTTAAATTTTGAATTTGAAAATTAAATTTTGAAATTTGAAATTTGAAATTTTGAAGTTTTAAATTTAAATTTTGAAAATTTTTAAATTTGAATTTTGAAATTTGATTTTTGAAATAAGATAAGATAAGATAAAAATTTTAAAAATAAAAATCTGAATTTTTTTTTTCTTTGAAAAAATTAATTAAAAATATTTTTGAATTTAATGAGGAAAGAGAAAAACAATAAAATGACACCAAATTTTAAATTTTTAGATCAAAACGAAGAAAACAACTAAGAACAGCTTGAAGGTCAAGATGAACGTGAAGAAAAACTTGAAGATCAAGATGAACACTAAGAACAAATTTTTGAAAAAAAAAATTTTTTAATAACTAAATAAAAATAAATAACCTCTTAATTTATGGAAAAGCAAAAATAAAAACAAAAATAAAAACAAATAAACAAGTAAAAATCAAAAAAAATATTTATAATAACCAATAATAAGGCACACGTTTGCAATTCCCCGGCAACGGCGCCATTTTGACGTTAGGATTTTTGCCAGTAAAGAAGTTCATAAAAACAGTCGTGTTGTAGATATAGTCTCTAAACCGACAGAAATCCCTTCGTGCAAACGTTTTGGTTGTCACAAGTAACAAACCCCTTTAAAATTGATAACCGAGAATTTTAAACCTCGAGTCGTCTTCTCAAGGAATTGCAGGGAGGTGTTCTTATTATTGGTTATGAGTTTTGTAAATTGGGGGTTTTGAAAGTAAGGAAGCAGTATGTTGAATGATAAGAAAAATAAATAATAATAATAAAATAAACTCTTGGCAAGGTATTAGAAATTGGAAGTTCAGACTTAGTTATCCTTATCAATAATAATGAAAGTTGAATCTTAATTCCACTTAGTCAACCTTTACTAAAGTAAAGGAAAGTCAAGGGATTAATTAGTTTGATCTTCGAATCCTATTTAGTTCCTAAGAAAAGGTTGGGATTATTGAAGCTCAATTCAATTAGCAAAGATAACAGTTATCAATTATGCTGTTGAGTTGGATAATTCCTGAGTTACTGATTTCTTAACCAAGACCAAAAGGGGAAAAGTAAATCTACTGGAATAAGAATGCCTTCAGATGGGAAGCAATAATCATGTAAATAAAAGAGAGCAATAATAACTGAAATACCTCAAATAACATTAATTCAAGTAATCTGGAACAGTTCATAAACTAAATTGGGAAAATAAATAAAAATAAAGAACATGGGATTGAGAGTCACTCCTAAAACTAAGAGAAGTCCTAAATCCTAATCCTAAGAGAGAGGAGAGAACCTCTCTCTCTAAAAACTACATCTACTCCTAAAATTGTGAATATAAAAGCTTTTTTTATGAATGAATGGATTTTCCCACTTTATAGCCTCTAATCTGTGTTTTCCGGGCCGCAAACTGGGTCGAAAACAGCCCAGAAATCGCTGGAGAAGAATTCAAACACGCTGATTTTCGTCACTGCGACGCGGCCGCATAGAGCATGCGGTCGTGTCGCCTAGAGTCAAAGTAACCATGGCATATTATATATCAAATCGAAGCCCCAGACGTTAGCTTTCCAACGCAACTGGAACCGCATCGTTTGGATCTCTATAGCTAAAGTTATAGCCATTTGAGTGCGAAGAGGTCAGGCTGGACAGCTTAGCAATTTCTCCAACTTCTTGTATTCCTTCCACTTTTGCATGCTTCCTTTCCATCCTCTGAGCCATTCTTGCCCTGTAATCTCTGAAATCACTTAACACACATATCAAGGCATCTAATGGTGATAAGAGAGGATTAATATTAGCAATTATAAGTCCAAAGAAGCATGTTTTCAATCATAGCACATAATTAGGAAGGCAAATGTAAAACCATGCAAATAGTATGAATAAGTGGGTAAAGAGTTGATAAAATCCACTCAATTGAGCACAAGATAAACCATGAAATAGTGGTTTATCACCTCCCCACACTTAAACATTAGCATGTCCTCATGCTAAGCTCAAGAGAAGCTATAAAGAATGAAGAATGTATGAAATGTAACCTATGAATGTAACTACACGCAGAATGTTTCCACCTACTTAGTTAAAAGTAAACAAATCTTTCAAGAAGAAATATAAACTGGATTTCACTAATTCAAATCATGAAAATGAAGTACAAATAGACTTGCAAGAAGAAAATAGCTCATGTGAAAGCAGGGAGCAAGGAATTGAGTATCGAACCCTCACTGGTAGTGTATACACTCTAATCACTCAAGTATTTAAGGTTCGATTCTCTCAATTCTCCACTATCCTTGCTTTCTAAGGCTTGCTCTTCATCTAACAATCAACAAAAATTTAATGCACAAATACACATATCAAGAGGTCTTTTAAGGGTTGTAATGGGGTTAGGGTCAAGGTAGGATTGCATTTGGCCAAGTGGACTAAAATCTGAATCCTTAATTAACTTAAACTTTCCAATTAACTTTAGACAATCCATGTAATCATAATACCACATCTAACTGTACATTAACAATGTTTTCCACATATTCATGCATTCTAATTTCAAGTACAGTACATATGCATTGCTTTCACCATTTACTTTGGGGTATTTTGTCCCCTTTTACTTATTTGCTCTTTTTCTCTTCTTTTTCTCTTTTTCTTTTTCTTTTTTTTTCTTTTTTTTTTCTTTTTTTTATTATATATATATTTTTTCTTTTATTTTTCTCAATGCATATGATTAAATTATTGAATGCATGAACATGTCCTAAACATTTCTTTCACATTTTCAGAAAATTCTAACATACTCAATTATCAAACCAAATGTTTTCAATCTCAATTTCCCCATACTTAATTCATGAGCACTTTCACTAGTCTAAGCTAACTAAGGATTCAAATTAAGGACATTATTGTTTTTCGCTTAGAGTTAGTGATGAGCTAAAGTAAAGAACAAAGGGGTAAAATAGGCTCAAAAATTAGTTTGCAAGGGATAATGAAAGGTTAAGGCCATATGGGTATGTAAGCTCAGTGAAACAAAGGCATCAATCATGTAAGTGTATGCATACATTAAACAATGGAAATATAGAATTAAGCAAGACAAAGATCACAATTTTAGAGAGAAAAATACACACTAAAACAAAATTTTTGGTTGATAAAATGCAACCAATTCAAATGGGCTCAAAAATCTCACAGGTTTTGTGTGTTCGAGCTCTAAACTATGTTCCAGTATAATATCTCTTCAAACAAGTGTAACATTAAATTTTATTCAAATTAGTGAAATGCTCTAAAAATTTTCTTAAAAAAGAAAATATTACTTCAACCAAGTGGTAAAATATGCAAAAAAAAAAATCAAACAAATATGCAATCAAACATGCAAATGCAACAATTAACAAAGAAAATATTGGTGTTGAAAATAAGGTAACTAACCCCTGGAAGTCGGTATCGACCTCCCCACACTTAAAGATTGCACCGTCCTCGGTGCATGCTGAGATTTGCAAGTGGATGGGGGTTGTGGTTCCTCAGCTGGGGCTCTTTTTGTTCCTTTCCTTGCCGGTAGTTTGGGAGTAGCTTTCTCTTTACCCTTCTTGGTGGCCATCCTAAAAAGGGAAAAAGAAAGTGACTTTTAAAGCTAAGGGTTAGAGTAAGGAAGAGAGTGGGAAAGGTGGTAATCAATGCACAATAAAGAAGAATGACGTTAACACACGCTTATGAGTACATGTGAAAAGTCATCAATGGAAAATAGCTAGTGCGTATGATAACAATTGAATGCAAGGTGTTTATTGGCATGCAGGCAAAGGCATGAGTAGCATAGATCAAGCATTCAATGTCCAAGTTAGATTACCAAGTCTTTCAAACTAGCAACATGTTTGTAATGACAATTATATTGAATGAATATGATATGAAAAATGGTTTTGTGAAAAGCAGGCATTCAGAGTAGTAGGATAAAAGATACTGAAAAGCAGTGCACAATGCCATACGGGCATTTTTACAAACACATAGCATGCATTGTAAATAATCTAATGAAAATAATAAATCGAACATGCAAGCAACCCTTTAAAAATAAATATATATAATTGTCAAATAATTCCTCTAATAATCCACAAGTAAAATATAGAAATAATGACCCAAATAAATTTCTAACACCAATGAAAATAATGCAATGAATGAAAGTATGCAAATAAAGTAAAATAAAATAAAAAGAAAAATAAGAAGAATGAGAAGGGAAAGAAGATAAGAAAGGAAGAAGAAAGGAATAAGAAAAGATAAGAAAAATAAGGATTAGAGAAGAAAAGATAAGAAAATTGGCTGATCCAGATATTCTGTGCGCCGCTTGTGACGCGGACGCGTGGGTCACGCGATCGCGTGGCCTGTTTTGTGCGATTGGCGCGAGTGCAGCTTCGCGGTCGCGCAACTCTCTGTTCGAAACTCTTTTTGCCAAAATTCTGGGTGACGCGATCGCGTAGGGCATGCGATCGCGTGAGTGGCCATCATGGGGATATGACGTGGAGGCATGGGGCACGCGTCCACGTGGAAGGGCTTGGGCTTCCAACATGAGTCCAGCCCAATTCCAGCTCAACTTTCGGCCATACACCTTTTTACGTCGAAATCCTGGTCATGCGGCCGCGTAGGGCACGCGGTCGCGTGGGAGGCCATTATTCCCATATGACGCGGTCGCGTCGGCGACGTGGTCGCGTGGGACGGTTTGTGCCATTGGCACGCCTCCAACCCTGCTCCTGCGTAACTCTCTGTTCATATTCTTTTCTTCCCAATTCACTAGTGACGCGGACGCGTCAGCGACGCTGTCGCGTCGCGTGCGCTTTTTTTTTTCCTGAAAAAAATGCAGAATGTAATGTTAATATGAATGTGATGCAAAACTCCAAGTTCAATATAATAAAATAAAATAAAACTTGAAAACAAATAAAAAATGAAAAAGGAATGATCATACCATGGTGGGTTGTCTCCCACCTAGCACTTTTAGTTAGAGTCCTTAAGTTGGACATTTGGTGAGCTCCCTGTTATGGTGGCTTATGCTTGTATTCATCCAGGAATCTCCACCAATGTTTGTGATTCCAATGGCCTCCAGGGTCCCAAACTAGGCGTAAAAAGCCTTCAAGCAGGTTGAAGCAAGTGACAAGGCCCCAAGAGTGTTGATTTCTAGATTGAATTACGGGGTCCCAGACCTTGCCTTTGCACCCATCTTCTTGTTGATCATCATTTTTCCACTTAGGTGGTGAACAGTCGGAATTCTCACTGAGACATCCAAACAGCTTCCTAGACCCATTTAGTTGATCTTTATACCAACCTTTGCGTTTAAACTTACAGCTTCCAACCATAATGAACCTTGCAGGAGAATTCTTGGCCATCTTCCTCTTGCTCTTAATGCCACAAAGAGCTCTAAGTTGACCATCCGTCTCCAGTAGCCCATATTAAAGTGGGAAAGTAAAGGTCAAGGATGAGAATTTTACCCACTTGAATGTTGTGTTGGACGGTAATGGCCTTAGGGGAGGTGTCTCTAATGAACTTGCAAGCTCCACTTCCTTGTGCTCTTTTTTGACATCTTCCACCACTTTGCAAGCTTCTTCGATTTTAACCTCTTCCAAGTTTTCAACCAGGGTATGCCTTGGAGGTTGTACACCCTCCTCAACATCAAATGCAACCGTCTTGGAAGGAAGCTCTATGTCTTGACTTTCCCATGGAGGTTCAGCATCTCGCAAGTCTTCAACCACTTTTTTCTCTTCAATAATTACTGCTTTGTCCAGTAGTTTTAATATAAAATCGTACTCATCCTTGATGATTTTCTTTCCATGACAACTCCTTTCAACTATTCTTTCATCTTCAAGGGTATTTACTACCTTCACCTTTAGGGCCTCCTCTAGCTCCTTATGAAGTATGGATTCGCGAAGATGATCCCTTCTCTCTTGTTCCATGTCAATAGCATCATTGGGATCTTGTTGCTCTTGGATTGATGGATGTGGGTGCTCTTCCATGGATGGTGGTGATGGGATGGAGAGATCATTCTGTGGTTGAAAAGGAAGTGCACTAGAGCTTGAGGGTTGATTGTTGAAGGTATTTGGTGGTCC
>NC_029794.2:88685358-88707287 GCF_000816755.2 Arachis ipaensis
CTATTCTCATTGTAATTTCTTCTTCCTGCAACATAATTGTAACGAGACTCATAGCCAAAGGGGTGAGAGTTCATAGTAGTAAATAAAAATTAAAAATGAAAATAAAAATAAATTTAAATTAAAAGGTTATTTAAATTTTGAATTTGAAAATTGAATTTTGAAATTTGAAATTTGAAATTTTGAAATTTGATTTTTGAAATAAGATAAGATAAGATAAAAATTTTAAAAATAAAAATCTGAAATTTTTTTTTGAAAAAATTAATTAAAAATATTTTTGAATTTAATGAGGAAAGAGAAAAACAATAAAATGATACCAAATTTCAAATTTTTAGATCAAAACGAAGAAAATAACTAAGAACAGCTTGAAGGTCAAGATGAACGTGAAGAACAACTTGAAGGTCAAAATGAACACTAAGAACAAATTTTTGAAAAAAAATTTTTTTTTAATAACTAAATAAAAATAAATAACCTCTTAATTTATGGAAAAGCAAAAATAAAAACAAAAATAAAAACAAATAAACAAGTAAAAATAAAAAAAATATTTATAATAACCAATAATAAGGCACACGTTTGCAATTCCCCGGCAACGGCGCCATTTTGACGTTAGGATTTTTGCCAGTAAAGAAGTTCATAAAAACAGTCGTGTTGTAGATATAGTCTCTAAACCGACAGAAATCCCTTCGTACAAACGTTTTGGTTGTCACAAGTAACAAACCCCTTTAAAATAGATAACCGAGTATTTTAAACCTCGGGTCATCTTCTTAAGGAATTGCAGGGAGGTGTTCTTATTATTGGTTATGAGTTTTGTAAATTGGGGGGTTTTGAAAGTAAGGAAGCAGTATGTTGAATGATAAGAAAAATAAATAATAATAATAAAATAAACTCTTGGCAAGGTATTAGAAATTGGAAGTCCAGACTTAGTTATCCTTATCAATAATAATGAAAGTTGAATCTTAATTCCACTTAGTCAACCTTTACTAAAGTAAAGGAAAGTCAAGGGATTAATTAGTTTGATCTTCGAATCCTATTTATTTCCTAAGAAAAGGTTGGGATTATTGAAGCTCAATTCAATTAGCAAAGATAATAGTTATCAATTATGCTGTTGAGTTGGATAATTCCTGAGTTACTGATTTCTTAACCAAGACCAAAAGGGGAAAAGTAAATCTACTGGAATAAGAATGCCTTCAGATGGGAAGCAATAATCATGTAAATAAAAGAGAGCAATAATAACTGAAATACCTCAAATAACATTAATTCAAGTAATCTGGAACAGTTCATAAACTAAATTGGGAAAATAAATAAAAATAAAGAACCTGGGATTGAGAGTCACTACTAAAACAAAGAGAAGTCCTAAATCCTAATCCTAAGAGAGGAGAGAACCTCTCTCTCTAAAAACTACATCTACTCCTAAAATTGTGAATATGAAAGAATTTTAATGAATGAATGTATTTTCCCACTTTATAGCCTCTAATCTGTGTTTTCCGGGCCGCAAACTGGGTCGAAAACAGCCCAGAAATCGCTGGACAAGAATTCAAACACGCTGATTTCCGTCACTGCGACACGGCCGCATGGAGCATGCGATCGCGTCACCTAGCGTCAGAGTAACTATGGCATATTATATATCAAATCGAAGCCCCAGACGTTAGCTTTCCAACGCAACTAGAACCGCGTCGTTTGGACCTCTGTAGCTAAAGTTATAGCCGTTTGAGTGTGAAGAGGTCAGGCTGGACAGCTTAGTAATTTCTCCAACTTCTTGTATTCCTTCCACTTTTGCATGCTTCCTTTCCATCCTCTGAGCCATTCCTGCCCTGTAATCTCTGAAATCACTTAACACACATATCAAGGCATCTAATGGTGATAAGAGAGGATTAATATTAGCAATTATAAGTCCAAAGAAGCATGTTTTCAATCATAGCACATAATTAGGAAGGCAAATGTAAAACCATGCAAATAGTATGAATAAGTGGGTAAAGAGTTGATAAAATCCACTCAATTGAGCACAAGATAAACCATGAAATAGTGGTTTATCACCCATGCCTCCTAGCAGTAGAGCATGCCACTTGAAATTCTCTTAGATGTCTTATGGGATCCTGGTCCGGCAACCCCTGGTACTTAGGCAATAGATTATTCAGACTATTCTTTAGCTCAAAATTTTCATCTAAGTTAGAGTATCATGCCTGAAGAAGTTGGAGGACAATATCTAGTACTCCTTGCTCATGCAAGATAATCCTTTGAGGTTCACCCATATCGTTATCACCTACAATGGATAGGGGCATGTCAGGGGTTTCAATAGAAGAATAAGATGTCCCTTCATTGAATGAAGAGTCCAAATCATTATCGGATTAGACTAGTGTATCAGAATATTCCTCAAAGGAGGCTGAAACTAATATAAACTTAGGATGTGAATCTGCATGAGAAGTGAGTGCTCAATTATATTCCTGTCTTTTCACAAAGTGAGGTTTATACACTGAAGCTCTGAATAGTTTTGGCATCTCACTATCCTTTGAATATGAGGAAAGTCACTGTAATTTAGAACTAGAATCCGGATAATATTATGAATTCTCTGTCCTTATTACTTCAGATTAATCCTTGAACACAGCAAGTTTTCTTTTATTCTTTTTCTTTGGTGCTTTGCACCTTGAGCTTAGCCGTGACTTTAAATGTTTTATCTCAAGCTTTACTTGACACAAAAACAGCATAAGCACTTAACTAGGTAACTTTCTTTTGGTTCTGATTTTTCTTTCAGTTACTCCCAGACAGTGGTGCTCAAAGCCTTTGGCATACTCTGTTAAATGCACTTGATCTCGACTCTTAGTGCTCTGTCTCAAGGGTTACTTGACACATTCACACCACAAGCATATGGCTAGGAAAAAAAATCTTTGAGCTTTTAATCATATTTGACCTTCCAAGACATTGATGCTCAGAGCCTTGGATCTTGCTTTTCTTTGTTTTCTTTTATTTTTTGCTGTTTCTTTTGCTTCAAGGATTAAGCTTTTGTTTAATTCAGAGAATTCATAATAGTTCTCGAAATTCCTATTCCTCATGCACTAACATCCTTTCATTCAAATTCAAATATGTACTATTCATATCATGCATTCAGAATCACAGATAACACCACTACATTTAAGTAAATAAGACTACTTTTAAACATAGACTAAATTTCTCATGCAATACATAACCTTTTTTTCCTTTACCAAACTTGGATTCGAGCTCAGTAAGCGGTACATGAGACAATTTTTTAAAACTAAAAGCAAATAACAGAATGCAACTAAACCTAAGAACTGAAAATACTAAAGATCATGCAGGTAATCAAAGCAACAGAAACAGGAATATAACATAGTAGTGACAGAAGGAAATAAGAAGTGAAAAGGGGACTAAACCACCTCAGTAGCAACTTCAATTTGTACGCACAAATGGCGTCTAACTTTAGAAAGTCAAGTTAGCCGCCACCCAGTCCGAATCCAACTCCTCCAGGGTGTCCGAAATTCTGTCTGATTTCAATTGTTTCTTTTCTAAACACTCTGCATGATCAAAGTACACATAAAACTAAAGGAAAAATTGTAGAAACTCATATAAAACCAAATAAAACCAAAGCATAAATTGAAATTAAGGATACAAAATATCGGGTTACCTCTCGACAAGCACTTCTTTATCGTCACTAGCTTGACGGTTGATGAGAAGACTTTTGTGTGGTTTAGAAATTCATAAATGAAGTCTCGTTGCAAGTATAGTTTCGAAACCAACAATAGTCCTTTCATACAAAAGATTGTTTGTCACTAGTACAAACCCCTAAATTTATAAACCGAAGTATTGAACCTCGGGTCGTTCTCCCTAGAAATTGCAACAAAGTGTCTTGTTATTGGTTATGAATTATGTTTTGGGGATTTTTTGGGATAAGAGACATGAAAAGTAAATGGCAATAAAAATAAACTAACAACTAAAAAGGTCTTGGCAAAGGTTGGTGGTCAAGGATCTCTATCCTAATCACTAACCAAAACATGAGAATTGTCAAGGATCAACCCCACTAAGTCATCCTCTAACTAATAAAGGAAAGTCAAGTGAGCTATATCAATCCAAGACCATAAGTCCTAGTTCTCCACTAAATAAATTAGTGAGATCTAGAGTTAATGGCTCCCAACCGTCAATCACTTGGACATTAGTAACTCAAGAGTTCCTAAGTTACCTTTCCAAGCCAAGAGCATAAAATTCTACTCTAAAATCCAACCAAGCATTTCATCAAACACTAGGAAGGCATAAAAGGAAAACATAGTAAAATAGCAAGGAAAGTAAATCTACACTACTCAATTACAAGGAATTAAACAACAACAAATCAAATCAATAATAAAGGAACATGAATCATAAATTGCATTGAAAGAGAAATAGAAGAACAAAAGTGCATCAACATAAAAGTAGAGAATTACATGAATTAAATGCAAAATTAGAAAGAGAAAAGGTAGAAGAAGAAGAATTGGAAAGAGAAAAGTAAATCAAAGCATGAAATTAAACTAGATCTAAGAGTTCCTAATCTAGATCTAACCTACTCCTTATTCTAGAGAGAAGTGAGAGCTTCTCTCTCTAGAAACTAACTGAAGCATCATAAAACTAAACTAATGACTAGATGTCTCATCCCTCTTCAATCCTTGGGTTAAATAGCATCAGAAATGAGTTGGATTGGGCCCACAAGGCTTTAGAATTCGCTGGCCACTAATTTGCTTTTAATGAATCATGTGCAAATCGGCGCGTGCGCACCCCCTAAACGTGATGCAACTATGGCAAATATTATATCATTTCGAAGCCCCGGATGTTAGCTTTCCAACGCAACTAAAACCGCATCATTTGGACCTCTGTAGCTCAAGTTATGGTTAAGTGCAAAGAGGTCGGCTTGACAGCTTTTGCGATTCCTTCATTTCTTCATGAGTTCTCCATTTTTACATTCTTTTCCTTCATTCTCTTGAACCAATCTTTGCCTCCTAACTTTGAAATCACTTAATAAACATATCAAGTCATCTAATGGAATCAAGGTGAATTAAATTTAGCTATTCTAAATCCTAAAAAGCATGTGTTCACTCTTAAGCACAATTAAAAGATAATTTACAAAACCATGTTATTTCATTGAATAAATATGGGTAAAAGGTGATAAAATCCCTTAAATGAAGCATAAGATAAACCCTACAAATGGGGTTTATCAACAGTCAGCTCCACTAGGGAGGAAGGTGATCATAGGGGATTAGCTCTTCACTCCTCACTATGAACTTCTTTCCTATGCTCTCATGAATCAACTCTACATGCTCAATACACAGGATCCTATTCACTGTATGAGGTAGGATTGGGCTTGCAGTAAATACCACCTTCATTCTTGGAGAGAAGTCTTCAGTGAAAATCTTTTTGTTTCTCCATCCTCAGGGTACTTTCTTCTTTCTGGGAACCTCCTCCTTGGTGGATGATGAATTTCCAACACCAAACTTAGGTTTAATGTCCAGAGAAATTTTGTTGATTGTCACCAAAGGAGGTTTGAGCTGCAGATCCTGTAGTGCATCATAAAGGGGTTCTTGAAGATTTGGATCAATAAGCTCAGTCTGTATGCACCTCTCCTCTTCACCTGATGAATGCATATCTTTGAAGACATGAAAGACCAGTTGTTCATCATGCACTCTAAGCACTAATTCGCCCACTTCTACAATAATTAGAGCTCTTCTAGTGGCTAGAAAAGGTCTTCCTAGGATTATGGAGGCATTTTCATCCTCCCCCATGTCAAGAATTACAAAATCTGTTGGGAGGAATAACTTACCCACTTTGACATAGATATTCTCCACTAATCCATATGCAGGCTTTAGAGATTTGTCTGCCATTTGTAATGCTATGATTGTGGGTTGTGCCTCTTGGATTTGCAACTTTTTTATCACAGACAAGAACATTATATTTATGCTTGCACCCAGATCACATAGGGCTTTCTCGAAGGTAGTGCTCCCAATGGTACATGAAATTTGAAAGCTCCCTGGATCTGGCATCTTCCTTGGCAAGTTATTCAGAATTATGGGACTAGATTCCTTAGTCAGGACCACTGTCTCATCTCCCTTTAAAGGCTTCTTCCTTGACAACAACTCCTTCATGAATTTAACATAGAGAGGCATTTTCTCCAAAACCTCAACAAAAGGAATATTAATTTGTAACTTTCTGAAACATTCCAAGAACTTTAAAAACTGCTTGTCCTTGGTCTCCTTTTGAAGTCTCTTAGGATATGGCATCTTAGGCTTGTACTCAGGAGCTTTAGGCTCCGTTTGGTTGATGTATATGATGAGACATAGACACAAAGACACAGACACTGAAGACATGGACATAAAATATTTGTGTCTATGTATTGTGTTTGGCAAAAGTAAGGAACAAGACACACATATTTAAAAAAGACTGAATTACCCTTCATTCAACCATAAGTTTTATCACTATCATTGTATACCCATTATTCCAAACACTGCATATCATCACCATTGAATTTTTATTTTTTCTAATATTTTTTATTTTTCTAATATCATCTTAAATTATCATTCAAATATTAAATATATAATTTTTTTAAAAAAATAAAAAACTAAAGTTCAGAATCTATTAAAGATTAATCAAAATTTAAATAAATAAAAAAATTAAATGAACAAATTTTTTTTCTTGAAGAAAATAAAAGGATAAATTTGGTTGTAGAATCTAAAAGAGGAAGAGAAAAAAAATTTGGGGAGATAAGATGACAAATTTTAAAAATTCAATAAGGGTAAAAGAGTAAAAAATCAGTGTCTCACAAGTTGTGTCTCAGTGTCTTACCAAATTGGAGGTACACAAATTTAATGTCTCCGTGTCCATCTGTATCTTCCCGTGTCCTTCAAAAATCTGTGTCTCACCAAATCAAACAGCAGACATGTGTCACCGTGTCCATGTCTCATTGAGACATAGACATCAACCAAACACTACCTTAGGTAATGTCGGATGTGTGTCAAGAGTGACTGGAAAAGGATTGCCTGCATGCCTAGGTGGGGCGTGTTTGACCTCCTCTTTTCTCTCCTCTGGGGCTTCTTTTTCAACCGGTTCCTCACTAACCTTGGTCTCAGAACCTGTTACTTTACCACTTCTCAAGTAAATAGCTTTGCACTCTTCTCTTGGGTTTACCCTGTATCAACAAGAAGAGTATTGGTGGTTCTTTGATCAATCTCAGCAACCTTTGTGGCTATTTGGCCCATCTGAACCTCTAAGTTTCTATGTAAAGCTCTGGTCTCCTGTATAAAACTTGCAATTAGTGAATCTAAATCAATAGTCTTCTGAGGCTAAGGAGTTGCTTACTGAGATTGTTGTGGCTGAGATGACTGAAACTGGCGGTTATTGAAATTATTCTGATGGAAACCACCATGAGAATTGTTGAAATTATGTGGCCTTTGAGGTTACTCTCTCCATCTAAAGTTTGGGTGATTTTTCCATCCCAGATTAAAGGTCTTGGCATATGGATCATTGTTGGGGTTTCTAGGAGCATTCCCCATAAAGTTGACCTGTTCAGGAGAAAATTGAGTATATTCATAATTCTCACCTTGATTAAAGCCACCATTCATGTCATATGGAGCCTTTTGAGGGGCATTCTGAGAACTAACAGCTGAAACCTGTATCCCACTCAATTGTTGAGTAAGCATATTGATCTGTTGAGACATAACCTTGTTCTGAGTAAGAATAGCATCCATGGTATCTACTTCCAAGACTTCTTTCTTCTGGGGAGCCCCAGAGCTCATAGGATTCCTATTAGAAGAGTAAAGATATTGGTTGTTAGCAACCATTTCAATAAGCTCATCAGCCTCTTCAGGCATCTTGTTCATGTGCAATGAACCACCTGCAAAGTTGTCTAAACACATTTTGGCCATTTCAAAGAGGCCATCATAAAATATCTCCAACTTGGTCCATTTTGAAAACACGTTAGGAGGGCATTTCCTGATCATTAGCTTGTACCTCTCCCAGGCTTCATAGAGCGATGATGAGCGGATAATTTATACGCTTTTTGGCATTGTTTTTAGTATGTTTTTAGTAGGATCTAGTTACTTTTAGGGATGTTTTCATTAGTTTTTATGTTAAATTCACATTTCTGGATTTTACTATGAGTTTGTGTGTTTTTCTGTGATTTCAGGTATTTTCTGGCTGAAATTGAGGGACTTGAGCAAAAATCAGATTCAGAGGTTGAAGAAGGACTGCTGATGCTGTTGGATTCTGACCTCCCTGCACTCAAAGTGGATTTTCTGGAGCTACAGAACTCAAAATGGCGCGATTCTAATTGCGTTGAAAAGAAGACATCCAGGTCTTTCCAACAATGTATAATAGTCCATACTTTGGCCAAGTTTAGATGACGTAAAAAGGCGTTGAACGCCAGTTCTACGCTGTTGTCTGGAGTTAAACGCCAAAAACAAGTCACAAACCAGAGTTGAACGCCAGAAATACGTTACAACCTGGCGTTCAACTCCAGAAAGAGCCTCTGCATGTGTAACATTCAAGCTCAGCCTAAGCACACACCAAGTGGACCCCGGAAGTGGATTTATACATCAATTACTTACTTCTGTAAACCCTAGTAACTAGTTTAGTATAAATAGGACTTTTTACTATTGTATTAGACATCCTGAGTTTTATCTTTGGATCATAGTAGTCTTGGTTACTCCGGTTCCCCTCTGGGACCGAAACCAATGAACTCCATTGTCACTTATGTATTTTCAACGGTAGAGTTTCTACACTCCATAGATTAAGGTGTGGAGCTCTGCTGTTCCTCAAAGATTAATGCAAAGTACTACTGTTTTGTATTCAATTCAACTTATTCCGCTTCTAAGATATTCATTCGCACTTCAATCTAAAAGGATCGGAGTAAGACTGATTGGATGAAGACAGCAGGAAAGCGGAGGTTCAGAGGAACGATTGCATCTCCATACGCTTATCTGAAATTCTCACCAATGATTTACATAAGTATTTCTATCCTTATTTTATTACTACTTTTCGAAAACTACATAACTATTTTATATCCGCCTGACTGAGATTTACAAGGTGACCATAGCTTGCTTCATACCAACAATCTCCGTGGGATTCGACCCTTACTCACGTAAGGTATTACTTGGACGACCCAGTGCACTTGCTGGTTAGTTATGCGAAGTTGTGAAGATATGTTTAGACCATGGTTCTGTGCATCCATTTTTGGTGCCATTTCCAGGGAATCAATTTCGAATAATAATTCACAACCTGAGTAACAATTTCGCATACCAAGCGACTTAGTCAGCTTCTGTGGTGGGAAGAGTTTGGATAAAAATCCATTGACTACCTTGTCCCAAGTGTCCAGGCTCTCTTTTGGCTGAGATTCAAGCCACTGCTTTGCTCTATCCCTCACAGCAAATGGAAACCTTAGGATTCACTCCATTTGACTTAACAGTGTCACAAATCTATAGGAAGTTAGAGATAAATTGATTTTGGTCTTCCTGTGAGAGTCTATGATACTGACAGTTTTGTTGCACCAGAGTGACTAACTGAAGCTTCAACTCAAAGTTGTTGGTAGCTATAGGAGGCATCACAATACTGTTCCCATAGAAATTAAGACTGGGAGCAGTTTATGAGCCAAACATCCTTCTAGGTTGTTCATTCTCATTCTGGTTTACCACATTAGCACTGACAGCATTATTGGCATCCATGGTGAACTCTTCAGCATCATTTACGAGAGTATCACTGAGATTTTCACTAGATTTATAGAATCTAGCTTGTTGCAACTGCTGTCTCAAGGTCCTCTGAGTTTCAGGATCAAAATCTATAAGAGGTTCTGATGAGCGGATAATTTATACCCTTTTTGACATTATTTTTAGGTAGTTTTTAGTATGTTTTAATTACTTTATATTATATTTTTATTAGTTTTTATTCAAAAATAACATTTCTAGACTTTACTATGAGTTTGTGTGTTTTTCTATGATTTTAGATATTTTCTGGCTGAAATTGAGGGACCTGAGCAAAAATCTGATTCAGAGGCTGAGAAAGGACTGCAGATGTTGTTGGATTCTGACCCTCCTGCACTCGAAATGGATTTTCTAGAGCTACAGAAGCTCAATTGGTGCGCTCTTAATTGCGTTGAAAAGTAGACATCTTGGGCTTTATGGCAATGTATAATAGTCCATACTTTGTCCGAGATTTGATGGCCTAAACCGGCGTTCAAATGCCCACCAGAGACCCTTTTCAAGAGTAAAACGCCAGAACTGACACCAAAACTGGAGTTAAACGCCCAAACTGGCATCCAAGCTGGCGTTTAACTCTAGAAATATCCTATGCACGTGTAAAGCTCAATGCTCAGCCCAAGCACACACCAAGTGGGCCCCGAAAGTGGATTTCTGCACTATCTGCACTTAGTTACTTATTTTTGTAATCCCTAGTAACTAGTTTAGTATAAATAGCACTTTTTACTATTGTATTCGCATACATTATCATCTCTGGATGTTTAGTCCTTAGACTTTAGAGGCTGGCCATTCGGCCATGCCTGGACCTTTTCCTTTTATGTATTTTCTACGGTGGAGTTTCTACACCTCATAAATTAAGGTGTGGAGCTCTGCTGTTCTTCATGAATTAATGCAAGTACTATTGTTTCTCTTTCAATTCATGCTTACTTCTTCTCCAAGATATACTCTCGTACTTAATTCAGTTAAGTCAGAATGAAGGGATGACCCGTGACAATCACCCACTATCTTCGTTACTCGCTTAGCCAAGATCCGCGTGCCTGACAACCACAAGCGGTCTACATGATGTTCAACATAGTCATTGGACGACAGCTGGAGTATATTCTCTTGGGTCTCTAATCCACGGACCGAGTCTGGAGGTTAGAACCTTCGTGGTATAGGCAAGAACCAATTGGCAGCATTCCTGAGATCCGGAAACTATAATCTTTGTATGTGGTATTCCGAGTAGAATCTGGGAAGGGATGACTGTGACAAGCTTCAAACATGCGAATGTTGGGCATAGTGACAGTGTGCAAAAGGATAGAGAGATCCTATTCCGACGCTAGTGAGAACCGACAGATGATTAGCCGTGCGGTAGCTGTACCTGGTATTTTTCATCCGAGACGAGAAATCCGACAGTTGATTAGCCGTGCAGAAACTGTACCTGGTATTTTTCATCCGAGAGGATCATACAGCTTGCCATGAAAGGGAGCACGCATCATTGGAAGAAGACAATAGGAAAGCAGAGGTTCAGAAGCAATAAAGCATCTCCAAACGCTTATCTGAAATTCCCACCAATGAATTACATAAGTATCTTATTCTATTTTACGTTTTATTTATCTTTTAATTATCAAAACTCATAACCATTTGAATCTGCCTGACTAAGATTTACAAGATGACCATAGCTTGCTTCAAGCCGACAATTTCCGTGGGATCGACCCTTACTCACGTAAGATATTACTTGGACGACCCAGTGCAGTTGCTGGTTAGTTGTGCGGAGTTGTGAAAAGTGTGATCACAATTTCGTGGACCAAGTTTCTGGCGCCGTTGCCGGGGATTGTTCAAGTTTGGACAACTGACGGTTCATCTTGTTGCTTAGATTGGGTAATCTTATTTTATGTTTAAGCTTTTTATTTTTATTTTAAAAAATACAAAAAAAAAATGTGTTATCGAAAAATTCAAAAAAAAAATTGTTCTTCAGATTTTTTAAGAATGAATTCTAGAGCTTCATGAGATATGTTGAAGCTTGGTTGGCTGTTAAGCTATGTCTAATCTTTTGGACTGAGATTTCCACTTTTCATTGTAGAAAGGACATATCTGTATTTGTTATGCTAAAGCTTGGCTCGCCATTTGGCCATGTCTAATTCTTTTGGACCGGAGCTTTAGAATAACATTGCATGAGCCTTTGGATTCTTAAATCTGATATTGTTATCTACAGTGTTTTGCTAAAGCTTGGCTGGCCATTTGGCCACGTCTAATTCTATTGGACCGAAGCTTTAGACTAACAGTGCATAAATCCTAGAATTCTTATTAAAAATTTTTAATTTCCTTCTTCACTTTCCAAAATAATTTTGAAAAATATACAAAAAAATTTAATAAAATCATAAAAACCAAAAATTTTGTGTTTCTTGTTTGAATCTTCTGTCAAATTTAAGTTTGGTGTCAACTGCATGTTTTTCATTTTTCTTAGATTTTCGAAAATTCATGCATTGTGTTCTTCTTTCATCCTCAACTTGTTCTTGATGATTTTCCTTGTTTGATCTTTAATTTTTCTTGTTTTGTGTCTTTTCTTGTTTTTTATATGCATTTTCGAATTCATAGTGTCTAAACATTAAAAATTTCTATGTTTGGTGTCTTGAATGTGTTTCTTTTCTTAAAAAATTTTCAAAAATATGATCTTGATGTTCATAATGATCTTCAAAGTGTTCTTGGTGTTCATCTTAACATTCAAAGTGTTCTTGCATGCATTACTTGTTTCTTATTAGTCAAGTCAAAATTTTAATTTAAAAATTTTATCTTTTCAAATCTTTTTCAAAAATAAAATCTTTTTCATTTTTTTCTTAATATTTTCGAATTTCTAAAATTAATTTTCAAAATCTTTTTTCTTAATTTTAGTTCATATTTTCAAAACATTGCTAATAATTAATGTGTTGATTCAAAAAAAAATTTCAAGTTTGTTACTTTCCTGTTAAGAAAGGTTCAAAATTTAAATTCTAGAATCATATCTTTTAGTTTCTTGTTAGTCAAGTCATCAACTTTAATTTTAAAAATCAAATCATTTTAAATTTCTTTTTCAAATATTTTTCAAAATAAATTTCAATCATATCTTTTTCAAAACTTAATTTCAAAATCTTTTTCTAACTTCTTATCTTTTCAAAATTTATTTTCAAATCTTTTTCAATTAACCACTTGATTTGTTTGTTTTAATTTTAAAAAAGTTTTCTATTTCTTATCTTTTTCAAAACCATCTAACTACTCCTCTCTCTCATTAACTTCGAAAACAACTAACCACTTTTTCAAAATTCTTTTTAATTAACTAATTGTTTTAAATTCTAATTTTATTTTATTTCTTTTCTTAAATTTTAAATTCTAACTTAATTAATTAAATAAAAATAAAAATATTTTTTTCTCCCTCTTTTTAAAATTTGAATACTCTCTCTCTCTCTCTCATCTCTTTCTATTTATTTTATTTATTTACTAACACTTATCTTCTACTCATAATTCGAACCCTCTCCCTCTCTCTGTGTTCGAATTCCTCTTATTCTCTCTCTACCTCATTCTTCTATTCTTCTATTCTTATACTCACATAAAGGAATCTCTAGACTGCAACATAGAGGATTCCTCTTCTTTTCTGTTCTCTTCTTTTTCCTATGAGCAGAAACAGGGATAAAGACATTCTTGTTGAAGCTAATCTTGAACCTGAAAGGACTTTAAAGAGGAAGCTAAGAGAAGCTAAAGCATAAAACTCCGGAGAGGACCTTACAGAAATTTTTGAAAAAGAATTATGGACAAAGGATTAGCCATGAGAACCGACAGATGATTAGCCGTGCGGTAGCTGTACCTGGTATTTTTCATCCGAGATAAGAAATCCGACAGTTGATTAGCCGTACAGAAATCGTACCTGGTATTTTTCATCCGAGAGGATCATACAGCTTGCCATGGAAGGGAGCACGCATGATTGGAAGATGACAATAGAAAAGCAGAGTTTCAGAAGCAACAAAGCATCTCTAAACGCTTATCTGAAATTCCCACCAATGAATTACATAAGTATCTTATTCTATTTTACGTTTTATTTATCTTTTAATTATCAAAACTCATAACCATTTGAATCTGCCTGACTAAGATTTACAAGATGACCATAGCTTGCTTCAAGCCGACAATCTCCGTGGGATCGACCCTTACTCACGTATGGTATTACTTGGACGACCCAGTGCACTTGCTGGTTAGTTGTGCAGAGTTGTGAAAAGTGTGATCACAATCTCGTGTACCAGGTTCCTTATTTCTATTTCTATTCATAAACATACAGAAAATAAGAAAAAGTGGTAATCTCTACATTAGAGTGCAGAGAATTCCCAGTGAGGTAACTTGAGTAAGAGAAATAACATGAAATAAATTGAACAACTAAAGGAGAAAAATTCAAAAATCACTAAACAAAAATTGGGACAAATTTTTTGAAAATTTATGAAAAATAAATAGAAAAATTAAATAAAATAACAAGGCGACACCAAACTTAATTTTAGAAATTAAAAAAATAATTGAGCAAAAATTCAAAAATTAAAGCTAAAATTTAAATAAGACTAATGAAATAGAAGATTAAAATAATAAAAAAAATCAAAAATAAAAATAAAGAAGGAAAAAAAATTGAAATGAAATAAAAATAAAACAAAAGAACGAAGGAAAGGTTTGAAACAAAATCAAAATTGAAGTTAAAGAAATAAAAAATGAAAAAAAAGACAAGGGATAAGGGGAAGTGCTGACGAAAAGAAAAAATAAAAGGAAAAAAAGAGAAATGAAAAATAAAAATTAATAATACTAAAAAAATAATTAAAATGAAAATTATCTAATCTAAGCAATCAAATAACGAGTAGTTGTCAATCATAGTCAGTCCCCGGCAACGGCAGCAAAAATTTGGTGCGGAATTTAAAATCCACAAACTAACCGGCAAGTGCAACGGGTCGTACCAAGTAATACCTCAGATGAGTGAGGGTCAATCCCACGAGGATTGATGGATCAAGCAACAATGATTGGTGATTAGCTTAGTCAGACAAGCAGAAAATGATGTTGAGAGTTCAGTAGCATTAAACAGTAAATTCAGAGAATTAGAAAGCAAGTAGTAAACGGGTTGTGAAATATATAAGAGAAAACAGTTAGGGTTTCGGGGTTGTTTATCTTCTGGATTAACTTTTCTTATCAACTATTTTAATCATGCAAGATTCAATTCATGGCAAACTATAAGTGACTAAACCCTAATTCCTTAGCAATTTAGTCTCCTCTAATCTAGTTAACCGCCAATTCTTTGTGTTTTGAGGGTTACCTGAAACTGTAGGTCGATCTCGGACGAGATCTTTGGTACTGGTCGGAGATGACGTGTCTGGCTAGTGGGTGGAGGCTGGAGCTGTCGTGTCCGACTTGTTGGACTGGCTGTGCTGCTGATCCTTTGTCATTGGAGGATGGTGGTACCTGCAAGGGACTCTGATGCTTAAGTTAGCAAGGGTATTAAGCAGGTTTTTAGTAGAATCAGAGTATGAGTTATACCTGGGTGCTCCAGCGTATTTATAGAGGTACGATAGTGACCTTTTTAGATAAGATAAGTTAGTTATCATATCTTATCTTATCTTTGGGTGAGGTCAGCTTATCTTCAAGGGAACCGCCCTTCTCTCTGTAGGTTTGGGCTACCTTTGGATTTGGGTCGTGTTCCTTGATTTTGGGCCCTCTTTGGGCTTTCCTGTCAATTTGTTCGAGCACTTTGGGAAGAGGTCAGATGGTTTGACCTAAAGAGGTCGGTCGCTTTGTTGCTAGTCATCCAGGGTCGGACATCTCGACCCATGGTATGAACAGTGCCCCTGCTCGAGCTTGGTCTTTCTTTTGAGGTTGAGTCTTGATTTTAGGACTTCGATCATTTTCTGGTGAAAGCCGAACTCGAGCATCTATCGATTTCCTCTTTGTAGAGTCTTCTTTTGAATGTGGAACGTTTTTTCTTTATTCTTAAAAGCGCGCTGACGATCAGATTTTCTATCGGTAAAGAAATAAAAGTAATCGCGTTGTAAGTATAGTTTCTAAACCAACAGAAAAATCCTTTCGTACAAAAGTTTTGGTTGTCACAAGTAACAAATCCCTTTAAAATTTATAACCAAAGTATTCAAACCTCAGGTCATCTTCTCAAGGAATTGCAGGGAGGTATGTTCTTATTATTGGTTATGAGTTTTGTAAATTAGGGGTTTTTGAAATAAGGAGCAAGTAATTTAAATGACAAGGAAAATAAATTAATAATAATAAAATCTCTTGGCAAGGTATAAGAATTTGGAATTTCTATCCTAGTTATCCTTATCAGATGTGATGAGAATTGAGTTTTAATACCACTTAGTTAACCTTTACTAAAGCAAAGAAAAGTCAAGTGGACTAATTAGTTTGATCCTCAAGTCCTAGTCGATCCCTGTGGGAAGACTAGCTTTAGAGCGATCTAGATCAATTAGTAATCTGCCAATTTCAACCACTGCTGAGTTTGACAACTCAAGTGTTACCAATTACTTAACCAAAACCAAAAGGAAGAAAATATCTAAATTAAATTTATACTTTATATAATTTAAAATGCTTTACCTAGCTACCCAAATTTTTTCCACTTTTGTATTACATGCTCATGTATCAAACTTATTTTTGAATTTTGTCCCATGTGCATTGATCCTTTTTATTTTGCATTTGGGGTAATTCATATATATTTTTTTGTATCCCCTTATTTAATTACTTAATTTTTTGTTTTTTTTTTCAATGCACATGGTAATTTAATTATTTTGATTTCAAATGAGCATGCTTCCCAAATTTTCAAATAACTTATTCAATTTAATTTCCCCTTTTTTTTTTCTATCATCCTATGTTCCCATAAAATTGTCCATACTTAAATTATACACAATATCTATCTTAAGCTAACTAAGGATTCAACTTGGGATTCTTAATTTGTTTTTCTGCTTAAGGCTAGTAATGTGGTTATAAAAGAGAAGGGGATTAAAAAGCTCAAAGTGGCTAACAAGAGTGAAATAAAAGGGTAGGCTTATTTGGGATAAGTGAGTGAAAACAAGTAATGGCCTCAATCATATGCAAGCATGTAAATACACTAAATAATGGACATATAGAGTGGAACAAAGTAAAGATTGCAATTATAGAGAAGAAAACACACAAGAATAAAATATTTATGGTTAACTAATGTAACCATGCAATTAATCTCAAAATCTCACAGGTTGTGTGTTCTTTGGCTCAAAAACCATGTTCCAAATACAATTTCAAACAAATTTAACACATAGAAAATTTTAATTTTTTTATTTAAATTAGTGAAATTTTTTTTTCAAAAATAGGGTACTAGAAAGAAACTTATTATTTTTCAACCAAGTAGTATTTAAATGCAAACAATCAACTACACATGCAATCGATTATGCAATGCAATAGTGAACTAATGAAGAAAATAAGACATTGGTGTTGAGAAGAGAATAACTAACCCATAGAGATCGGTATCGACCTCCCCACACTTAAAGGTTGCACCGTCCTCGGTGCATGCTAAGATGTACAAGTGGAGGGGCTGCTCCAACGGATACTTTTCTCCAAAGATTGTGCAGGTGGACTTGTTTGTCTTCCCATTAAGAAGCTTTTCCTCTCCCTTTGTGGTGGCCATCCTAAAAGAAGAGGAAAAAGAAGAAAAGTGACCCAAAATAAAGATAGAAAATAAATAAAATATGGGTGTTAATGCCAGATAATAAGAGTCTCAATTACATGGTAGCTACAACATGCAAGTGAAAAAACAGTAGAAGTACATGGCAAATCAAGAGTGAAAAAATTTGTAACAACGGGGAAGAGAGTGGGTAAGAAAAGATAATATAAATTCATGTCAATGCAAAAGTAATACAGGTATAAAAGATTGGCATTGATTTAAATAATATTACCTAACCAGAATAACACAAGTCACTAAGCACCCAAAATAATTCAAGAGAAGATGCAACAGTTAAATAAGAAAATTTTAACACCAAAGGAAAAATAATGAATTTAGAAAAGAAAATAAAAAATATGCACAAAATTATGATGCAATGAATGAAATATGCAATTAAATTAAGTAAAATAAAACGAAAGATAAGAAGAATGAGAAGGGAAAGAAAGGAAGAAGAAGTAAGTAAGAAAGGAGGGAGGAAAAATTAGGATTGGGGAAGAAAAGATAAGATTTTTGGCGCTGATTTGGATAAGCTGTGCGGCGCAGGTGACGTGGACGCGTGAGTGACGCGGTCGTGTCGTGCGCGATAAGGTCAGGTGATGCGGACACGTGGGTCATGCGATCGCGTGGCACGATTTGTGCGATTGGCGCGAGTGCAGCCTTGCGTTCGCGCAACTCTCTGTTTGAAACTCATTTTGCCAAATTTTAGGGTGACGCGGTCGCGTGGTTGACGCGTACGGGTGAATGGCCTTTCTTTTAAAATTGACGCGGACGCGTGGGGCACGCGTTCGCGTGGCAAGGCTTGTGCTTCTAGCATAGTTCCAGGCCCATTCCAGCCTAACTTGCTACCAAACACCCGTTTACGTCGATTTTAGAGGGCCACGCGTTCGCGTGGGTGATGCGGACGCGTGGGAGGTATTTTTCCCACATGACGCGGACGCGTCAGTGACGCGGTCGCGTGGATCAATTTGTGCCAAAGGCACACCTCCAGCCACGCTTTCGCGTGACTCTCTGTTCAATCTTGTTTTCTTCCCAACGCACATATGACGCGGACGCGTCGGCGACGCTATCGCTTCGCCTGCCCTTTTTTTTTTTAATGCAAAATGCAGAATGCAGTATGCAGATGCTGATGCAGATGTTATGAATAATTCCAGGTTCAATAAAATAAAATAAAACTCAAAAACAAACAAAACTAAATAAGATTGAAAATGGAACGATCATACCACGGTGGGTTGTCTTTCACCTAGCACTTTTAGTTAAAGTCCTTAAGTTGGACATTTGGTGAGCTCCTTGTTATGGTGGCTTGTGCTTGTATTCATCCAAAAATCTCCACCAATGTTTGGAATTCCAATGGCCTCCAGGATCCCAAACTAGGCGCATAAAGCCTTCAAGCAGGTAAAAGCAAGTGACAAGGCCCCAAGAGTGTTGATTTCTAGACTGAATTCCGGGGTCCCAAACCGTGCTTTTGCACCCGTCTTCTTGTTGATCATCATGATTCCATCCGGGTAGCAAGCAATCTGAATTCTCACTAAAATGGCCAAACAACTTCCTAGACCCATTCAGTTAAGCTTTACACCAACCCTTGCATTTAAACTTTGAGCACACAACCATGTTGAACCTTGCTTGACAACTCCAACCATTAACCATCTTCCTCTTACTCTTAATGCCACAAAGAGCTCTAAGTTGACCATCCATCTCCAGTAGCCCATATTCAAGTGAAATTAGAAAGCTAAGGGATATGAATTTTACCCACTTGAATGTTGTGAAGGATGATGGCAACTTAGGGGGAGGTATTTCTAACGAATTTGCAAGCTCCACTCCCTTGTGCTCTTCTCTGACAACTTCCACCTCTTTGCAAGTTTCTTCAATATCAACCTCTTCCTCTTGGTAGCTTTCTTCCAATTCAATCTCTTCTTCATTGCTCACCAAGGGCATGGGAGGCTGTGCTTCTTCTTCTTTAATCTCCATCTCTTGACCAACCTCTTCCATGTCTTCAACTATGATATGCCTTGGAGGTTGTACACCCTCCTCAGCATCAATTTCAATCGCCTTGGAAGGAGGTTCTATAACCTGACTTTCCCATGGAGGTTCAGAATCTCCTAAGTCTGCAACCACTTCTTCCTCTGCAGCTATTATGGCTTCTGATGACAAGTCATCTTAGCCTAGTTTCACTAGCCTTTTTCTTTTGTTTTCAATTGATTTATGCACTTTCTTGAGCCATAAGCAAGCCAATTGGGTAGATTTTCATGCTTCCTTTGATTTAATCAACCATAGATGAATTAATGCAATTTCATGAGGTTTTATGCTATAATTGTCACATATTATGAAAGAATGAATATCTCATGATTTTGAGCATAGCTTTGATGTGTTTGGTTTATTAATGATAGGTGAAGAAAGCTTGGAGAAAGGGTGAAGCAAGAAGGAATGGCTAGGAGGAAGAGAGGACAAAAAGTTTGAGCAAAAGTTTGCCTCAAACTTCAGCTCAAACTTTTGGAATAAGTGAAAACGAACCAGGGAGCAAAAAGCTTGACCAAAAGTTTGCCTCAAACTTTTTGGCAAACTTTTGGCATCACAAATCAACACCCTGGAGAGCAAAAGTTTGCGCCAACGTTTGCCTCAAACTTTTTGGCAAACGTTGGCGCCATGAACAACACATCCTGGAGAGCAAAAGCTTGCGCCAACGTTTGCCTCAAACTTTTTGGCAAACGTTGGCGCCATGAGTGTGCAAGGGGGAGCCAACGTTTGAGCAAAAGTTTGACCCCAAACTTTGGCTCAAACGTTGGTAGCAGCAAGGATGGTGTGGCTGATATGAAAAGTTTGAGTAAAAGTTTGCCTCAAACTTTTACTCAAACTTTTACTCAAGCTTACATGATTCCAAACCCGGTTTACTTCGGTTCTTCTCCAAACTCCAAGAGCAATTAACCAAGGCCTCTATCAACCCAATTCCATCAAGAGCAAAGGCCCAATTGAAGGCTTGAAGACCATTTGAAGAAAGTGTATAAATAGCTTAGGATTTAAGTTCTTCGGGGGGCTTTTCCTTTAGTTTTCATAGAGAGTTTTTGGAGAGCTTTTGGTGTTGAGTGAATTTTAATTTCTAAGTCTCGGGGAAGGAGAATTGAATTCCCTTCCTCTTAGTTTTCTTGCTTTCAATTTTAATTACAATTGTCTTGGATCTTGGGTTGGATAATTGAAGGAATTTTGTTTCAATCTCATCCTAAGATCTCTCTGTTTCATTTTACTGCACAATTGAATTTCCGTTTCTGTTAATTGCTTCTTTATCTACTCTTTCTGCACTCTACATTTCTTTAATTTCTTTGCAATTGCTCTTGTTGGATCTAGGAAGGCATTGAGATCTAGACTTGGTTATCTAGTCTCTTGAGACCTGAGATCTGGATTTCCATTTTCAATTCTCTGTTTACTGCTTTCAAGCTCATTTACCTTTCTGTTTTAGTTCCGATTCAATCTAAGTCATCTTCTACTCTTCTGTTTGTTGCAATTTACTTTTCCTTCTTTAATTTCTGCAAATCCAAGTCCCAATTCCCTTTACATTTCTTGCGTTCTAAGTTTCTGCCATTTAATTTCTTGTTCTTTAAGATTCAGCACCTTAAATTTCAGTTCTCTTTAATTTCATGCAAATTACCCATTCCCTTTATTTTTCATGCAATTTAATTTCTGTAAATCACAAATCACTCAACCAAATCTTGATTCGCTTGACTAAATCAACCACTGAACTAAAATTGCTCAATCCTTCAATCCCTGTGGGATCGACCTCACTCCCGTGAGTTATTATTACTTGATGCGACCCGGTGCACTTGCCGGTGAGTTTTGTGTCGGATCGTTTTCCGCACATCAGCTTCCTCCACTTGTTCTAATACAAAGCCATGTTCCTCATTGTCCACCGAAGTTTCTAGTGTCTCCTTCATGCTACGCTCTTCCTTTGATTCTCCAAATACAGCTACGGGAGTACTTTGAGTGCTCAGATGTTGAGAAGCTAATTTATTTACTACCTCGGTTAAGGCAGCCGCGAGTTCTAGTACATCCCTTTGCATATTCGCTTGCCCTTGAAGAAGACCACGAAGGATGTAATCCATTGGAGATTGGGGTGGATATGAGGGTTCATTGGTTGGGAGAGAGGGCTCATAATACGGAGGTGGTTCTTCTTGATAAGGATATGGAGATGGTGAATATTGAGGTGGTGGTTCTGGGGAGTAATTGGATTGGAGTTGGAGTGGATATGGGTTAGGGTCGTCTGGAGGTTTTTGGTTGTAAGGGGCTTGTGAGTATGGTGGTTCAAAGCTATGTTGAGGAGGTGGGTCATAGGTATATAATGGGGTCCACCATATCTATCGTCTTGGTATGCACCTCGGAATGGCTCTTGACTATAGCAGTTAGGTGGGTGTTGGTTGTTGCGAAAGGGTCCACCATAACCATTGTCTTGGTGTGCATCATAGAATGGTTGTTGATAGTGACTTGGAGGTGGTTGTCGCCATGAGGGTTGATCAAATCCTTGTGGCTCCTCCCATCTTTGATTGTTCCAACCTTGATGCCTGTTC
>NC_029794.2:88709223-88715482 GCF_000816755.2 Arachis ipaensis
CATTTACATTTCTTGCACTTTAAGATTCTGCAATTTACATTTCTTGCGTTCTAAGTTTCTGCCATTTAATTTCTTGTTCTTTAAGATTCAGCACCTTAAATTTCAGTTCTCTTTAATTTCATGCAAATTACCCATTCTTCATGCAATTCATGCAATTTAATTTCTGTAAATCACAAATCACTCAACCAAATCTTGATTCGCTTGACTAAATCAACCACTGAACTAAAACCTTCAATCCTCGCTTGACTAAATCAACCACTGAACTAAAATTGCTCAATCCTTCAATCCCTGTGGGATCGACCTCACTCCCGTGAGTTATTATTACTTGATGCGACTTGCCGGACTTGCCGGTGAGTTTTGTGTCGGATCGTTTTCCGCACATCAGCTTCCTCCACTTGTTCTAATACAAAGCCATGTTCCTCCGAAGTTTCTATAGCTACGGGAGTACTTTGAGTGCTCAGATGTTGAGAAGCTAATTTATTTACTACCTCGGTTAAGGCAGCCGCGAGTTCTAGTACATCCCTTTGCATATTCGCTTGCCCTTGAAGAAGACCACGAAGGATGTAATCCATTGGAGATTGGGGTGGATATGAGGGTTCATTGGTTGGGAGAGAGGGCTCATAATACGGAGGTGGTTCTTCTTGATAAGGATATGGAGATGGTGAATATTGAGGTGGTGGTTCTGGGGAGTAATTGGATTGGAGTTGGAGTGGATATGGGTTAGGGTCGTCTGGAGGTTTTTGGTTGTAAGGGGCTTGTGAGTATGGTGGTTCAAAGCTATGTTGAGGAGGTGGGTCATAGGTATATAATGGGGTCCACCATATCTATCGTCTTGGTATGCACCTCGGAATGGCTCTTGACTATAGCAGTTAGGTGGGTGTTGGTTGTTGCGAAAGGGTCCACCATAACCATTGTCTTGGTGTGCATCATAGAATGGTTGTTGATAGTGACTTGGAGGTGGTTGTCGCCATGAGGGTTGATCAAATCCTTGTGGCTCCTCCCATCTTTGATTGTTCCAACCTTGATGCCTGTTCTCATTGTAATTTCCTCTTCCTGCAATATAATTGTAACCAGACTCATAGCCAAAGGGGTGAGAATTCATAGTAGCTAATAAAAATTAAAAATAAAAACAAATAAACAAGCAAAGGAAAATAAAATAAAATAAAATAAATAAGAGAAAAGATTTGAAATTTGAAAAGTGAATTTTGAAATTTGAATTTGAAATAAGATAAAATAAGATTTTTGAAAAAGATATGATTTTTTTTGAAAATATTTAAATTTTGAAATTTAAAACTAAGATAAGATAAGATAAAAAAAATTAAAATTAAAATCTGAAATTTTTTTTTCCAAAATAAATCAATTTAAAAGCAAATATTTTCAATAACCAATAATAAGGCACACGTTTGCAATTCCCCGGCAACGGCGCCATTTTGACGATCGGATTTCCTATCGGTAAAGAAATAAAAGTAATCACGTTGTAAGTATAGTTTCTAAACCAACAGAAAAATCCTTTCGTACAAAAGTTTTGGTTGTCACAAGTAACAAACCCCTTTAAAATTTATAACCGAAGTATTCAAACCTCGGGTCGTCTTCTCAAGGAATTGCAGGGAGGTATGTTCTTATTATTGGTTGAGTTTTGTAAATTGGGGGCTTTTGAAGTAAGGAGCAAGTAATTTAAATGACAAGGAAAATAAATTAATAATAATAAAATCTCTTGGCAAGGTATAAGAATTTGGAATTTCTATCCTAGTTATCCTTATCAGATGTGATGAGAATTGAGTTTTAATCCCACTTAGTTAACCTTTACTAAAGCAAAGGAAAGTCAAGTGGACTAATTAGTTTGATCCTCAAGTCCTACTCGATCCCTGTGGGAAGACTAGCTTTAGAGCGATCTAGATCAATTAGTAATCTGCCAATTTCAACCACTATTGAGTTTGACAACTCAAGTGTTACCAATTACTTAACCAAAACTAAAAGGAAGAAAATATCTAAATTAAATTAAAAGCATTCATAAATAGAATAAAACGATCATAAACTGAAATACCTCAAATAATATTAATTAAGAAAATCATAACATGAATGTAGCATAAGCTAAATTGGAAAGATAAATAATAATTAAAGGTATATAATAAAAATAGAAAATAAATACGAGGAACATTAAGCCTGGAAATTGAGAAGAAATAATCCTAAATCCTTTAAGAGGAATCCAAATCCTAAATCCTAAGAGAGAGGAGAGAACCTCTCTCCCTAAAAACTACATCTAAATTATGAAAAGTGAATAATGGAAGACATGTTAATGAATGGATGCATTCCCCCACTTTATAGCCTCTAATCTGTGTTTTCTGGTTCGAAAACTGGGTCAAAAACAGCCTAGAAATCTCCCCCAGCAACTTCTGGTACGTACAGCTTGCGGGAAAGTGACGCGGAAGCGTCGTCCACGCGTTTGCATGGATTGCATTTCTGCCAGGTCACGCGTCCGCGTGATCCACGCGTCCGCGTGATCCACGCGTTCGCGTCACTTGGCTTTGGTGAAGCTATGGCAAATTATATATCGTTGTGAAGCCCCGAATGCTAGCTTTCCAACGCAACTGAAACCATCTCATATGGACCTCTGTAGCTCAAGTTATGACCGTTTGAGTGCGATGAGGTCAGGCTGGACAGCTTAGCAATTTCTTCAACTCTTGTATTCCTTCCATTTTTGTATGCTTCCTTTCCATCCTCTAAGCCATTCCTACCCTATAAACCCTGAAATCACTTAACACATATATCAATGCATCGAATGGTAATAAGAGAGGATTAATATTAGCAAATATAAGGCCAAAGAAGCATGGTTTCAATCATAGCATAAAATCAGGAAGGAAAAAGTAAAACCATGCAATTAGTATGAATAAGTGAGTAAAGACTTGATAAAAACCACTCAATTGAGCACAAGATAAACCATAAAATAGTGGTTTATCACGCGCGCTTTGCATTAGCACTCTGGTCTTGGGAATGCGCCAGGGTTTAATACCCTCATTAATTGGTTTTTAATGCCCCGTTTCTCCAGCCTCTTTATTTTGAATTTTTCACTCAAGAAAACGGTTTCTCTTCTCTTGTTACCGTAACTTCCCTTTTCTTTCTCACTTTCTGTTTTCGCCTAAAGTTTGTAATTTTGCATTTCTCCCCGCGACATTGCTTGGTGATTGTTAGTGCTTTTTCTTGCTGTGAAAGGGCGATTTCGGACTCCATCTCCCATCTTCAATTTTCTTTGAAGCTCTCTGCTTTTTCCAGGTTGGTTCTACTTTCAGCTTTTTACTTTTTTGTCGTTTTGTCTTCAGTTCTTTGGTGAATCTTTGATTTTTCGTTTGAATGCTTGAAAGTTTGAACCTTTTGGCATCGTGATGTTCAATCTTTGCTGTGATGCATGTGTCTGGTACTTCTCCCGGTGCTTGAGGGTTTTTGGGTTTTTGCATGTTTTGTTGCCTTTCTATTTTGATGTTGTTGCTTTCTGGGAAAATAGCTTCATTTGTTTCTTTTTGAAAGAAAAAAGGTTGCGTTTTTGACGTCCTCTGCTTGGCATGTTTTGTTTGCTTTCTGATTGAACTGGTATTTTGTTGCTCCTTTGATGACTTTGTTTTGACCTTGTTTCTTTCTTCTCGGGTTGTTGCGTTTTGGAAAAGGAGTTATCTTTTGCTGAGAGTTTTGTTGGGATGTTAGTCTTATGGATTTTTATTCTTGAGCCCTTACTCTGTTACTGCCTCCAAAGGATGCCCCTGGACCTTGTCTTGGGGTTTTCCTTTTTGCTTGTTTGTATGCTTAAGTCATACTTCTGTTGTGAGTTGATTTCGACTTTGTCCGAGATGTTTGGGTTAGTGATCTATGTTCTTCTTTCTTTCTGTAGGACTAGTTGACCTCATGTCTTCTCGCAAAAATATTGTTGAGACATCTTCCCAAGTTCCTGAGGGCATGGCTGATTGGGTGGATTCTATGGTTCTTCTGTGTATTTCGTTGGTTGACTCCGAGTTTTGTCAGCAACTTAGGCAATTTCATAGGATTTGTGGTAATGGTAGTGATGAAAAGAACTATGAGCTTGTATCTCCTAATTCTGAGGAAAGGGTTTGTTTTTCTACCCGAATTACTGGAGAGCGCCCCTTTTTCTATGCATATGACTTCTTTTTTAGTCAAATGAATATTACTCTTCCTTTTACCCCTTTTGAGACCAACCGATTGTGATCTTATAATGTAGCTCCATCCCAACTTCACCCCAATTCCTGGGGTTTTATAAAAATCTTTCAGTTGCTGTGTCATGAACTAGGTATCCCTACTTCCTAATCCCTCTTCTTTTATCTCTTTGTTTTGACAAAGCCTAGGGTAGTTAAGAAGAAGGCCGCTTGGGTTTCTTTCTGAGCTTTCCAGGGGAAAAAGGTTTTCTCCATGTTTGATGAATCTTTTCGCGACTTCAAATACTACTTTTTCAGGGTCCGAGCTGTTTTATGAGCACGCCTTTCCTTTGGAATGGCAAAAGAATGTAATGGTATCTAAATATACGTGGGAGATATTAGATGAGGCGGAGCAAGCCTTTGTGACTATGCTGGAAGAAAACTGGGGGCAGCCTCCCCATCTCGACACAAAGAAATTCCTAGCAAACCCCTCTCTACTTTGAGCTGAGCGGGTAGTGGTCAATTTTGGTTTTGCTTATTTTGTCGAGTTTATTTCTTTTCTTTTCTGATTCATGACTTGATTTCTCACTGTGATGTTTGTTTGCAGAGATGATTAAAAATAAAGAATCTATGAAGGCCTTTAAGAAGGCGAGGAAAGCTACTGCAGTTCAGAACGTCTCGGCCAAGATGGCCGGGGAGGGGTCTTCACAGGTTCAGTCGAAGCCATCCGTACCTATCTCTCCAAGACCGAGGAGGATAATTCCTACTCCTTGGGTTCATTTGGCTGATCCTCCACAGGCTCCTGTTGTTACCTCTGGCGCTCCTCCACAGAAAAAGCAAAAGACCGCTGAGCCCTTTAACCTTGACGCCCCTGATTTTGATGCTGTCGAGTTTGTGGATCAATAAATTGGTCCTTACGGCACCATCCCTAATGATGATGTTTCTCTCCGTCACCATTTGGACTTTATTACTCGAAGCAGCATCAAAATGGCACACGTCGGACTGCTCAGGATCTTCCCATTCATGCTACAAAGGCTTTTATGGAGGAGGCCAAGTTGGAGTTCGATCGGATAAAGGGTTTGAAGGAGGAGCTCGAGGTGAAGGTGACCAAGTTAGAGAAAGAGTTAGAGGGTGAGAAGGTGGTGCACGAAATCGTGATTGTTCATTCCTTGGTAACTACGCTAAAAACTTAATATGCACGTTCATAATTTTAGTTCTCTTCACAATTTCGATACAACTAACCAGCAAGTGCACTGGGTCATCCAAGTAATAAACCTTACGTGAGTAAGGTCGATCCCACGGAGATTGTCGGCTTAAAGCAAGCTATGGTCACCTTGTAAATCTCAGTCAGGCGGATTCAAAAGGTTATAGAGTTTTAATAATTAAAAGATAAATAAAACATAAACTAGGATAGAGATACTTATGTAATTCATTGGTGAGAATTTCAGATAAGCATATAGAGATGCTTTCGTTCCTCTGAACTTCTGCTTTCCTATTGTCTTCATCCAATCATTCCTACTCCCTTCCATGGAAAGCTTTATGTAGGGCATCATCATTGTCAATGGCTACATCCCATCCTCTCTGTGAAAATGGTCCAATGCACTGTCACTGCATGGCTAATCATCTGTCGGTTCTTGATCATATTGGAATAGGATTTACTATCTTTTTGCGTCTGTCACTACGCCCAGCACTCGCCAGTTTGAAGCTCGTCAAAGCCATCCCTTCCCAGATCCTACTCGGAATAACACAGACAAGGTTTAGACTTTTCGGATCTCAAGAATGGCCGTCCATGGGTTCTAACTTATACCACGAAGATTCTAATATCTCAGACTCGGTCCTCTGTATTAGATATCTAAGAGATACTCATTCTAGCTTGTTTGCATGTAGAACGGAAGTGTTTGTCAGGCACGCGTTCATAGGTGAGAATGATGATGAGCGTCATATAATCATCACATTTATCATGTTCTTGGGTGCGAATGGATATCTTAGAGAAGGAATAAGCTTGAATTGAATAGAAAAACAGTAGTACTTTGTATTAATTCATGAGGAACAGCAAAGCTCCACACCTTAATCTATGGAGTGTAGAAACTCTACCGTTGAAAATACATAAGAACAAGGTC